>NC_139921.1:28543057-28933057 GCF_963514095.1 Eutrigla gurnardus
TTTGATAGCAAAAACACTTTTGAGACGACCTCTCAACTTAAGCTCTGTGCAAATTATCGTTTAAAAGCTACCAATGCAGCGATCAGGCAAACAACCTCGTACAAGTCGATCGGACCAACGGTTGTGGAGATAATGGAAGGACGGACTCCTTTCATTGTAGCTCGATTTCAACCACAAGTAAAGCATCTATCGTCACAGACAGAAGAACAAACACACAAGTGAATCCTTTGACTTGTGATTTGTTATGCAAATGTCTGCATATCTACTTCCCAAGATTCTCTTTGACAACTTGATCCAAAGCAAACGACTGAGCATGTGTACGCTAATTCAAAGCAGACAAACTATTTGCATCGGCAGCCAGTGGAGAAGCTTGGAGGAGTTGGTTTGAATACAGAATTTCTGCAGAATGAGGAACAAATTTTAGTCACCTTATGATGTTGAACGTCACCCCTTTGGTCCAGACTGAAATATCCCTACTTTATATTAAATGCTAATTAGCAAATGCATGCTAACACATTCAACCAAGACAATGAACATTGTACACATGATATACAAGCATTGTGACCATGTTAACGTGCTGGTGCTAGCAGTTAGCTTGAACCGTCACTGTGTCTAAGTCACTATTCAACTCTAAATGGACCATAATGTACTAAATGAACATCATGCTGGATTGAAGAAGACTTGAAACTAGAGATTGAGACCATAAACTCATGTTTACAATGTTTACTGAGATAATACATCAAGAGAGAAGTAGGACCATTTTCTCATAGACTTCTTTTTGCAACCAGATGAGTCGCCCCCTGATGGCCATTAGAAATAATGTCATTTTAAGGCACTTCAGCATGGGCATCACCTTTCAGACCTGGAGGAACACAGGACTTTCACCCAGGAGACTGCTGTTTGTGTCCCGTGTGAAACCAAAACTCAACGGGATGACAGATAACGTCACTGACTTTGCAATGACCCAACTCCCCCCAGATCCCCCCACTTCACCCACCATGATAAGGTGGACCCCCACCCAGCCAGTGCACCAGAAAAAAGGGATCTCGTCTGGATCATTACTATGACGCTTCTGTTGCCGGGGCTTTTTTTCTTATTATGCTTTAAAGTTTCTACGTTTCCATGCTTCTAACTCGTTCACCTAATTCCCTGCTCGTCTGAGGTTCTCACACCTTGAAGAGCCTGTTTGCTCAAGCTTCGTCTGAGCCTGTCAACAAGCACAGGAAACTCCTCCCTCCCTCCCTCTACTTTACCCTACTTTTTCTCTACCGCCTCCCCACACACACACCGGTTTTGATTTATAGGCCTGTCAAGCTACCTGGACCACGACGACAGGTTATTTCCATGGGATCCTCTTTAATAAGGGGATCTGATGCGAGGGCCGAAGCACGAGGGCCCAGCTGTCTCGTCCCAGCTGAGCAACAACAACCGAAACCCTCTGGTTTGTTCCAACACTTGTGATGTTGTTGTTGTTGGGGAATATCCGCGGTAACACGTGTTTGCAGCTTCACTCATCAAACCTTGAGCGATGGGATGTCTTTTTGGTAATCTCGATCTATAATTTGTGTTTGAGTCACACACAAAAAAAAGGAAAATCCACCCGACACAGCCACTTACGTAGGCAAGCAGCTGGGAGCTTGTTCACATTCGCCCAGAAGAACTGGCTCCTCCGCACAAAGGCGTTCGACGTCGGAGGACATTTTTTTGAAACACACCTGAATGTGTGAGTGAGTGACGGCGGAGAAGCGACACGAGACCTTTTAGGACTCTTTTCAAGGCTCGTCCACCGAAGTGGCTCGTCCGTCAGCGAGGCGGGGCGGCCTCTTTGATTCGGGCCTCCGTGTTGACTTTGGATCTCCTGCCTCGACGTTGCATCACTTCCATTAACTCGCTCGGCTCAGACAAAAGCCAGTTCACACATTGCTTTGAAAGATCAGGGCCTCTAACAGCTACTCAATCAAAGGATATGTCACATGATATTGATTTTAATTAAATTATAATTATCAGTGGGTGGAATTATAAAAAAACACCTGAATTAATAGAAATAAATCACATGTTCCTAACTGAGGAATTGCAGTAAATGGGGTTGCTGGTTCAAGTCCCTGCACAGACCAGCACAGTATTGAGTACTTAAACATATTTCTCTCTATCACCTAAAAATGAATAATAAATAAATACATCATACAGAATATTTCATATACTATAGTATACAATCTAATATATGTAGACCATACCATCTAATAGAGTATATTGTCTAGTTTATTAAGACTGTACCATGTATATCGTCACAATAATCAAGGACTAAATGAACAGCTCATGTGGTGCCAAAGCACCATAATGGATGCCTCATCTCAAAGGCAACCTACAGTATGTATGATAAGCTAAACGTGTTAAATATTCTTTAAAGCACTTCTCCATTGATGGTGGTTGTCTGAAAATGAAAAATGCGTTGCCCTCTGTGGCTCAATGAAATAGTTTTGTGCTGCAAAGACGGATCCGTGCTCCATATCGGGTCTGAGGCGAAACCCTCTCATGGTGAAGGAGACAAAGCCTAAAAAGTTCATTAGGAAGTGTCAGATGAATTGACAGATGTTTGGCCCGGGCTGCTGGAAAACTTATGCCACACACACACACATACACACACACACACACACACACACACACACACACACACACACACACACACACACACACACACACACACACACACACACACACACACACACACTTTTTCAGCAACACCACCCGTGCATAAAAACACTCAGCTCTAATGAGCTGCAGACCACAAACCCGCAGCCGTCTTTAATAATGGGAAGTTGTTTATGGACCTGAAAAGGTAGATGAGTTATTATCGTCATCGGGCTTGTTGACAGACACGCCGTCTGCACCGTCTGCCCCTCCCTCTGTTCGCTTGTTTTCATGCATATTTACACTCCTACATCCATTGGGATAGAAGTAGTCAATTTAACGAGCATCTGTAGACATCCTATCTGTTTATAACAATTGTACATTTTTAGGTAAACTTCAGGTTTTCACTCGAGGTATCGTGGTTTCAAGCCTGATTCACAGTCTTAATTCCCGGGTTTCATTCTTCAACAGTGCCTTTTACTTCCCCCCTCTTTGGCAGAGCCTAAAGACCCTGGATCACCTCTGAACCACTCTAGGCCTACGTCCCCCCAAAAAACTCCAAAATGTTGCTTAACGAACCACAAACACAAGCTAGGCTAACATAAGGAGATATCACACCCACTTTAAATAGTACTACAATAACAGACATAGTTCTCCATGTATGTATTCACGAATAAATGAAGGCAATGCATACTTTTTGCATGTACATAATGTTAGCTAGCTAGCATAATCAAATATTTCTCACTAAACATCTAAAATGCATTAATACTACTAACTAAGGATTGGTGATTCCCTAACACTGGTATTTTTGTAGTTATGTTACAGTTTATGACGCTACAGAGACGCTGTTTAATGAATTGATTGGCTTTGATTGGACATCATGCTACGGTCGTTTCCTGGCAACTGACACATTACGAACTAAGACACCTAGCCTTAAAATGTGTCTGGTATGCAGATTATATGTAGGTATGATTTAAACTGATTACATTTACTCCTCGGATTAAGATCGGATTGGATGAGATCGGATTGATTGACATCGGATTGATTGACATCGGATTGAGATCGGAATAAGATACGATCACTTTGTCCGGGTCAAACAACTGAACAGGTCGAGTGAGAGATTACGCATCTACACACCCGACCCATCATGAGAGCCTACCCGCAAAAAAATGAATCAACCATCCCGTTGTGCCCGCCGTGTGTGTGTTTGAGAGAGAGACTCAGTAATGGAAAGGTGATTGTAACCCATCTCTCTCCCTCTTTACTCAAAGACACGTTCTGTTCGCTTCATCGTACGTTCGCATTAGTAGGCATGTTATCATAATACGCCTGCACGGTTTCCATGGCAGCTGTCAAAATGTGACGGATTTATGTCTGCAGGAGATTTGATTGAGATATTAGACGTTTTTTAAACGTGGCTCCGCGTCAGAAACACATCCGCGTGCCAAGTTGCAGGCGGTGCACCAGGAATTTGACTTCATTAATTGGTGTTGGAACATTTCAAGACAGTTACACAATGCATGAAAGAAAAGAAAATAAGGAGGACCTCACAGACTGCAGACGAGATGTACTGCTCAACTGCAGACTAAACAAAAACACCTTGTAAACCTGGAAATGAGGAAGTTCTGTTATTACATCATTGTTTTTTGTTTTCCTCTGACAACATTTCCAATATTCTTGTTATTATTGAAGATATTCATGATTACAAAAGGTATCTAATACATGCATTAGGATTTCACTGATACACATATCAATGTGCTTGTATGGGACGACTTCCTTCAGGTAAACACTACGAGTGTCTCCTTTCTGTATGCGTTAGCTTCAAAGTTGTATTATAATTATAATTTATGACCTTGGCATTGATAGATGACTAAAAATATCACCCTAGGATCCATTCAGCAACCGCTAAATTAAAACATTTGTAGCCAATTTAGTTGAAAGAGTTTAGCAAACACAAGCAAAGGGGATGAACCTTCAATCTCGAGTGTGAAATATAATCAGGAAGGCGTTCGGATCCTTTTTTCCACCACATTTTATTATGTTGCTGCTTCATGCTGTCAATCTACACCCAATGTAATTCAGAGAATTCATTCTCCGGTATGATGGGTCAGGTTGGATGGGGGAACATTGGTGGATTTCAAGCTTTTCGTCTGAGGTCCTGAGTGCTCTGGACCAGGTTTTCATTCAGTATTTTTCTCTGTACTTTCCTGATTCGCTAAACTTAGTTAAGCCTCTGTGTCATCTCGACTGCAACCCCCTGACCTATTTCATCATATACCACATGAACGGTAAATAGATTCTTTGTAAAGCAAAGAGTTCCCCTCCTCACCTTCCTCCAGGTAGTCTGGATCCAGGTCTCGGTGGCGGTGCAAGCCACCTGGCAGAGGGGAAGGCAGGTTGGGGAGGGGGGGGCGGGGCGGCGTGGTGGGTGTTCTGCTGCGTCTGGGCTGGACCAGGCTAGCGCTGCTGTCTGTGGCCCAGTGGGCGGGTGAGTGTTGTGTAACACAAAGCTGTGGTTGGGTTTTTTGTTTTTTTCCCACATGAGCTTTTCAAACTGGCTTCATGGCACACGAGAGAGAGAGAGAGAGAGAGAGAGAGAGAGAGAGAGAGAGAGAGAGAGAGAGAGAGAGAGAGAGAGAGAGAGAGAGAGAGAGAGAGAGAGAGAGAGAGAGACACACAGAGAGTGGGAGAGAGAGAATAATTAATTCAATTAATTCCCACAGTGACAGTTTCTTGATGAGAAAATTATAAATGAAGTTTGTTCAACTGGAATCAAAAGAGAAATACGAGATTGTTGTGAAGAGCTGGCAGCTTCTTTTTTTTGTTTCTGATATAATTACCCCCACTTTAAAAAAAAATAAAATCTAAAATTCTGTGTCAGGGGGAAGCTTTATGTTTTTAAAAGACTGTAAATGTGAATGACTAACATCAATTTGTTGCCTCTTCCTTTAGTGTAATACAGCCTATAAAGATTTTACGAGCGACATTAAAATCTTTGCTCCTCTAAATTAGAAGGTGTTGGGTTGGATTTACCCTCTATTACATGCTGAGGTTCACTTTGGGTGTTGGAGAGACAAGTGGGGGTGTAACTAAGTAGAAAAGTGTTGCTGTTGCAGGAGAAAGTTGATGTGAGTTAAAAAAAACAGCTTTTTTTTGTTCAGATGCAGATCCTACCCGTAACCAGTCCTTTCTCCACCTTATTTCCCAGACAAGACACCGTCACACACCCAAACAGGCGGCTGGCGTACGGTTGTGTGAGCAGAGGAGCGCAGGGGGGTAATTTAAAGCTGAATTAGGACCTTTTATACTTATCCCATATTGTCAACACGGCCCGTAAAAAAAAAAAAACCTCCCCCCACTCCTGCTTCTCTGCCGTTCTCCCTTCAGTTCCTTCTTTATTTGTTCTAATTCCAGGGACCGGCTGGGTCTTGCCTGGATTTGGAGAGTGCACGATTTCAAAGGGGTAATTGACACCTTACCTGTAATTTCATGGTTTCACTCCACCTGCCTTTGATGTCTGGGTCTCGGTTTTTCTGGGCCAGGATGCGGAGGGGAGAGAAGAGACGGTGGCGGGGTGTGGGTGTCTCTCGTCCAAACCCAGTTTCTCTGAAACATGAATGACGTCTCATGCGATCTCCGGGTTATTAAAGTACAAGAGGTGGAGGTGGTGGGTGGGGGGGGGGGGGGTTCCACAGGGGCCCGCCGAGGAGCTTTTCTTGTGGTGACAAATAGACCCGTGGAGTTGTCAAGACTGACTCAGAGACGGAGGGATCAGGGATCTCCGATTTTAATACGTCACATGAAAACCACAAAAAGAAAAAAAATAGGTCAAAGATGAGCTTTTTTGGAATTTAGAAAACAATTAGACCCTCTGTGGATCGTCCCGAACGAGGCTCGCTCGTCGCCATTTTATGTAATATTGCACATCCCAGCTCAACCCTGTGATTTATAAATCACTTCCTGAAGTTCGGCTCATAATGACACCTCTATTAACAGAAGAAGGCCAAGGAATATGGGTGAAAGCCCTCGAGAGAAAGATAGGAAGAGAACCGTGAAGCTCCTACGATGATTTTGGCGGCCCTTGTGGACAGATACAGTAGTGTTTCCGAGCACCAGACTTCCTTAAGGAAACCTCTCATTTTACTGCAGCGGGGTGGATGGGGTGGATGGATCCTGCAGGTCTCCGTAAAGATCCCGTTGCTGGGTTAGCCTGAAGTCTTATCTCATTTTCCTGTGACTGGACATCAGACAGCCAGAAGCATGCTGGGTAATGGAGTAGCATTGGGTCCTAGCTGGGTTAGCTTAGCCTCTCAGCGGCAGTCGACATGCTTTTGGACTTTCCTCACACATGCTCTGCTGTTGCAATGGCAAGTCTATATTATGAAGGACTATATAGGAATCTTCTCACTGATGGTTTTCTTATGTAGGTCATAAACAGGCACCAGTATTTAATGTTCCTAACAGTAACTTTAGGTTCATATTTCAGCAAAGATGTGTAAGTCGAGAATGATGACTTATAGAGGTTTTTTTTTTTTCAACTCCGTTATGTGTTTTTGCTTTGTTTTAATTGATCCATATCTATAATATCAAAGATTTCTGGTTTAATCTACTTTTAGTTACAGTTTGTAGGACGACTATAAAAGTTAATATAGACAATAAAAGCCATTTGTTATAATAAATATAGACTTGCTTTGCATTCAAACACACACACACACACACACACACACACACACACACAGTACTTGGGATGGATGTAAAATGTCAGATCGTACATTTTAATCATCCTTTGTGTGTTTTTTTCTTTTCTTTGCCAGCAGCAAATGATAATATTCCTGTTAAAGCTGTTGTGGGATGAAAGAAACAGTTTGTGCTGGAAGCTACAATCCTAACAAGAAGTCGCATAGAGAGAGAGAGAGAGAGAGAGAGAGAGAGAGAGAGAGAGAATGAAATGAATGGAACGTTTTTTTCTCCTTTTCCCTGGAGTTGTGTCTGGCTCGCACGGCGGAGATGCGACTCTCGGGGGTGAGAGGAAGGTTACGTTGGGGATCCAGGCGAGCAGCAGTGAGTGATGAGAGGGGAGTGACAATGAAAATTGCACTCGTTGCAACCATGAATCATTACAAACAAGCCTTTAAAAGGCACCCCTCACTGTAATTACCTCCTCTGCGATGCCCTATTACGGGATACTTTATTACCTTCTATTACTTCGCTGTGCCTGCTTTGGCAGATGTCGACCTCACACTGACTAACAAAGCCTGGCAGGTGAATCTGCGACGCTGCTGCTTTTGTGGAAAATATAGAGGCAAAAAAAAGAAGAAAAGAGCTGCATTTTAAAGGAGGATTATGTAATCTGTGACTTGTTGAGCCCGACAACACTGACAGACTACAGTCAGCAGCAGCATGACACAAATACTTAAAGTCCCAGTCGGCAAGTCCGGCGGATCGAGGGCATTTTGAATGTTTACAACTCTCACACTCCTCCCCCATGACCACCGAGCTCCTCCCCCACGACCACCGAGCTCCTCCCCCTCGACTTCGTGCCCTTTGAAATCCCTTAGATCACGCCACCTTTGAAACGTGGGTCCGATGTGGACTCTGGTTTTATCACGGGCACCGTCGCCATCTTTCTTTTTTTCCTTCTTTTCCACCAGTGTTTTCTTTTCCTTGGTTGTTTTGGACCTCCTCGTTTGGGTTTTTAACGAGGAATTGGAAGCTTGTTGCTTCTTCCCTCCGCCTCCCCCCTGTGATAGTGGAACGACCCGAGGGGGGAGGGGCTCTGTGTGTGCACGAACACAGCCCCTGCGTGCTGATTGGACAGGATGATCCGGGCACTGTCGATGTTTGCAAAACAAACAACAGGCTCTACGTGCACGTAGAGGCTCGCTTTTTTTCCTAAAACATGATGATTTATGTTGTTCTATCGGAGCGTAGTGTCGGCTTCAGTGAATATGGTCAAACAAATGTTGTCGACTGGGACTTTAAGTCAGTTTATTAAAAACGGACACAAATAAACGAGCACAGAGGGGCGAGGGTGTCTTTTAGCTCATTGTTTTGGTTTTATAGCAGCAAATGTACTGTAGTCACTCTGCAGCCTCCCATCTTAAAGATGAACCCTTGCAGATCACATCCCCGGTCATATTGTACACCTATTTAACAATACATGCCATTTTTTTTTACTTTTTTATATCAAAATCCTTTTCTTCCTGGAAAACAAAATATGATACACGCTTACATCAGCTAGAACCAACCAATTATATCAAGACATCCATCAATCATTCTGCAACTTCGGCTCTGCAGAGTCAGAGAAGATTGAATTAATCTTTTGATGAAATCAAATTCCTCCTAACTTAATGTCCTGCCTGCCTTTTCTTGTTACACTACATGAGTTGGTCGGTTGCGAGTTACGAATGTTGTGTTTGGTATGTGATAGTGGTAGTAGTTTTATTACTACTAAAAATGTTTTCCATATTTTCCATAAAAAAAGTATTTATACCAGGTGACAACTGCTTATGGTCCCAATCTCTAGTTTCAAGTCTTCTTCAATCCAGCATGATGTTCATTTAGTACATTATGGTCCATTTAGAGTCCACCAGACCAGAAAGCAGGGGATGCTTTAGGGGGCGGGGCTACCTGCTGATTGACAGGTCGCTACCATGCTACCAGGGTGCCACTCTTCTGCTTGTGTTCATCGGGTCCACCCGTCGCTCCTCCACAGTCCAAAAATGGTCAATTCCTTCTCTGGTTGCAAAAAAAAATCTAAAACTCGAGGCTTCAGAACCAAAGTCGACAAACCACAGGGTGACGTACTAGGCCCACTTCTTATGTGCAGATCTGTTTTTACAGATTTCTAATTAACCAATTCAGAGATAAAGTGCATTTCCTCTGGCATTCACCGATAACAATGGAGTCGATGAACCATCCAGAGGTGTCGAGGCAGACTAAGCTGATGATCACAGAAAAGTGGATCAGTACAGTGAGAGAACAAGGGAGGGAGGGGGGAGAGGGGGGAGGGAGGCAGTCTGAGGAAACAGCAGAATGAATGAACGAGTGAAAACATATTGGTCATTTTGAGTTCAGCCGCTCTTCCCCGCTGTGAGCCCCGACCGTGGGCTGCTTCACTGCCTCGCTGCCTCGCTGCCCAGGCTCCGCTGGGCACAAATCCAGATTTCTGTCCAAATTACCAGCTCCGCTTCGCAGAAGAAGGCCAGCGGGGTGAGAAGATCTCACCCTCCACCCCCTGTCTGAACCCCCTCGCTGGCCCGGTGCAGAGCTGACGGAGCGTCGCGGATGGCCCTGGATTGCACCTGCACTGGGGGGGCTTTCCAGCTCTAACCCCCCCAACACACACACACACACACACACACACACACGAACGACCCTCATAACCCTGTTTTTCATTTTCGTGGATTTCAATCAGGTGGCCTACAAATTCCACAAGGTTCCGATAAGCTGCTTCAAAATGTTGCTCAATTAAAAGGTAAAACTTGTTAGAGGACAAATCAATGTAATTTATTTGTCACTTTTAACAAGAAACAACTGATTGATGTCAACCTGATAGCTTCTTAACTTGTCGGCTAATTATCATAGATTTCACTTCTAGAAATTACGTTCCTAGATTTCAAATATTTTGTATTTGTATTTTGTAACATCCCATGCTCAATCTCTGTCTATAATGTAAATATCTAGTCCATTCTGTATATGTTCTGAAAGTTGTCTGTTATGTACATTATATATTCTACTTTATTTAACTTTCTTTAGATAGTCTTAGTGTTAATATCTTTTTTATATTGTACTTTTCTTGTCAATGCATGTTTATTATTTATTATCCTTATTTTTTTACTGTCTTGCTGCTGTAATAAATTTCCCCACTGCGGGACGAATAAAGGACTATCTTATCTTATCTTACCTTAAAGTTTAAAAGCGAAATGTGTTTTCTCCTGGTTGTGTTTGTTTTTTGATCACAAATACATTTTTTTAATCATAGTTCATGTCAGTAAGAGGTCAAGGTCAACAAACACAGGACTTTCACCCAGGAGACTGGTTGTTTGGGTGAAATCCAAAAGTCAACATTGACTTATTTCGATGTCTGTAACTAAGGCAACGTGGCAAACATACTTATGTTTTGCTAAACTTTTTTTTTTTAGTAATCTGCAACCGTAATCCAGGAGAGAATGTGTTTCCCTTGTAAGGAGCTCCGGGCGATAACACGGTCCCTTGCAGGTCGGCAGCGTCGGGGTATCATGGATGACGGGCGGCTTCCCGGGGTTTTGCTGTTTGTCCTGGTCCTGCCTCAGGGTTGGGGGTTGTGTTTACCTCATAACAAAAAGCAACATGGTTTTGATGCTCTGCCAGTGTGCTGCTGTGTAAACTGTAAACAATACACACACACACACACACACACACACACACACACACACACACACACACACACACACACACACACACACACACACACACACACACACACACACACCTACTGCTGCAGCGGCCACTCCCCTTCCTGTGTAAGAGAATTTACTCTCTCATTACCGCCATTGTGTTGCCCTTGAGCAAGGCTTTTAACCCGTCATTGTTCCAGCGGCGCTGCCAGCTGCGGTCGTACCGACAGCTTCCAGGTATGACGGCTGCGAGTCATTTCCTGCCTTCCACTTGGCCTCCGTTCATTTTTATTAAGGTGTCGAAATCAACCTGCAGAAACTTGACATTATGGTTTATAATTATATTAGATCTCATATTTAATTATAATAAGTGGATTATTATTTTTCATGGATCATCAATTTAATCTGAAATGATTTTCTAACCATTGCAAAAGAAATGGAAAGCCACAGTTATACTTGAAATGCTGGAAAGTAATTATTATTATACTGCAAAAGAGTAAGTTAGCATAAAAAATACTTTCAGACAGAATGTAATACGCAGCAAAAATGCAGTACTTTTTCTTTTTGCTGTGACAGCGTCGTAAAGTCAGCAACCAATCATGTAGCAGAACTTGTCAGTTGGGCCTCAACTACAACAGCAGGTAGACTCTGATTCAAGACGGCAAACTTTATTACTCCTTCCAACCAGGACAAAGCCACCCAGACCTGATCCACTCCTTCTGTTCTTAACTTTCACAATAAAATCCCTCGACGTAAAGTAATTATATCTATACTTTATATATAAAATCAAATGTTCATTTGAAGCTTAAATGCAAAGTAAAGTTCAGGAAGGCCTCAGTCAAGATGTTTCACTCAATTCTTTGCAAACCTGTGTGGTGATCAACTTCACAAATCATGCAGCAGGAATGAAAATCAACTTTCATCCTAAAATCGTCTATAAATTGTTCCTTCTCACGGCGGCGCTCGGCTTCTTCGCCGTCGCCGTTCCCTCCAGCCGTGACCTCGGCGCGGACGCTCGGAGCGGTGAACCCAGACGAATGAAGGCGAGGAACCCTCCGAACCACTGAACCTCCAACACGCAGACTAACCCCGGCCATCCTGCCTACACCCCAAACCATCAGGAATGATGCTCCCTGTCACTCTCACGACCCCCCCCCCCCCCCCCCCCCCAGCCCCTTCTCCTCAAAACACACACACACACACACACACACACACACACACACACACACACACACACACACACACACACACACACACACACATTCAAATCCCCCACCCACCTCCTCAGCTCTTACTTCGCCATGGAGGCTGATTCTGCCCTCTGGATGAACCTTTACCCGGGACCCTGAGCTCAGAGGGGGCTGGATTAGAGGGTGGAGGCAGGAAGGGGGTGTGTATGGGGGGGTAAGAGATAGATAGATGGATGGATGGACAGACTAGATAGATAGATATATAGATAGACAGACAGACAGACAGACAGACAGACAGACAGACAGACAGACAGACAGACTCAAGTTGTGGAAGTAAAGACCCCCTTAACCCTGCACCGCAAACTCCAACCCCACCCCCCCACCTCCCCCCATCATGCACCTGTTCCCAGCTCTGTCCCAGCCTGCCCTCCATCTCCCTCATCAGCATTCCTCCAAACACACATGAACAAATCTTTGATATCCTGGAACACAAGAGCCTTAAAAAAAACGTCACTATTTGGGTTTCCAGCGGGGTCCGATCAACAGACTGTGATTTATCTGCCTATAAATCCAGAAGTTCCCCCCGGTGAAGATGCCCACGAAGTCTGTGCATCCCCGACACAAAGTAGGGCCCCGACTCCCTCCCTGCCGAGGCCTGGGTGTGTGAACGATTAGCTCCTCAGACAGGCTGCAGCGCCAAGGCCTCGTCTCACCCCTTCATTTTCTGCATGGAGGTGTCCGGACTTGTTCCAGAGAAGGAACAAGATGCACGGTTTAGGAAAGGTTCCCTCCTCAGGTCCCGTCATGCAGAGCAGAGCTGCACTCGTATGAAATACAGTTTGGATCAAAAAGAGGAACAAACACTGTGTGCAAGTTTTCTGTCCTGCACAAATATGTGAAAAACAAATGCAATCGTCGGCGTAGAAACGCACGTACACTTAAAGTAAATGAATATCTTGTATCTCGACTCTGCAGTGGTTGTGCAGGTGCACACGCTCCCCTCGACATAGAGGCTTTGCATTTAACAATTCTTTCATGCTTTCATGCTACAAAAATTTGGTCTGTCTTGCTCTCTTGGTTTATTTGTTGATGATGAAAGTACTTTTGTTTCATATTGTATAATTATAGTTAAACGCAAAGCACAGATGTGCAGCCTCACGAAGCCAGTTGCATAATTCTTATTCTGGTTTTTAAGTGTCAAGCAAATTACAGTATTGTGTCTCTTATGTGCCTTCTTGGTTGTTAACTTTACAATAAGTAACTGAACTATAACGCATCTTCTCAGTGGTCCAAAATAACAGAAGAAGATAAATAAAAAATGTGAAACTTCTGCACAAAATGTGCCGACACAACAAAAAAATCCTGCTCTTAAAAACCTCCTGAAAAGTTCGCTGACATTTCGGAAAGTGGCGGCGTATTAAAAAGGTGAGCTGCGTCGCTAATTGGTGCTGCAGCTTCGGTCTAACTTTCTAACAGGTGCTCCTTTGTTTTTGGGACGCGGGCAGAAAGTCATATTTTTGCCAAAGCACGATGGCTGAACCGAAGGTGTTACAGTTTGTTTTGTTGTGTCCTCGGGGGCAGCGAAAGTGAGTTCACCTCTCCTTGATCTCCCCCCCCCCCCCACCACCACCCTCTGTTTACCTCCTCACCCCTCCTCCTCAGCGAGCCGGGGGCGTGGGGGCGTCCGGGGGGCTCCGAGGTCCAGGGCTAACAACAATAGCCGGACTGTGCTGTCCCGAGTCCTGGTCCTCGCACAATGACCACGTCCATGTCGATTAGCGCGGGGAGGAGGGGGGGCGGTGGCCGAGTCCTGGTCCGGCTGGGGCTAATAGCTTATTACGCAGTGTAAAAGTGACAGTGTGATCTGGAGAGGTGCCAGGAAACGGGCCCAATTAAAGGAGAAAAGAGAGGGAGGGAGGGTGAGGACGAGGGCAGCAACATGCATTCCTCTGAGCTTTGGTTTAATTCGCCCATGACGAGTTCCCTGGGGACCGACACCCTCCCTTCCACCGGCAATATTTGAGTATCCTCCCGCTCTGTTGTTCCAAAACACATGCGGAACAAACCCCAAACACGCTCTCAGGCCGCAGGTACCCGCGGCGGTTATGGGTAAACAACGCTGTTTACTTGTTGATACAGTCGGAGAAAACGGGGAGGTTGAGAATACGGAATATTCTCATCCATGCCGAAGACTTCTGAGCCGAGGCTGACATGATCAGATGATGCTCCAACCCCATAACGAGTGGAATAGATCTCTTTATCGTGCAAGGCCTAAATATTACATCTCATTTTGAGAAATCTGACCAAGCATTTTCTTGTACTTATTACAAACGAAGCAACTGGCATTCATTGTTTTTCTAAGCAACTGTGATTCATCTAAATGAACCACTGCCGAGACCCAAACTACAGACTTAACAGCCACTATTCATGTGTAGAGGGAGTGGATGATATCTGTATTTTCTCCCTCACACACTGAGACGACCTCGTAGGTCCAAATTAAAAAGCTGCCTCCTACAGATTCATAAATCAACTTTTGGCTCGTCTTTCAGCTTGTTTTGATCTCTTGTTAAGAGTTCTCGCTGTCTTCGCTTCGGTTACTTTGTCAACAACTTCGCCGAGTCATCACACAGGTTTTAACGGCGGAGACACAACACTTCCCCTGACGGTGGATAAACTGGAATAAAGCCGTTGTAACAGAGTGTTACGGGGGCTTTTTCCTCAATGAGATGTGGAGTCTGTCAGTCCGATGTTTAAGCTCCAGGAGGAGGAACAACAGAAGGGGTTAATGTAATCCATTTCATTGGTGGGGGGACTCTAATAACTGCTCTCTGCCTGCGTCTCCATTGGCCCGCGGAGTTTCCATTGTACCAAGGCCGGTGCAGGTGTGGGACATGCTTTGTTGATCATAATCCCCCCCAGGCAAAAGGAGGAGAGGCTTTTGAGTGTGTTTGACGTACCCCACCGGCGGGCCCTTTGCTCCCCGGCCGCCGAGCAGCCACCGTCTCCAGCCGCCGCTCATGGGATCCGACAGGCGGAAAAATAATGAACAACACCTCAACCCGGAGCTGACCTGGCTCCAATTCACCGGCTCCACACGAGGGGTAAACGAACCACTTAATTGAGCTGTCCAGGATCAAATCATACTCAGGATCCCCCCCTGAGCCAAAACCCGCGATCAACCCTCACCCACCAGCACCCCCCCCCCCCCCCCCCCCCCTCACCCCCCCCTCACCCACCTCATCCTCCATCCCGGACACAACCAATCAAGATGTTTTCCTTCACACATTCTTCCACTTCTTTACGGTTTTAAACTCTTTCCACCTCAGACAGTTTTTTTACTTTTGTTATTATACACCAACTGTTCTTTTTACATTTTCTTTACTTGTTCTACTTTAAATTATACAAGGAAGACGACATCTCATCACCCCAAACCTCCCTGTTCATTTTAGTATTGATTTAATTAACTTTTGCTCTTATTTCAATTTTAGGTACTTTTGCTCGTGTTGCATTCTTTTTATTCATCTTTATTGTGGTGATTCGTTTTTATTGTTTCATCTATAGTACTGCTTTTGTTAGGCCTTATATTGTCTGTTGTCTTGCTTTGTTTTGTATGTTCTGAATGGTGGCTATTTATGGCACAAAGGTTGACCAGAAACTCCTCCAGCTCAGAATATACCGGGGGCTCCGGCGGGGACCGGCCCTCTGCTGACAGCCTCAGATCTGCAGACAGACCCAGATCTGCAGACAGACCCAGATCTGCAGACAGACCCAGATCTGTAGACAGACCCAGATCTGCCTTCACTGGATCCTCCGACCTGCAGTCTGAGCTTTAGCGGGAGGCCAACACCGACACCACGCTGCTGGAGGCCCAGGCCGTAATGCTGAACCCGCTAGAGGGAAAGGAGGCATGGGAGAACCAGGACCAGGACTGTGAGAACCTGCTGCAGTGAAAAAAATGAGGTTTTCTCAAGGGAATGGTTCTCGGAAAAACCCTGGCAACAACAGGCAATAGCATCCGGTTCCTCCCAGTTGAGACACCTGGGAGTCAGTCGGGGTCACTTGTCCACCAACTTGATGTGACAAAAAACCTCAAACGGATCCTGAAACCGCTTTGAACCGCTTTTCTCTTTTCAGCTTTTCTTTTGTAAAGTTTAATGAAACATCAAAGAGAAGTTAGATGCTATTTATCGTCTAATGACCGACAAAACATTTCAAGCTTTGATAAAAATGGAGGCGGACTCCGCTGTCCTTATTTGACATCACAGTCAGAGACCCCTTGATGAAGTTGATCCCCCGGCCCTCCATGTGCAACATGCTGGCTGCACCCAACGGTTGCTTTCTGCGATGTTTCTCATTAGCGAGGCGTCACCTGTTCCCTGTCCATTATCGCAGGAACATTTCAGGTTGAGGGTCCTGTGGGGTTGTGTTAGGACACGAACCTACGGTGCACGGTCACCCCCTCGAAAAACAGCACCCGGGTCCCCCATGTTCAACCTGCTTCCCAGCCGGACCCAACAATGGCTCTTTTCAAATGTCACCCGGTCGGAGCCAGGGTGCCAAATTAGGACGGGGTGCCTGATGTTCCAGGCGCAAGAAGAAGGTGATCCAACAGAGCCCGGGTCAGTGGATCCCCCTCCTAATTGAGAAGTTCACACTTGGTTTGGGGGGTTGTCCCCATTCAGCGGACAGCACTGGTGCCCGTCTGCCAGAGTAGAAAAGTTTGGGACGGCCAGTGAAATGCATATATCCGACCTCTGCAGTCAGATCCAGGTATCAGACCTGTGGTGTTGGAGAGCCGCCGACCCCCCAAGATAGAAATATGAACTGGCCCACAACTGACAAAACGACACAGACTCATCCAATTGACGAAATAAGTCAGATAGCTACAATGTACGTTAAAGAATAAAAACTTTATTTACGATATGAAAAATGAGATTCTGTTTTTATTTTTCAGTGCAGCTGTTCTATTTCCTGTGCTGCACGCTACCTCGGGACACAATGAGCTCAACCTGGAGGTCTCGGACTAATTTACTTAAACGTGACTCTCAGCGTGGTGACGGCTGAGCCGGCGGCTAGCAGCTATCATTGCAAACAGTGGCAACAAGACATTTCGGCGCTGTATCTATACGTAGCAAAGTTCTCTAAATATCGCGTAGAGAACTTTGTCATCTAGTGGTGAAGTTGCAGATTGCAACCAACTGAAAAATCGCCCCGCTCGTCCCTCCCCCATTTCCAAGCATTCAGAGAATTTCGGTGGCCTTCAGGGGATGTAAAAATACGAAAGGAACTTTCTAGAGCCAGTGTTTGGTTTGTCTGTTCCAGGCCACAGAAACATGGCGGACTGCGAAATTGCACTCTACTCAATATATAGTGTATATTTAAAGAATATATAAACTATATTTCGTGGACACAAAGTTGCACGATCGAGACAAATCCATGAAAATATAATATTACCACTCCTTTAGTTCTTACCTTTCACAATAAAAGCCCAAGACTCTTACAGGGTATCACTTATCATGGGAACTAAAATGACAACAGAATAGCTTACAATATTTATTTATTACAAAACAAAAATATGTCTGTTTATTATGGATCGTCCACCAGTCACTGTTCTGGTTTTAATTGTGTGACAGCAGTGATGTAAGTACTCAAAGAACAATGAATTTAACATGGCCCACAAAAATGAATGAACACTTTCAGCAATGTGTTATCATCATCATATTTACCCTTTAGCTATATTTAGATCCTCTGAGAAATAAAAGTACAAGACAGAAATTGCTTTTCCACATTTTTACCAGTTAATTTGAGGTTATTCCCACAACAGACGTTCACTATCATATCATCATACTGTGAGCACCTTGAACGCATGCATGTTGTGAATAATAAACTGTGAAATAAATAAATCATCTAATTATTGTCTCTAATCTGCACGATGGGTGGCAAATATTCCCAGAGGGGGGATTTCTCTCGATGCATCATTTCTTTGCTGGAACAAAGCAAAAAAAAAATGGCCTCCTTCAATTTGGGGCAAACGCCGGGCGTAGAAGGGAGACAAAAGGAGATGTTTAAAACCCCGTCGGGCTGAGGGGGATATCTTCACCTCTCTTCAGAGAGCCCCTAATTGATACATGGGGATCGGCGTGAAGGACCGGGGACAATAGCTCCATTGTTTCTCTCGCTTTCTGAATCAAGACGTCTGTCAACCGCAGTGTCTTCGCAGGGAAGCTTGGCTCGCCTCCAAACTTCTACTTTGCTCTCTTGATTTCTTTGCCGAAGCATCTCACGGGCCGTAAATATGACACACTCTCTGACAAAAGGGGGATCGGTTGTCTCAAAGGCAACATGCATGATGGAACGTGGTTGAAAAGAAAAGAAACGTTTATCACTTTTGAGGATAAAATCTGAGGGTAGAAATAAAAATAAGAAATTGGGATTTTTTTTTGTCTGTCCGAAAATAATCCTTATATGTGAAATTAAATAAATGTAGTTATTTCAGAATTTTGACCAAAATTAAAATTTATGAATTTCCGTTAAAACAAAACTGGATACATAACTATTTTTCTATGTTTGATTTTTTGCTTTCTTGTAGAAAAAAAACTGTTTTTTCGGGTTAAGCTGACCAACTAAAAGTCAATTAATTGGAATTAATTAATTGGAATAGAATCAACTAAAAAAAAAACTGTCTTTACTTTCCCTGCTGATTTGTTCCAATTATCAAGAAATTGTGAAGTAATTCATCACAGTGAACACTCACTGTGTTTATACTTTTTGTTTTTACATTGATATTATTATTCTTAATATTATTATTATTATATATTTGTGAGAGTGGGAACAGTTGTTTTTTGGGGGTTAGCAATGTTCCCGTTGCAGAGGCAAAACAAAGCGAGACAAAGTGTAAATGAGGCTTTTCAGCCTCGAGGTCATCTCCTGACAGCAACGTCATTCTCTGAACGCCGATCACTGATCCGTCAGGAAGACGAGACTTACTGGAAGAAAAGGCGGGAGGATTAACGTTGTTTTAGTTGGTCGTGAACTCGGTCTTAAGGCGGTGTGAGAAAAACACAAAAAGCTAAGAGATGAGTCAGACTTGAGTTTATAACTCTTCTCTCTTTGCTGTACATTCTGGAAGTCTTTACATTAACAAAACGAAAAAGTGGAATTAAATCTGTTTTATGAGCTGAAATAGTAGAATTAAAGTAAATGTATGGCATTTAAATGATAATTAAGCCCCAGATTAGGAGTCTTTGAAAATGACACATGACAATAGAATAGAGACCACATGATATTTATTTATAGTCACAGTTGAAACTGCCTGGAAGCTGTATTTACTGTAGAAAGATAAAAAAAAAAAGACAATAGATACAAAAGCCATTCAATGATTGTCACTGAATCCTGAGAGAAACCATATCCATACTTTTTTTTTAATGTTTCAATCAAACTATGTTCAGAAAACAATAGAAAACAATGCATATTAGCATAAATAACATAAATAATCACACTAATTTTTTATATAATTTACAACAACAAAAAATATTCCATATGTATTTACATGAGCCGTAGTGCTGCTGTGGTTTCAGTCGACGTAGAAGGTTATAAAAATAAAAAAAGGCGGATCATATATTTGTATATGAAATCAATTTAAGTTACTGCATTTTGGAAAACGTGTCATGTGACCCCTTCACAGCGGGGCGCTCTCATCTCATAGGGTCGTGGTTTCGAGGTAACGGCGGTCTCACGAAAAAAAAAAAACAAGAAAAAAAAGGCAACTTTGGCAGGTTTGAGTTGATTATGAATACGGAAAAATAAAAGTTTCAGCGTGTGGAAATCAACCGGTGGAATTTGGAGAAATATGGATTTTGGTGAAGTTAACATTTACATCCTAAAAACACGAAGAATAGAGAAAACTTTCTGACATACGTGTTCAGTGGTTGTGTTACTTTGCAAGTATATTTAACATTAAGTGCAAAGAAGGAGCTTTGATATAGATATATATATATATATATGTATATTTTTTAAAAAGTAGAAAGATAAGTGCTCATTTTTTGCTGTTTCCACAGTTCCAGTGCTTCGAGTTCATCTGAAAATACTCTCTAGTCTCTGGGTGAAGTGATGGAGAAGCACTCAGGTCCCCTAAAACCTGGTCTTGGTGGATCCGGGTCCTATAGCTCGGTCCCCTCTCTGGGGTAGATCAGGCTGTTGACGCTGAAGCTGTTGTAGAAGTGGCTGTTGAACTGTCCGCTCTGTCCCCCGCCACTGAACGTGTTGTAGTACACTCCACGGTTGAAATGCAGGCCCTCGCCGTGGCCCTCCGAGGGCCCCGAGTCCTGGTTCAGGTGGTACGGGCTCAGGGCCGTAATGTTCCTGTTGGTCAGCTCGTTCACCAGCCCCAGGGACCCCTGCCGGCCGGGGGCCCCTGAGCTGAGTGTTGACATGCTGCTGTAAAAGTTGTTAAAACACGGGGCCGCTGCCGCCGCCGCTGAGGAGGAGGAGGGGAGTCCGGGCGGCGAGGACGACGACGAGCCCTTGTGGTTCTCGTTCATGGCCTCCATGTCCGGCGAAGGTGGCCCCAGGAGATGGGGGCTCTCTGAGGACTTCAACGAGGCCCCCGATGCTGACCGCCCGTCCTCAACCTTTGTGGCCCCCGCCGCCACCGCCGCTCCCCCGGCGCCGCTCGGATCCGAACGCCGTTTCCTTTTCCTGCGGAAGTTGCCGTTGTCAAACATCTTTTCACAGTTCGGGTCCAACGTCCAGTAATTTCCTTTTCCTGGAAGTGAAGAAGAGACACGAAAAATATGAGAAGGAATTATAATCAGCTGTGATGGAAGCTGTCTCATATAATTATGTCTCATATAATTATTATTTCTAAATAAAAAGTCTTCAGCTTGTTCCTCTCAAGATGCGACATAAACACACTTCAGCAATCTTTCATAGCAATCTTTTCTCCTTTATCCTGAAATTATACAACTTTTAATTTCATATTTCTGTCTTTTTCCTGACAGTTTTGAACTTTTTTTTCTGAAATCATAGTAACAGTAATCATAGTCTAGATTAGATAAGAATAAGAAATAAAAACAACATATTTTAATTGCCTCTTTATGACCATCAAAAACCTCTAATATAATAAGTTAAATTAAAAAACGATTTATTACAGCAGCTACAAGTTCTAACATATATTTCAATAACTTGTTGCTTTTAAAATAAATTAATATATTTCCACACAGCATCGAGTTAGTCAAACTGATTTGGAACTAATTATTTCGACACATTGACTCCCTAAATCTCCCCCATGGTGCGTTCACGGTACCTGGATCGTCCTCGTCCCGCGGCACCTTCTTGAAGCAGTCGTTCAGGGACAGGTTGTGCCGGATCGAGTTCTGCCAGCCGGCTTTGCTCTTCTTGTAGAAGGGGAAGTTGTCGGCCACGTACTGGTAGATCTGACTCAGGGTCAGCTTCTTCTCGTGCGCGTTCTGGATGGCCATGGCGATGAGCGCCGAGTACGAGTACGGCGGACGCACCAGCTTCAGCAGCTCCTCCTGGCTGGCGATGGACAGCCAGCCGAGGTCGGGGCCCCCGAAGCCAGGTGAGTTGGCGAGGAACTGCCGCTGGGAGCCGTAGGAGGGCGGGATGAAGGACGCCGGGTTGTTGCCGTGCAGGTAGGACGCGGAGGTGTTGACGCCCGGCCCGTTCAGCCACAGGTACGGGTTCGGAGACGACGCGTAATCCCCGAGGCCGTATCCTCCGGGTCTCTGCGCGCCCTGCAGGCTCTGCTGGTGGTACATGCTGCTGAAGTTGTCGCAGTAGACCGCGGCCATGTCCGGGGCCTCCTGGGTGGTGGCGCCCTTGGGTGGGAGAGAGCCGACGGTCGGGGAGGTGTGGTGCTGCTGCTGCTGCTGCTGCTGCGGGTGTTGGAGGTGCTGGTGATGGGGCTGCGCGTCGATGGAGTTCATCACTTCCCCGCGGGAAAACAGAAAATAAAGTCCCAGGAGACAGCTGGAGAGCCGGGTTCAGGTGCGGGGTTCAGGTACGGGGTTCAGGTGCGGGGTTCTCCCGGTGCTGGATCTCCCGGTGCTGGTTCTCCCGGTGCTGCGCGGGCGGCAGCAACAAGTGTCAGGGGAGGATGGAGGAGTTTGGGGGGAGTTTTAGTAGTATAAACCCTCAACGGGAGCCGCGGTCGGGCACCAGATGATTCCCGGCAGCCAATCAGAGGCGCGCAGAGGAGGAGGGGGCGTGGCCACGTCCTCGGTGAGCAGATAGGGGTCCTGGCTGCTGGGCTCACATCTACCATCAGGGCCTGACGGGCTCATCACGCACGGTGTGTGTGTGTGTGTGTGTGTGTGTGTGTGTGTGTGTGTGTGTGTGTGTGTGTGTGTGTGTGTGTGTGTGTGTACAGATTAACTTTTGTGACTAAAACACTAATATTTGAAATGTAAAAGAAGCCCAGAAGGAGGATGAGGAAGGAAGGAAGGGAGTGAGGAAGAGGAGGGTATGTGACGTAGAAGTCAGGTATTCGTCTCCAACCTTTGTTTGTTTTTGGCATGAGTGAGTTTTGACACAATGACCCAAATTCCACAGCAAGTGTGGAAGCAAACAACAAAAAACATAAACCTCAGTCACCGCAATAATAATCTTAATAAACAATCATGTTTTCTTGATCCTTGAGTCTATAAATCTGCACTTTTAAATGCTTCCTTCTTTCATCCAAAGTGAAGTTGAAGGAACATGCTTATGTTATTGTGTGACTCTTGTTCATATTAATTCAGTGATGAAAAGAGTATTTAGTAAACTGTTTTTTATGAAAATTGAATTTTAGGGAATATGAAAAAAACCTTCACTCGTAGCAAAAATATTGAAAATTCATTGAGATTGAATGCTTTTCATCTTCATCATTCTACCGTCATGTCAAGACAGTTGACAACCTTTAAAAAGCAACAAAGGTAAAGACAGGATCAGGTCAGCGACCTTAGAAGGAAGTTGGTTGATATGTGAGAGAGTTGCAGGATAAGCAGCAACGTGAGGCTCACGGCAACTTCAGCAACCAGAGATTGTGGAGAAACGGCCGGTTATAAAGAGCTGGACTGATGAGGAGAGTGGGAACAGGTGTGCAGGGGGGCGGCAACACAGGTAACCAGCACCGGAGAGAAGTCTGAGGACATCTAGTGGACGCTTCGAGCACTGCAGGTTTGAGGGATCCAGACTGACTAAAAGTCCTCAAGACAGTTTGCTTTATTGAATCTGGTGTTTAGCACGGTTTAAAACTGAACCAACAAATCCTAATATAGACCAGGAAACACAATTAACTAATAATGCAAGATTAACATTCCATCTTCATCCAGGCTACAACATAAAATACTCCCCGATGATTCCTTTCTGTCTACATGCGTCAGATGCTAAAGGGTGAAATTAAATGCCATGTATTAATATTACAAACCTTCAGAAGGTCTGGCGTGAAGAACCAGACGTTCTAATATCGTTACATGTCCTCGGGCCAGGAGTGGAGAATCGGCTTCTTTGAAGAGTTCAAAACCTGGTTTTGTGGCTAATTAAGGTGTCTGGAGAAAAAAATCTGACATTTTGCTTTTTTTTGTCTTTTCATCGAGGCTTTTGGTTTCGGAGAAAGATCTGCTGGATAATTAGGGGGTTTGTTAATGTGAGAGATTCAATTATATCCTCTTATTAGCTTTTTCTGGGGCTTTCACACATCTCATGGTCTTCTTCAGTGGATTCAAATGGAAATATTCTTGTCACAATGAGGAAGAGGAAGAGGAGGAAGAGGAGGTCACACCAGGCCTGGACCCACAAAGACTCAAAAAGACATTTAGCCACATTGTTTTCCATTCTTTTTTACTTTTACTGCTCTTTTACCCCTTATATGCATCAATACTGTGTTATGTACATACTTTACACCTGTGTGTGTGTGTGTGTGTGTGTGTGTTTGTACACAGAAAAAGCAAAAGTGTTTTTCATTTCCACCATCAGTGTGCAACTGTTTTTTTGTGTTACTGTATGAACATTTTTGCAAGAGTTGTTTGATTTTTGTAGGTTTAATGTGTCTTTTGTAGTTGGTTTTTGGTTTTGCCAAATTTTCAAGTGGCCGTTGCGAATGAAACTCAACAAGTTGGATTTACCTGATTAAATGACGGTTACGATCATGATAACAAATAAGGTTTTATTTGTGGAATCAGTCAATAAAGCAGATCACAGTGTGTAGTACTATCACTGGTGGAGGCACACTGCCACCTTGAGCTCCTGCAGTAAACCCCTCAGCATGCCGGCTCCTGGTTTGATGCAGGACGTAACGTTCCCCACCAGATGGAAGCAGCTGCCTGCTCATATGCTCTGAAAATGTCTCTGCATGAAGGAGCCAAAGAGCCATCCAACTCAGGAATCTGATCTGTTGGTGTGGTTTTTACTCAGAAGATCTAGAAAGTCTCTCTGATAACTTTAACTCATAGTCCGACTTGTAATAATGCAAATAACCTGCTTTCACGGCCTTAAATCAAAAAGCAATGTGATGTAAATGTTTCGTTGGCCGGAGCCTGAGTGCGTTTTCTTTCTAAAAACCCACCGGTGTTGTGTTTCTTCTCAGAGAGGAACTTTCTTATAAACCCCTCTGAGCCCCTCCATGATTACTTTGGTCCGAGTCGACACATTATCTGCCAACACTTCCCTGTTTTGTTTTCTCCCTGCCATCTGATAGACGTTGGGTTGATTTTTTTTCTCTATAATGCAGCTTTTCCACCGAGATCCAGGCCGCAGAGTAATTGTCCGCGCAGCACCAGGAGTCGCTCTGTCTGACTGTAATTCTATAATATCGGGGTTGGCCATGACAATAATCCCCGGGGCTCATCGTGCGTCGCCAAAACGCTGTTTCACACAACTCAAAGTGCATGTAAGAGAATCTGAGAGTGCGGAACAGCGGCTCTGAAGCTCCTGTCAGCAGACTCTAAGATGCAGCAGCTCCAGTTTGGGGGAATTGTTGGACTTTTTGCTGTCTGAGTTAAAGAAATCAAACGGATGGAAATCAGAACATGATGCAGATTTACATCTAGCATGAAACACAAAGGAATCAAACATAAAACAAGTCTAAACTGTTTAGCATGTAATAACGGGGTTCTCTGCCACCTTTAGTCAACGTTATTTAAGGCCTCCGGTCTTTGCAGATGTACGGAATCCCAGATGCACAAGTGGGGAAAAAATAATTCTGGTGATACATTTTCTCTCCCGTGTTTATGATTTAAGAAAATGTTGAAGTTACTTGTTTTATATCAAAAGTTTTGGCAGGTAATTTTTCTCCATTTTTAGTCAGGATCACATTTTCTTGCTGTAATACTCATTTGGGCCACAAGGGGCTGAAGTGCACCACCATGCCATGTTCTAAATAGAAGTAAAAGCATTCATGTCTTCGTCCAGGTGAGTATTAATTTCTTCTTTGTGACTCCCGATTGACTAACGACTGCTAGCGGCTCACGCTACCATCGCTAACGTCGCTACCAATGCTGTTAGCTACTAAAATGACTTTAGCTCAGGCGATTTTCATGTTTTCTTTGTTTTCAAGTACACCATGTGATCAGAGAGGAGTCTTTCTTGCTGCTGGTCGTCCAGGTGTAACATGGAATGAATAGAGCCCTCTGAGTATTGGTGGGTGTAGCGGTGTGTGCAGTCGTTATTTCCTGCAATGACAAATTAGTTTGTGCTGAAAAGCTTTCATTGTTTATTTCCAAAGGATTAAAACGACCCTTTTCGTACAAAAGCACAAAGTAGTGTCGGGTTCTCCGGTCTGGTTTTATCCCCTCGACGGCTGATCAGGTGCAAGGGAGGATTGTTCGGCTTACAAAAGGTCCGATCGGCTTTTATCTAGCAGTCAATCTGCTCATTTTTTTTGTTTTAATAATTTCAAAGCCAAACAGTTTAATTTGCCTGAACATGAAAACAAGTAGGACAGGTGTGCCTTCCGTCCAACAATGGAGGTAAAAAAAAAACAATCATCATTCACGTTTTGTGGCCAGAAGATTTGAAGTTATATATATAAGTATATTATATGTTTGCGTAGACAATGAATCAATTTAGTCATTTAGGCGTTGAGACCAGTGGAACCAACATGTGGACATAATGTTAACGTTTTAAAAGGTCCTGTTTGTCGCCACGATGCAAACCCCGGACTTGACATTGAATGTGTTGGTCGTGTGTTTTCTCTCCTCTGAATGGTGATGCTGTGTATTCTAATTGAGAAAAATCCTAACGTACATAAACAGATAACCTCGCTGGGCTCCGCTGCTTTAACCGCCGCTGGTTGGGGACGGAGGCCGCGGATGCAAAAAGACCTATTTATTCCCGTTCCCAGAGACAGTCGGGTCCATTCAAACCCCGACCCCCACAATCTCCCCCGTTTACCTCCAGTCTATTTTGGTGGACACACTTTTTCACGTCAGGCTCCGTGAATCCACCTGTGTTCGCTCCTTTTACACAGGATGCCTTTTTTGGGGGGGAAATAAACATTTGCACTCATTATGTGTCGCATGCTTCCCGGGAGCAGAAGACAGATAAGGACGTATAACACAACCACACACACAGAGGGCTTTCATAGCATAATAACACAGCGGCGTTGTCCGGAGGCCACATACGGGACCACGCTGTTGCTCTATAAGTTTATAACGCTGCCACGGAAAAATAAGAGGCCTCGGCTGGAAGGCACCCCCCCCCACATGTCACATCTCATCATTTTCAGAAATAGGCATCCTAATAATTTATTTTTTTCTCTTTTCTTGCATACATCCTATCACGAAGCCCCTCTCGTTTCCTCCCCACAAGACTTTCTTCCATCGTCTCCATTTCAGCGAAATGCTGATTTAATGATTTAATGTAATAAAGACATTGGAATGAAGGGGAGAATATTTATTTATACAATATCTATTGTTTGTTTCACTGCTGCTGGCTCACATTGCTGGCGACCGAGGAGTTTGGAGGGATTTAGTTTGAGTTTCGGCTGCTTGTTAATACACTCTCGCCCATAAAGTTGGAATCATTTAGCAAATGTCTTGTCTTTTATAGCCCCAAACAAATGTTATGCATTCATTCTTTTTTAAGATGGGTAATTGGGACACATAATGTAATCATTGCACCTGCACTTAAATAGGAATAAAACAGAGGATTGTGTCTGAAAACAAACTATTCCAACTTTATGGGCAACAGTGTATAATAATAATAGTGATAGGACTCATATAGTGTTTTCTTGGCTATTCAAAAACACTATACATGAGATGCTGGACCAATACAAATACAGAATACTATGATAAAATACTCAGATACAGTAGTGGACAAGATAGAGAAACACAACATTGAGGGGTTCGACAGGCAGCGGGAGTCATGTGATTTTTTTGAAGAGGTGGGTTTTGAGTTGAGTTTTAAAAGAGTGGAGTGTATCTTATATCTCAAATTAAAATAAAACATCTGAGTCATGAATTGTGCGATGACTTGCAGATATGATATTTGGGTGACTGTTTGCTGGTCGTTAAGTTCAAGAGAATCCAGTTAATTCTGCGTTCGTAGTCGGTGTACGAAAATGTCAAGGATCTAATCATTTCGATCGGGTTCCTCTC
Organism: Eutrigla gurnardus; assembly: GCF_963514095.1. Classification (NCBI taxonomy): domain Eukaryota; kingdom Metazoa; phylum Chordata; class Actinopteri; order Perciformes; family Triglidae; genus Eutrigla; species Eutrigla gurnardus. Next base: position 28,570,850 of record NC_139921.1, read on the forward strand.
GACGCTTCCTTTGGCTTCGGCTCTCGATTCTCTTTGTCTCGCGTCTTCAAGGACGGAGGAAGCGAACGGAAGTGAAGCTTATCCCGCCGTTGCACTGAGTCACTGTAAATGATAGTGTCAGCCTGTAATGCGAATGTAAATAACAACGTCACATTTAATTACGTTCAGATCTCGTCTTCAAGCGGCGGCGCTGAAACCGGCTCTCTGTTTGCCATCCAGAGGATAATTAGGCCTCGGTGCATGGCGGCGATTCTGAAATGCTCTTTCTGGGATGCCGCGGTACACACACACACACACACACACATATATATTTATATATATATATATATATACCTCAAAAAGGCAGAACTGTAGCTGTGCCTCTGAAGTGCCACCCAACTTTAAAATACAGCTTTGCGAGCTCTTCTTCAAAGCTTCTTTTTCTCTCTTTGGCCTTTTTTTTGTTGCCAGCTCTTATTCAGCTCCGCCTGCTGCAAGTCTAGGGTGAAAAGTCTGAAAGGAACTGCAGCTAATTCCTGAAACACGCCACTATCTCCTAAAAATACAACAAAAAAGTAGTAATAGCAGGATGAAAAAAAAAACCCCACCAAGAACCTGCAGTAAAACGGGACACTGAGCTGTTTATGTGTGTTGATCGCTCTTCTGTTTAGAATTCGTTGCAGATAATCAGCGTGAAAACCTCCCAAAAAAACACTCTTTTCATTCTCTTTGACTTCGAGGCCCTAATGGCTTTTTCACTAACGACTTTGACGCCTTTAAACGGCACAAACATCATTAACCCGGGCGCCATTGTTATTCTAATCTCCCCTCCGTCGGAGGCTGAGCCCTGCTCTCGTTTGAAACAGTTTCCTCATTGTGAGTCCGGGGAGGGAGGTGCATGGCGAGGGTTTTGCTGCTTCGCCACCTGAGCGGGCATCCAGACAACCTTTACATTTAGGGGGGTGGTCTCCAGACCACGTCCTCCTGGCTCTCCTCTTTATGTGCTCCTGATTCCAGCTAGCCCTCTCTCTCATACAAAAGGCTCCCTCACACGACGAACAAAGTTTCGCCGGCCCTCATTTGTTGACTTATCTGGCATCAGCTGGTTTTTTGGGAAGAAAACAAAACAAAACCCGGTGTTAGTTGGGCTGGTTGTGCTGCGGGGGGACGGTCGACTGTTGGGCCATCTCCTCCACGACTCCAGCAGGTGCAAAGACGAAGCTCAATGACGTCTTTGATGCCCAATAAAACAGTGCTACTTTACTAAATTGCAACATATTTGGGGTTTTATTATAAAACCTTTACCCTATTATCTTTATTTTGTTATTATCTGACGTAGAAGCTGCGATGCATGTTCAAGTTGATGTCGGAACAGGGCCAGAGAGGCAGAACGTGACAAACAATTCATTTTTATCTTTTAAAAAATGGGTCCAATTTCATGATGTTATCAAATTTGGTCCCTAATTCTGTATTTTTTCAAAATGGTACATTTGTCTGCAATTAATGCTCCGATAAACAGCCATTATTGACGATAATGGGATAAATTCTGTTTGGCAAAACAGGCTGAATTCACGTCGCTGCCAAAATCCCCAAATGCAGCTGGAATCACAGGAACAGGTCTGAAGGTGAAAAAACTGATTTCCAATCGGCCTTCATGTTCGAGTGTGAATCCTGCACATTTGTTATACGTGCTGATTATTTCTGATCAGCCATGATAAGCCATCTTCCTTCCCCCCGAAATGTGAAGAGTATGAGGTTTTATTATTTCTGGAGCCGGTCCCACCACTCAAGCCTCGCCAGCCCTCGTATGCGGATTTCATGGAGCTCTCAGGCGGCGACCTCGGGAACAATGTGGGGTGCTGTGCTGGTTCTGGGGACCAGGTGAGCCCAACTGGCCCCACCTGCTAGCAGCTTTACAGGCCTGGCCACTGGCTGGTGTCTACACTGTAAAAAACATCCAACATCATCATCAGGATCCGGATTTAAAGGGTTTTCAGGTTCTGAGCGTAGAGATTACCAGCCGGAAAGCTGTGAAGGAAGAAACTATTAGAGGTGATTAACTGTTGGTTATGGACTTACTTGTAGACTCTTATAACTAATTAAGGATGCAAATTAACCCTTTAAATTAACACATCTTTAGTTCACGTCTGGATTTGCCTTTGGCTTTATTTTATCTTGGTTTTGTATAAAAATCGGTTTTGTTTGCTTCTCTGAGAGACATTAATAATGAATTAGAAAATGTTTTAACTTTTATTTGGATATGCTTAATACATGTTTTATATGCAAATACAAACCTGCATTATATATTTATATATATTAAAAACAGCTGGATGCTATAGTTTATAGATTTGAGTGTTTAAATGTGAGAAATAACACCACTTGTCAGTGGTTTTCAGATACATATGGAACTGGATTCATATTACAAAATGCCAAAACTCTACAGATCAAATGTTTTGCTTTGGGAAGTGAGAGTTTAAAGGTTAAGAATAATAGTTGACAAGATGCACATTCATTTTTTGCAGAGCAGGCCGGACCTTCCAGCTGGGGGAGGAGGAGCCTCAGAAAGACCCTTCACTCAGCTATTACACACACACAGAAAGACCCTTCACTCAGCTATTACACACACACACTTAACCCTCTCTCCTCACCCTAAAATGTAATGATTTATGTTTTGGGGACATGTAAAAAAAGAAAAAGAAAAAAGAAAACGAGTCCACACAATGTGTTATCTGATGGAGGTCCCCACATGACAGGTAAACCAATCTAACACTAATCACCTGCTCATACTTTTACACACATGTCCTGTACTTTGATACTTTGTGAGGACCGCCATATATGTCCTCAGGGTCAGGGGGGGGGGGGGGGGGGGGGGGTCCACATGTGAACAGTGGTAGATTGTGATGCAGCACAATGCTGGCATGGAGACAACGGGGATAAACACCCTTTAAGCTCATAATAAGGCTGTAAGAAAAACATGACTCAGCGCTCTCCTGTTGGCCTTTTCACCGCTGCTCCCTCTGCTTCTGCACTCGGCACATCTCCGTCAACCGTGATTGTTGTCAAGGAATATTTAAATAAAATGTAATATGATAAATATTTTGAATTATACTCAAGTCTGATTTAATTAAGTACCTTATGTTAGCTCTCTTTTGTATTTTTCTTGTCAATTAATGTGAGTGTATCTAATGCTCTCTATAATATCGTAAATCTTCCAAATTTTCTGTTTTGGTCTTCTGGAAGAGAGGACAATTAATTACACACAGTAACACAGTATTTGTCTGGATTCTGAAATCTGAAACATATGAATAAAACCCTAAACATCCTGCTCCTTTTCTACGGATGACAAAACAAAAGAAAACATAAAGGAAAGACATTTTTAAATTACATTTATTTTTACAATTATACAAAAAATAATACATATATACACTGTGACAGCACTACACCAAGAAAAACAACTTCTTTAGTTTGCGCACTTGCAGTAGTTTATTCACTACGTTTAAATCATAACCCTTGCCAGGTGGGTTGACTCAAACAATTTGCAAGATCCTGTTTTTCTCTTTCAGTCTCATTGCCGTCGGCGGCGACGTCTCCTTCGGTCCTCCTCCTCCTCCTCGTCCTCGTCACTTTTCAGCAGCGTGGCGAGCAGAGCGATGCCCGCAAGGATGCCAGCGCCTGCGACCACTGCGCCTCCAATGAAAGCTGCTGTGGTCACCTGACAAACGACACGGAAGGTCAACGGTGTGTTGCTGTAAAACATTCAGCCATTTCCATTCACGTGACTATATTTGCATACAGCTAACGCTTATTTCCATTCTCAGTTTCTCAATTAATCATTTGAACTCGAGCACTCATTGTCAATGATTATATTTTTTATATTTTATATGGGGGGGTTTAGCTCAGGAGGTTGAGCGGGTTGGCTGGTAACCGCAAGATTGCCGGTTCGATCCCCAGCTCCTCCTAGCTGAGTGCCTGGTGTCCCTGAGCAAGACACCTCACCCTAATTGCTCCTGACGAGCTGGCTGTCGCCCTGCGTGGTTGGGTCTGCCGTCGGTGTGTGAATGTGTGAGTGAATGGGTGAATGTCAGTCATTCCTGTAAAGCGCTTTGGAGAAAAGCACTATATAAATGAGGCCATTTTACCATTTATAGTTAGTTTCTTATGGCTTACTTATTTACGATATCTTAATTGTTACTTATTTGTTATATTTGTTCTGTATTGCTACTATCCTCTTTGCTGCTGTAATACTGTAAATTAAGACGGCATCACTGTAGGAAAAAAAAAGAAAACGGGGGCAATATTCAGAGAAAAAACATTATTTACTCCCAAATTTGCAACTTTTCTTATATAATAAAGAATCTTGCCCCCTCTCTCAGCTCCATTTTCTTTTGTGCCATTGCCATGACAACAAGTGAAAGCTACCGCTAGCATCTTAGCCCAACCGCCTGATCAATAAACACCCATAAGATGACAATTTGGCCTCATATAAATAAAACCAACAATAAGCATCAACATCATCCTCACCCAAAGGACCTTAACGAGGCATTGTGATGGATTCATTAGAAAAATAATTGTACGTACATTCATGGGAAGTTGCAAACTTATTAGGATGCCCTCCTCTCTTGGCTCCGTTTTTTCGGGGGGGATTTCTACAGTGGCCCAAATACACCCTGATACATAATGATGATCTTATCTTCTTATTTCTTTATATTATTATTATTATATTACATTTGTTTATATTTGAGTGCAACTGTGACGTACTTTACCCGGGCGGGATCAAGAAAGCATTTCTGGTTCCTGACACGTTAATGTTGACCGCCACTTATCATTCTCAGAGCCTTTTATCGCCAGCAGATAATTTAAAATGTTGGCAAAAGAAATAAAGGAGAGAACCAGCACACCTTCACCACACATGTGACCTCTAACCCCTATTGCATTGTGTATTTTGCATCGTTTTTGCTGCTGTAACCCTGTAAATGTCCCCACTGTGGGACTAAAAAAGGATTATCTATCTACGATAAGACACCCACCTGTCGGGACTCCGGTTTGCCGTATCGCAGATTCGTGGCAAAGTGCTCACAGTTGTTAGTGATAAGACTGTAGGGCAGCTGGCGACCCACCAGCATGCAGGCGTCCCTCACGATGGCGTGGCGCTCTCGAGGCTCGTACTTGTCATCCAGGTGGTTTTTGATGACAAAATTATCTTTGCCGACCACCTCCCAGATCTTCTGACGCCTCACCTCGGCTTTCCCGCTGTCCACGACGGCCACCAGTTCCCCAAAAGGGCTCGGAGCATCAGCTGTGTGTTATGGAAGGAGAGAAGTTAGAATAAAGATGTAATCGGCTGATTACACCCATCTGAGAACATGTACGTGGCAGAGAGAGGTTATAGATGGTCTTCACCCACTTGGAACAGTCAAATGAACAACTTCGTTTCCACCGATGTAGACGGCCCAGTGGTCGTAACCCCCGCGCTGGATCTCGATCAGGTCGCCGGGCTTTGCATCGTTTTCATACTAAAAATGATAGGAAAACAATAAACGTGAAGAAATATTAAAAAAATGGCAAAAAATTAAGAGCAATGCACAAAATAAATGCAGGCAAGAAGATGTTAACAATAAACAACTCCAGAAATTGGCTATACTGTATGTTTGATGAGGAAGAAAATGACGAGCCTCTTCTTCCTCCTGTGTCTTATTATACTACATGTAGTGAAATGTTGTGCATAGTATTGTAATTCCACTGAATCCGAGCTTCCTATTACATGTTGCTTAATGTTAGCATGTTGCACATTTTAGGAGCTTACTTGGAGGAAACATGACGCATTGCAATCGATAACATTACAAATCAGATCGATATATAGATACGTCTTTTAAAAATGCTGCCTGTGAAAGAGTTTAAATTGAAGCAACTTTAGATCTGCAGACTCACCAGCGTCGGAGCCATGTCTTCAGTTCCTCGTCAGTCTGGTAATAAACCGAGTCGGCTCACGAGCCGATTTATAGCCGCAAACCCAACCCAACACTGCTCATGTCTGAGAAACGAAAGCAGACCTGGCAACCGGCGGTAAAAAAAACACAACAAAAACTGGGATTTAAACACACACAGATTAGATAAGAGTGTTGGGACATTCTCCATCAGGGCTTTTATCTGTAAATCATTGACTGGACAAACCAATGCTTGGAGGGAGCGTCAGGTGGCGGCGGGCGTCATAACACTGCAAAGGCTGAGTCTCACTTCTTGGGAATTGCAACGTACAGATGCACTCGTGCGACTGAAACGCTCTCCACGTACAAAGTGACCCGATCTCTCAGGTAGATTAATGAAAATCTTATGAAGTCATAACAATTGATTTCCACAGCACACAACAGATAAACGTTGCCTTTATTGATTTTAATTCCAGTGAATGAACAGGGATTTTTGGCTTTGTGATTTGTGTACTTTTTTTTACGTTTACTCAAATAAATAAATTGAATCAATATCTGTATTTCTACTTTTGACACCTCTGCTCACAAGGAGCAACAAGGCAATTTATTATTTATAATTAATACAAATTTTCTGTTTTGATCTTCTGGAAGAGAGGACAATTAATTACACACAGTAACACACTATTTGTCTGGATTCTGTAATCTGAAACATATAAATAAAACCCTAAACAGCCTGCTCCTTTTCTACGGATGACAAAACAAAATAGAAAAAAAAAGAAAGAAACTTTTGAATTACATTTATTTTTACAATTTATACAAAAAATAATACATATATACATTGTGACAGCACTACACCAAGAAAAACTACTTCTTTAGTTTGCGCACGTGCAGTAGTTTATTCACTACGTTTAAATCATAACCGTTGCCAGGCAGGTCGACTCAAACAATTTGCAAGATCCCGTTTTTCTCTTTCAGTTTCGTTGCCGTCAGTAATGACGTCTCCTTCTGTCGGCTTCGTCATCGTCATCGTCGTCGTCACGTTTCAGCAGCGTGGCGAGCAGAGCGATGCCCGCTATGATGCCGACGCCTGCGACCGCTGCGCCTCCAATGACAGCTGCCCTGGCAACCTACGTTTAAGACAAACGACACGGAAGGTCAAGGGTCTGCTGCTATAAACCATTTAGCACATTTCAATTCATGTGATTGTATTTGCATACAACTAGAGCTGCACGTAACGCTTACTATCTGGATTAATCTTACTTTATATTCTAATCTACAGTATGTTGATTGATTAATCGTTTGGTCTCAAATGTTGTGAACAATGTGAGAGCCGATGCTCTGTTTTTGTCGAATTCGTAATGTTAGTGTTTTGTACAGTACATGACAATGCTAACAACCGGCATGTATGCTAGTGAACTTCCCATGGATCTACGCAATTATTTTTATAGTTAATATAGCAGACCTTTAACCACTCAACACCTACACCTGTGCTATCTATGCCCCCCCCCCCACACACACACACACACACACACACACACACGCAACCTCTAACCCCTTTGTCCTATAAAAGATCGATGATAAGACACCCACCTGTCGGGACTCCGGTTTGCCGTATCGCAGATTTGTGACAAAGTGCTCACAGTTTTGACTGAAAACACAGTAGGGCAGCTGGCGACCCACCAGCATGCAGGCGTCCCTCACGATGGCGTGGCGCTCTCGAGGCTCGTACTTGTCATCCAGGTGGTTTTTGATGACAAAATTATGGCGGCCGACCACCTCCCAGATCTTCTGACGCCTCACCTCGGCTTTCCTGCTGTCCGCAAGGACCACCAGGTCCACAAAAAAGTTCGAATCATCAGCTGTGTGTTATGGAAGAAGAATAAAGTAATTTGTCAAAGAGAGAATGGTATTTATGGTCTTCCAGGGTTAACGTCACACGTCTTCACTCACTTGGAGGAATCAAATGAACAACTTCGTTTCCACCGATGTAGACGGCCCAGTGGTCGTAAGCTCCACGAGATATCTCGATCAGGTCGCCGGGTTTTGCACCGCAGTCGAACTAAAAATGCATAAGGAAAGCAATAAACGTGAAGAAAATTAAAAAAATAAGGAATATAGTCAGTGTACATGATGAGTGTGCACAACCAAAAGAAGGCAAGAAAACCACAATTTACAGATGATAACAATTTGAAAAATAAAAAAAAATACAAAACAAATCGCTACACATGTCTGATGAGGAAGAAAATTACATTAATAAATGTATCAAAGGGCATGTTGTTCAGAGATACAGCATTTTAATTCCAAGTGGAGCTTCGTATTGCATGTTTCTTAATGTTAGCATGTTGTGTCTTCATCCTGTTTGTTCTCAAGAGTTGAGGTATTATTATCACATCAGATCTATGTACAAATATGACTTGAAAAATAACTCACCAGCGTCGGAGCCATGTCTTCAGCTCCTCTTCAATCCGCCAATAAACTGAGTCGACTCACGAGCCGGTTTATAGTCGCATGGAGATCGAAACCCTACATTGCGTGAGAAACGAAAGCTGACCTGATAATCGGTGGTAAAAAACAAACAAACTGGGTTTTAAACACACACAGATGAGATAAGAGTGTTGGGACATGCTCCATCAGGGCCTGATTTGTAAATTATTGACCGGACAAACCAATGGCAGCGTTGCTGGAGGGAGCGTCAGGTGGCGGTGGGTGTCATGACGCTGCAAAGGCAGTTTCACTTCTTGGGAATTGCAACGTACAGATGCACTCGCTGAAACGCTCTCCAGGTACAAAGTGACCGGATCTCTACGCTAGATTAATGAAAATCTTATGAAGTCATAACAATTGGTTTCCACAGCACACAACAGATAAATGTTGCCTTTATTGATTTTAATTCCAGTGACTGAACAAAGATTTTTGGCTTTGTGATTTGTGTACTTTTTTGCTTTTACTCAAGTAAAGAAGTTGAATCAGTATCTGTATTTCTACTCTGCTCACAAGGAGCAACAAGGCAACATGACTTTGTAAATAACATGTTTAATTAAATTCAATTAAGTGAAGTAGTTTGAATAAAGTCGATTCGTGATTCGTGATTTAAAAAAAAGAATATGTTCAAGGGTCATAAATAGTGATAATATATCAGCGCTGTTTGTCTGTCAGCTTGTTCGGGAGTTCATCTGCCCCCTAGTCGCCAAAAATACCCCAAAGTACCTTTAAAAAAATGTAATAACACTCGTACAAATGTAGCAGGTGAAAGTTTGGGAATATCGCACGGAGCGAAACTGGATAAAAATGATTTGCAGGAAAGCGTCCAAGCCGGGAGACCTGGAAGTTAAATCTCTCCCCGGTTCCTCGTTAAGTGCTTAAAACAGGAAGCTCTCAATCAGACCGGCTCGGGGATCCCGCCGGCCTTTTAGCTCTGCAGGATGTTTGGAGAAATTCCCCCCAGTCAGATCAATGCAGCTGAGCCCTTTTTATTAAATACAGCTGTAATACAGTAAAGGCCTGCGTCCCCGGCCAACTCTTTTTTTTCTCTCTTTCCTCTGTATTTTCTCTCCTCTGGTTGTCTTCACCTCGTTGACAGCGGACAGATGCCAGAGGAGGGATTCCACCCCGAAACATTCATCTCTCTTCCTGTCTGTCAGCGCCACCTTCTTTAAAACCGCAGCACCTGTTGAACTGCATCGCCATACCGTATAAATATATATATATATATATTATATATATATATATATATATATATACGCTTTCTCTCCGCCTCATTTCTATTTCTATTTCTCTTAAAACGAACACCATTGCTGCTGGAGGTCCAGGCCGTATTGCCAGAACCAGGACTGTGCGGAGGAGACTGTGAGGCCCTGCTGCAGCAAAAATTAGAGGTTTTCTAAAGGGAATCTGGTGCTTGAAAAACATTTAGCTTTTTTTCCACAAAATAAACATAAAATTACGTTCTGCATGCAGTCTAAACGGGTAAAAACAAGATTCAATATCATTTAATACTACCTAGTTTTATCTCTGCAAAAAGCCTTTTCCCATTTCCCCATCCTGGCTTTCAGCCTCGGGATCATTATCTCCATCTCCCTCCCATTTATAGTATTTGTCTCTAAAACTGTGAAATGAAGACAAAAATTGTCCCCCAAAGGAATCAATCTGATTTAGCTTGTAAAGGTTAGTTTATGCCTGTGATATAATGTTTGTTTGTGTTTGTTTTGTTGTTCATACAGTTTTTCTCACCTTGTTTGTTGATATATTTGGTTTCTTTTTCTTTTTGTCTCTTTTTGACTTTTTGAAAATGCGATGATGCATCTCAAAAACCTTCTTTCTGCACTGAATTTGAACATGTGACCTAACTTGTAGAAGACATAATCATCTGCATATTGACATTTAGGTGACATCAATAATTCTGCTCTCTGGCATTTTCTTTCTCTCATTTACTTTACATTCACTACCCTCCACTTTTGACCTCTGACCTTCCACACTTGTGAGTACAGAGGGTTTAATCAGAGCCCAAGGCAGAAAGCAGAGCCCCCCCCCCCCCCCCCCCCCATCATATCCCTCCTAATCTCGTCCTTGTGAGTGCAGAGTATCTCTCCTCTCCTTCGACTGGCAGACTTTGCCCCCCCCCCCCCCCCCCCCCACTTACTGCAGGTTCAGGTTCGAGCGCTGTGTCAGATATTTGGCCTTTGATATGCTAATGCGTTCTCTCTTTTTTAAAGTATTGACTGGTAGAAATGCGAGTGCAAGCGCGATGTGCGGAGATGTTGGGAGGAGATGTTGCTGAGCGTTCTGCTTAGTCCGACGTTTGTTGTTGTTTTTTCATCACCGTGTTCCTGAAAGGAGAAACCACTTTAATCAGCCGGGAACAATGAGAGCGGAGGAAATCTGTGGCTGACAGGACGGACCGGTCTTCCACTCCGGTGAAGGCTCAAGGTTACACAAGTGTGAGAATAAAGACAAAATAGACACAACAAAGGTCACATACAGGGCAGGATCAACACACACTGCATTTATTAGGTATGATTAAGTTTGATTTTATGGAATCATTAGGGGTCATAGTAGTCTTTAGTCTTTATCAGGATTAACAACCTTTGGGTTGCCAGGTTGTGAAAGTGTGTATCTTTATTCAGCACTTGCAAGGCACATTTTATTTTTTTTTTCAAGAAACTTGTCACTATTAATAATTTACATTTACAATGTACGTTTATTTCTTCAGACTCTGATGGCTTATCAGAGAGAAGTTCATGAATACAAATGTTATCAGTAAATGAATATGGAAGTCATGACTACAAAGGTTACAAAAAGGAAGTTGTAATTTGATACTTCAATTTAAAATGATTTAAAAGATTTAAAATGAATAAAGAATACAAAATGACTTGTTTAAGACTGAAAACACAAAATTTGGGACTTCAAAACTAACTTGACTTACAAAGCAATCATTCTGTCCCATCTCTGCTTATTATCATTGATCTATAAATCCATAATAAATGTTAATACATCCTTAATTAACACCACTAAACAATTGTTTTCAACAATGTAAACTTTAAGTAAAGTAATGTAAAAATAAAAAAATAAAACCATTGTGGGGTAACTATCTGCTGTGTAGATATCAGCCTATGAACTAGACTTTAAAGCAGAATGAGTCCGACTCGAGCGTCTCTCCGTATTCAACCTCAGTCGGGCCGTAAATCACGCCGGCCGTTTGGCAGAAGTCGTGGATCATCCTACAATGGTTAATTAAAGCCAGATCAATCCCGGTGCCACCGGTCCTTTCTTTGCCCTGCGTCTACAGAGAGCAGTCCCACGGTACCTTCGGCCCGGCGAGGAGGAGGAGGAGGGGGCCATGTTTGCTCGGGGGCCAGAAAAGAGGCTGCCACTCATATTTGTACAGACGAACAAAGCCGGCGCGGTTCCTCTGGCACCGTATGAAAGATGTGTTTCACTGCAAATGCGACTCTTTTTTTTTCTCAGCCCAAATTTCGGTGAAAATTAGTTTTTGTGCCAGTTGCCATGGTGACGGGTCAGTGCAGTGAGGAGAGTCTGAGGGCAGAGTTCAAGTCTGAGCTCCTTATCACTGTAGCGGTGACATACTGAGCATAATTACACTGGGAGGCAGTTAAGATGCTAAAAAAGGAGAACACGGGTACAAGTAGAGAGAAAAAACACCTATGCACTAAAGTAAGACATTATACAAACGTAAAGTTACGTCATAACCAGTACAAAAAGTGAGAGGTCTGGATGTGTCAAACAAACACAAGACCATCACCCAGGAGACCGCTGTCCGTGTCCTGTGTCAAAGTAAAGCAAATGTTGACTTTATGCATGTCATGTTGTTACATAACGTTATGGGTGGACAGGATCTTTGCCACTATAGTCAGTCAATGTTACCTTGAAGATCAGCACAGTCGAGGAAATGGACAATTTCTGTTGATTGCAACAATTCCACATTCGTGAAGTGATTTTATTTTGAAATCTTTCTTTAGTGGCGAGCACACACGGTGCAAAAGTAAAAGTCTTATCTCTGCAAACTGGGTTCAAGGGGGTTTTTTTCTGGAGAGGAGAGACGTGAAGAGGGTGAGAAATGAAAGTGTGGATTCGTCATCTCTGAAGCTCAGACGACAAAGCCGATGAGATCTCTGCAGCTCCGGCCAGCCGGCCTCGGAGCTACAGAGATCTCTAAACCCGACACCCCCGAGACCCCGAGACCCCCAGGGACCGATCTTCTTCTTCTTCAGTAAGCCATGTGCTACATGTGTTTATTCTCATCACTCCAATGTAAACGCATCACTTTCAGACAAATGCCGTACTTTAAATAGCGACAAAGTCAGAGTCGAACAAACAGGACTTTCACCCAGGAAGCCGCTGTACGTGTCCCATTTGAAAGCATATTTATTTTACATCGTAAATACACTTATTTGGACCCAAACCCCAAACTTCTCCTAAATCTAAACATTTACTTATTCGATGTAAATAAACCCAAAATCAAGATTTTGGGTTTATTTACATCGAATGTGTTGAGAGTCATTTCAAGAATGCTTCATATACTTTTATTTTGTTATTTAGTCCATAAAATGATTTTTTTATTACAAGAAATTATTAATTTCTGCCTTTTTCTAGCACATATGAGTGAACTGATGATTCATGTCTAATCCAATCCCAAGTATCAAATACAATTTACATTTTCTTATTAAACTATATAAAGTTGAAGCATCTTCTCTTTATTCTTCTTGCTTGAAACAACATGTAGGCGATCATCGATTATATATCCTCTTATGAACCCTGTCTTCGTGACTCGTGATGACTCGTGTGTCTCAGCTGGAAAAAGAGGACGTGAAGCAAACACAACTCCTCCAGAGTTCAGTGAAGTGTGAGAATCTGCAGGCAGAAGGTGGACGATGACTCAGAGAGAAGCAGCCGCCCTCCGCGGTCGTCTCCTCCGAGATCTCGTCCATGTGACAGAAAAGAAACGCTGGCTCTTATTTCTCACCAGCAGGCAACGGTTGAAAAGGTGCCGACTGCCGGTGACTCATTCTAAACATATATACGGTTTACTCGTCTGCTGGAAACGATGCCCACGCTCGCAGAAGGCTTTCTCAACTTTTAGAAAGTAATAAACCACGACAGGTTTATAGAAATAAAAAGGTACCAGCTTTTTGGACATTTGAGAGTCTGGTTGCTCTGTCCCCAGAAAAACCGAAGTGAGAAGTAATGGCAACCGAGAGAGGGTCAACATGATTCATCATTTATCATTACTACTTATTAGTCCTGTGTAATTCTAAAAATATCTATGTGCGAAATTGATGGCATTCTTTTAGGATTATTAATTGCGTATACTCCACTGTAATTTTAATTCCTTTGATATTCTTGTTTGCATTTTTTTTATTTGCTTGTTTTTAATTTTATATCAATCCTATTTTATTGTTATTTTACAATTTTTATTTTTATTTTATTTTATTTTTTTATTATATTGTTTTATAATATAATGTGTTAATATTTTATTTGCTTGTTTTTATTTTTTTTATAATTATTTTTTATGCTTTTGCGCTATACAAATACAATGACTTGCCTAGGAACTGATGATCTGTGTTATGCAGAAGTAATAACATTTCTTACATTTATACATTTTATTCTTTCCATTCTCATGGTTGATAAGTTTTGTATTTCCTCTCTACAATATAAACCCAATTTTTTCACTTTATTGAAGTTCTTCTCTCGGCCACATTCTGCAGGAATCCTGCATCAGATGCTTCAAATGAAACGCTGCCAGGCTGAACCACAGAGAACAGAAGTTAGATATTTATATAAAGAAATAAATATATGTTCTTTCTTTAGCTCAAATGTCTTGATGTCTGCTGAGGAGCTGCAAACGAACATCCATTTAAGATGGAAGACGAGAAAAAATTCATGATTGTGAAAGATTAATTTAACACCCAGAATTTTCTTTTTCCCTGAGTTGTAATGGTTATCGAGTCATCGTCTTCAGAAACTTATTTTGCCCTCATCTTATGATCATGAAGCTCTCCAGAGGTGCGGCTGTTGAATAAACAATATCTCAGTGAGTGATTCTATAAAACATGGCTGGACACTGTTGGAGACGTTCCCGTGTTTTCGCAGACCTCTGCAAAGAGAGCTGGATGTTTTTATCCAGATATGAGTTCATATGCGTCTCTGCTGTATATTCATTAATTCAAATTAAATGACGATAAGCCGGCGTTCGCCCACAGAGCGCCATTGTTCGGCCGATCCCGTTTCGCTCCGTGTGAACGCCTTCGGACTGGACTTTGGCCTGAACTCCGGCGGGACTCACACATCCTGAAGTTGAAATTTGCACAAGGCCTCGGCCGCCCATGATTGATCACCCCTTATCTCCCCCGGCCTTAATTGAGCATGGTTTTGGTTACAGATCGCCGTCCTCCATGAAAGGCTTGGCTGGCGCTGCCCGGCGATGAATAGATGCATTCTGGGCCAGGCCGTGCCGTTGGGCGAGGCCTTTGTTCCCCCCTGACTGATGGCTTTCGGCTCGTTGAGCGGCTTCCAGGAGAATCGTTCCTGGTCTCGATCTGACGGCCCAGTTGGCTGGCGGGGGACTGGCAGCGTCCGATGCCAGCTCGGACAGCTGCAGAGGGCCGACGGCATCCTTCGGCACGCTCGACCCGCCGCGACTAGAACTTAGGTGGGCCGCCGCAGAGACTTCTGTACGCCGAAGTTCCCCTGAGCAAGGCATTATGGTTGGTTTGCAGTCTATTGCAGCAAAGTATTGTCTATAGTTAATCCTGGCTCCTGATTGGCTGTGATACAATTCAGATTCATTTCTGATCTTATCGCAGTTTCAAACGGGGAACTTTTTCAAGATGAAACCCAAATATTGAAATAAAAGTGAGCTTTTAGCTTCACGTTGGCAGCAGTGGGATGATTCTATGAATGAGGAGTGATTTGTTGCCAAAGAGAGAGTCGTGAAGGGGGCGGGACCTCTGCTGCTGCTGGTGTTGTTGTTGTTGTTGTGGTTTGGTGGTCAGCTGATTTGGGCCGGGTGCAGAAACTGGCCGCCTCTGCACTTTTTAATTAGCTTCTGTTTCCAATTGTGCATTTTTTTGTATTTTTTTATTATTAGTTACTGCACAATAAAGCTCTGTTCGGAGTTTATCTCTGAAAAACAAGCGGTGACCTTTGAAAGCAGGGTCACCGGAGAACGATGAAGGTCACAAACAGGGCTCCTACACACTCTCTTGTTTTCCTCCTCGCTTGCCTTTCATGAGCTTATCTGCTCCGACTCGTAAACACACGGAGCTGTTAGTTAGTTTCTGCTCTGACGGTAATAAACCATTCTCCGGGTCTCAAGCTAATGTTAAAAGGTAGCCGCTATCCAAATCAGTCAAATTAAAGCTGGATTCAAAGCTGCTTTCTGATGCGGGACAAAGATCTCTGCGCATCTATACACTTGCCTCTGGAAGCGAGGCAAGACGAAAACCAGACCGGGTCCCGAACCCCCCCCCCCCCAATCACAGGAACCAACTCCTTCTTAAAGCCTCTTTTCCCTCGCGGGCACTTTTCCCTGAGAGAAAATCCAAACATTTCTCAACAAATTTGTTACAGCAGCTGGATGTTTAATGAGGCAGCCGAGGTTAAGATTCAGGTTAAGTGCTGAATGTATTACATCAGCTGGAGGAGAGGGGGGCGGTCTCCAGAGACACGAACCCATGACCCCTCTGTTCATTAGCCGCTCTCTCCTCATGCTCATCGATACAGTAGACCTGCTTTAGATGCGGCTGCAGCCTCGTCTTGGAGGTTTTTTTCCCTCCCGAGCATCTGGAGGTTCTGCAGCTTCGAGTCGAACCTGAATGTAATCGAACACCTGTAGCCCCCCCCCCCCCATGCTGTTTTTGTCTTTCATAAATAAGCTTTTAGCCGACTGTGACAGAAAGCAGACGTATGTCACTGGGAGCCAGCTGTTGCACCATGGGTAAAAAAACAAAACCAAATACGCTTTTGATATTTCAACCACGTCTGTTGTTTACTGCGATGTTTGCAGTGTCTCTCACCTGCAGTTCAAAGCAGGAACTCTTCATGCGAGTCTAAAAATAGTCGCGTTATCAAGGCCTGTGTGTAAAATGAATAACTCAGCAACAACGGTTTTGTTCTTTTCCCCTCAAAAGCGATGGAAACAAGTGAGGCATCGATCTACTTTCAAGGTTGAATAATGGTTTTAGCCGTTGCCGTCTTGGTTTTTCTTTGCAACCAGGACCACAAGTGGGCGGAGCTAAGTGCAACTGGAGGAGACCTTCATAATTTAAGGTGAACTTAAAGTCATCTTAGTAGCCAACTGCATTGGTAGTGACCTGTCAATCATCAGGTAAGCCCCGCCCCCTAAAGCATCCCCTGCTTTCTGGTCTGTTTGACTCTAAATGGACCAGAATTTACTAAATGGAGACTAAGGGTGATTCCAGGTTTATTCAGACACACAGACTCACATTAAAGCTTGTAATCCAGAATACAAAAAAAGAACCTTTTTATAACTTCAGGATCCTGATAAGCCCGTTGGTAACATTTACCAAACTCCTCCAGTTGCCCATCAGAGATGCGATGACATTCCACTTAGAAGATGAGTGTTAGTAAGGGATTTCCCACCGGTGCATGAGAAGATATGATTTGCCTCCACACGTCTGTGGAACAGGAGGAGCAGAGCCGTGATGGGCCCTCGGCTCGGCCCCTGTTCAGCCTCAGCTGTCGGACGGCAGGATGGCATGGCCGCCGGCCAAACACAATGTTTACACTAACGAGCGCAACTGTTCCTCGCCGTGTTCACGGCGAATTAACGACCCCGGGACGACGGAGGGAGCTGCTCTTGTTGCGGCGCTGCTGTGAGACAGGTGCTCTGAGCAGCAGTGGGAAATGTGGAGCTTTTTTAGGGGGGGGCCGTGGTCGCCACGATTTAAATCGAAACACAGACAGTTCAATATCGAGCCCTGGTGGATACCTTTTACAGCCGTGGTCTACATGTGTTTCTAGAGTTGGAAATGTCTCGTTGGATGTTTTAAAAGGATTTTTCAAAGTAATTTTGACTTTATTAAGTCCTATTTTCTTAGTCAAAAATCTAACAGAATATGGACTGGAAGTAAAATTTCTATCTTGATCCTGGAAAAAACATAAATTGACAGAATTTAAAATCTCAACTCGAGGTCCAAAATCATTTTTGTCCTGTTTTTTTAAATATTTCTTTTTCAAGTTTGTTTGACTAAAGAGAGTCAGTTTTTCAAGACACTTAATATCAATAGCTATGAAATATTATTATTAATAATATCATTAATATTCATAATCATAATATTTGTTATATATATATATATATTACAATAAAAAAATAAATACAAATGAAAAAATACAACAGATTGAAATGAACTTCTTCTTAAATTAAAAAACATTTGAGGGAACATTGACTGTGATTGTTCCTTACTGGATAAAACCATGTGGTACCCATGTGGTACCCTGTGGTGCTCCGTGCCGGTTTAAACAAACCATCAGGATGATTTCCAGCTCCAGAACACACTGTATGGACTCCCCTTCACCCTCTTTGTCCCCCATCACACAGGAAGAAGACATCAAAAATAAGAGCGTGTCCTCTTCCCACCCCCTGCACTGGACTGTGTAGATGGTAAAGATTTAATAGTTGAGGGTTCGGGGGGGGTTGGTGGTACATCTCATACATCTCCTCCTCGGCCTCCAGTCCAAACAAAGCTCTCTTGGGTACGGCAGAAGAACCGTCTCCAGGAATAGACCCCGGTTCTGGCAGTGCTCAACGCCTTATAAAGCCAGGTACGGAGTCCGGATGCCAGGGATCGAGCTGTCGCCGGGGATCGGGACGCCAGAGAGTCGGTGAGATACTGCAGAGGGGTTTTCTCCCCCCCCTCTCTGCCCTCCGACGCTTTGGCAGGAAGCTCTGCGATGGATCAGGAATCGTCCGTGACACCGGGACAACAGGTTTCAGGTCTTCTGTTGAACCGCAGAGATATAAGGTAGAAATGAACCCAACTGTTTTGGACTGCCTTTTTAAAATTGCTTTGTTTCATATTATTTATCTTTTTTTTTTTTTTTTTTTTGGCATTCTATGGACACCAAACAAAGAAAATTCCAGTGTTTCTTTACTGTGCATTATGGTAATAAATGCTTTGAATCTTTAAATCTTGAATCTTGAAGTCCCGCCATGACGATTTCAGGTTGCATTCGCCATCGTCGGTGGTTCATGGTTTTTTGTATTGTTTAAAAAAGCTTCTCTAGATGTCTACAGGTGTTCAGTTGGGTCGGCCAAGAAGCGTAGTTTACTTTATATGCTTTTATCCCGTTTTATTGGTCTAAAACAAACTAGATTAACAATAAGAGTGTATAAGTGTGTAAGTGTGGCTGCATGTGTGTGTCTGAGTGTGTGTGTAGAGACTCTGGGAATCAGAAAACAAGGGCTGTATCTGTTTTGAGTCTTTTTTAATCACTTCCGATAGACCCGTCTTTCCGGTTTTTGAAGTCAATGAAAACCCTTTTTTTCCTCCCGGAGTGAACTCTGCTATCTTTGTGAGAACGTCTTCTCTCTCGTCTCCTGGCTCTGGGCCGGTGGCAGCAGCTCTCCTCTCTTCATACCTGCAGCCGGAGAAGGAGGCGGCCGACCTTCAGACACACACAAGGTCAGCGAGACCTCGCGATGGGAGGTGGGTTTCTAATAACATGGGAGAGGAAATGCTTCCTGTATCTCCACCTCTCTCCCTCCCCTGCTGAGTGTAAATCACCTGCTGAAGAACTTTATGGCTCTAATGTGTCCGATGTGATGAAATGCATTGTGGGAAACACACTAACGCAAGAGTACCAGCAAAGCAATCCTAAGCATATTTAAATATCTGATATAACTCTGGAGGTTTGTAGATCTACGTTGGCACATTTACTCCTCTGTTTAAAGATGCTGTCTCTCTACGATTACAGAACACATACATATTATTATTATTATTATTATTATTATTATTATTATTATTATAACAAATGAACACTGGCAAAAAATATAGGTAAGTATTTTAACTTGAAGTGTGTTTTAGTTGAATTTAAATAGCAGAAAAGCACAATTTGAAGTATATTTAGTGAACTGTGCTACAATGGAACTCTAAGTACACTAAGTACACTTAGGTACTATGTACTAATTATACACGCTTGATTAATTAAATTAACGTTATGAATATATTAAAAATGTTTATTGAGTGTCTTGCAAATCTATAACCAACCATTGATATATTCTTGTTTTAAATAATAGTTTGCACAATTTTACTTCTGGCTTATTCCAATTAATTCAAAATATATTTTTTGAAATTTGCTTCCAGTGCATTGTTACAATAATATTGTTTTGCATATTTTTTTTAAAATATACAAAGTTAACATAAGTACACTTTAGTAAACATGTAAGCTTCAGTTAAAGTACATTTTCTTAGAATAAGTTTGTACTATAGTACAATTATTTTAAAGGTTAAAAGTGTGAAAAATACTTAATTTGATGTTCATATACTATAAATATATTTCCAGATACACTAAAGTATATTTATTATTAATATTTTTTATAGATGTATTTCAGTTCTGTGGGTGTGATTTTGCATGTCAACGCGTTCCTGAGCAGCAAAATGGTGCCGAGTGTTTGCATTAAGCTGCAGCCTCTTAATTACAAACCCCGACGTGCTTCCACACGTCCCTCTGTGAAACTGCAACGCATCAACGGCATCCGTCATTCAGCAAATCAACCAGAAACGGCGTGTTAACCTCCGAGTGACGAAGCCCTCCGAGACTCTCGAGTGTGACGTTGTTAATTAGCCACTAAACACCAGAGCTGCTGAAAGCTATCTGACACGATTACTAACTAAGTGTGAAAAGAAACCTAAAGTATGACACTATTCGGTAACTTTCTATTACTTCTGGATGACCTCAATATCATAATATGCAAATATAACAAGAAGAGCGTGCTGACATTCCAGTATTTCGCATGTAAAGCAGAAAAAGTTGCATCACGATGTGAGTTCTGCTCTCCAGCTGTGAAAATGCATCATCGTCCAACGACTCAAGGCATTTGGCAGAAATCCTTTTTAATCATCGCAGCAGCAGCTGCATCCATAGAAGTTGAATTTAATTAACCTGGTTTTTCTGTTCTATATTTGCTGGAGCAGAAATTTAAGTGGTTTGTTTATTTCCTGCAAAAAAACTATTCTTTTCATTCTGTCTGGCTCTCGGCAAAACGGAGTCATCTGGAGAGCCGGATCGCTAGTTTCAAAGTCTTCCATTTACAGTCCAACAGACCAGGAAGCAGGGGATGCTTTAGGGGGCGGGGCTACCTGCTGATTGACAGGTCCATTTACAGTCCAACAGACCAGGAAGCAGGGGATGCTTTAGGGGGCGGGGCTACCTGCTGATTGACAGGTCCATTTAGAGTCCAACAGACCAGGAAGCAGGGGATGCTTTAGGGGGCGGGGCTACCTACTGATTGACAGGTCACTACCACGCTACCGATGCTAGTTAGCTACTAAGACGACTTCAACACTTAGCTGTAAAGTTAAACCTTGAATTATAGAAGCTAACTTTGTTAACAGCTTCACACCAGAATCCAGATGGATCCAGATCGAGTAAAGTTGCAGCTCTGCTGCTTGTGTTTGTCAGTTCCAACCGTCGCTCCTCTGCAGTCCAAATATGGTCACTTCCTTCACTGGTTGAGGAGGAGGAAGAGAGAGGTAGGCAGGAGGGGAGAGAGAGAGGGAGCTGGGAGGGGAGGGAGGGAGGCGGCCGTTCATCCGTGTCCCCACACTGTAATTACTGCACTGTCACAGACAGAAATATGCCGTTTAAATGGCCTTTTAATAGCACGGAGGGTACTTAGTGATTTCTAATCATTCGTGGCGGCGGCGGGTGTAATTCCATTCCTTAATCTGATCTCATTAGCCCCCCCCACACACACACACACACACACACACACAGCGTCCGTAGCAGTGATTTATATTGATCGTGGGGCCTCGCGGCTGAAACGCTGGAAGTTAATTAAGCGATAAATGAGGAAACAAATGAGCGATGTTCTAGGTGTCGGCGAGGACGCCGGCGGTCACATGGTAACCGGCAGGACGCTGATGTCACGGCTACGGCCACTTAACTCCAAGGTCCAACATGCTAGTTGATTACATTCGTGTCCATGTCAGTCATTAATATTGTCTTTAAGCTTTATTATGATGCAAACATACATAACATTTAATGTTACAGTTTTTCTCAGCTTTGGCACAAATGATAATGAATATTTACAAAACAACACTTCACAACAGATTTGGAATTTCTCATTCTTTGAAACAAACTGCAAACGTTTTAGCACATTAATGCAAACGAGTAAATACAATTATCTACAATTTGAACAATTTCTCATTGAATATATCAAAACTGATTATGTTGCTTCTCAGTTGAATATTTGTTCTCTTCAAAACTGGTATGAATTCTTTCATCACATCCACAATAGTCCATTCAATCATTTAGACCATGAATATCAGTTCTTTGGAGTATTTTTCTCAACTTCCACTAAATTGATAAATTGTCTGTCAGGTGAAATTTGAACTTCACTAACGAGCGAATCAACCAATCACACGTTAGCTCAAGTCAGCTGCCGCTAATCATGAGTCCGACTGGAGGAGGAGGAGGAGGAGGAGGAAGGAGCTGTGGTTGAGTCCCAGGACTGTCTGGAGAAGATGTCGGTAGATAAATAGCTGAGTCACATTTAAACACCTCGTAGCTGGTATTTTAAGGAGGAGGAATATTCAGCAGAGCGTAGAATATGAATGCACTGCAGATGTGGAGCGACGCGTCTCGTACCATGTGACTCCGGGCGCCGCGAGAAAATGGCTTGTCAGAGAGAGGAGGGGAAGGCAGCGGTGTCATTAGTGGTAATGGATGTGGAGAGAAGGGAAAGCAAGTTGTTTGCGCTGCTAGGTCTCTGATATCCAAACTCCTCGTCTGACTGGTCGACCAGCTCTCAGTGTCGTCTCAATATAATCTTTCAATATAGATTTACTTAGTTTTTTTGGGGTTTACTTAATTAGGTTTAAAAATAATAACTACAGGTGGAATTAATTCATGCATGACATTTATTTGGTGTCATTAAAGACATTCAGCTTCTATAGAAGCAAAAATGAATGAAAAGAATATAAACAGGTCACAGATAATAATAAACTTGGTTAGGTCCAGGAAAAGGTTGGGGTTTGCGTTAAAATATGTACGTGTGTTACGTAAAATAAGTCACCTTGTTACGTAGCTAGTGTACGTATGTAACAGAAGTACGATAATATAAGTCACGAATAACAAAAACAACTATTGTTCTTTGACTCTGTGTTGCAAAAGTAACATTGTGTCATATTTTTAAGGAAAATATTTGCATATTTTTTTGCATATTTTGAATATTCATATGCAGTGCCGGGCCAATTGTTGGTTCAGCTAATGTTTTCTATGAAAGTATGCTAAATAAAAAAATTGGGAATTTAATGACAATGTCCAACAATACGAAAACACTTCATATGAATTTTAACATGCACTCTTGTATTTTCGCTCATTGCTTTATTGGTGAAATCATATCCTTGTTGTGAGAAAGTTGGATGAAGGAAAATGATTTCAAGACATTTCTGAGTTTAAACAACAGAAACGCTTTGTATTGGAAAGCAGAGTATAATCACAAACAGATTGAAATATTCATGAACTTCTATCTGCAGCTTCCTGTTTTAGAACACTGTGACGGCGAACAGACGGGCCGTTAACATTATTATAAATGCACTTTTCCTCTTGTAATTATTATCTCCTCAACCAGACGCTGAACATTCACTCGGACTTCGTGACTTTGCGACTGTAAAAGACGTTTTCGGTGATCAGTGTAACTTTTCCCCTCTTTTCAATTAATTTCTATCCATTTAGCCAGAAGCGTTGCATTAGCCGTCGGGGGGTTGTGATGCGGTGTTGATAGCCGAGCCGACGAGAATGGCCTCAACAGAAGGAGGACAATCCGGACTAATGCATGTACCCGGGAGGAAATAATTGAATTTTTATCTATTTTACACTATAATGAATCCTCAGACATTTGCTCGGACTGAGCTCTGAGGACTTTGCAGAGCACGGATAATTACTTCTGGGGGGGGGGGCATCTCTTACTATTACCACATAACAGTCATCAGCTGTCGGGTTTGGTTTTGTGGAGCACAGAAACCGAGAAATTCTTCGTTATCAGATAAAAGAGAATTCATGCAAACTCTGATTCTGAGGTGATTCACGTCTCAACGTTTGAGCGATTATTCACTAGTTTGTTTTTGTGTAAATAAGACTGGAAGTGAAAATCCCAGCAGTGGTGGTGGGAGGTCTGTGAGGGATCAATTCCCCCCATCGTTGCTCTGCTCAGGCCAGTTTCATCGAATTTGCAACATGAGAATGTCCTCTCCTGTTTATTTTAGAGGTTAGGGTTGGCCCACCTTACCTAACCCTAACCCTAAACTTAAACTTAATCCTAAACCTAACCCTAAATCTAACCCTAACCCTAACCTAAACCTAACCCTAACCTAAACCTAACCCTAACCTACGTAAATAATTTGCGATTCGTCAAACAGCTATCGGCGAGTGGTTGAGATGTTGTCATAAGTTTTACTTTTACTGTAATTGCCATTTATGAAGGTTATTTACATGAAAAACATAATGTATTTGATTGTATTTTTATTTGATTAAACAATTTTCCGGGCATTATTAGCTTTAATTATGCATCATGAGTGACTGTTTGGGAAGTTAAACAGCTCATAATTCCCTCTCTAATATCTGTTCATACTGCTGTGAAACATCTCCTTCAAACAATTGTATTCAAGTTGCCAGAAAAAATATATTTGGAAAACATCATGAAAACATTTTTGCTGGAAGGTAAAAACAGGCGACTGGTGACTCAATTTGCAGATCCAGAGACCCCAGTGTTGGTTTGGGGGGATTTAGAAATATCATAAATCATGCTCTGGGATCACGATTCAACACAACAACAACGATATATATGTTGTAAATATATATATATATATATATATATATATATATATTTATATATAAAAAACGTATCAGTAGAGAGAAAGAAACTGTGAAGAAACTGTTTTTTCTCTGTGGGGCGACCATTGCTGCTCAGTCGACCGTCGCTTATAACATCATCACCTTAAATCTCCACAGATACACACAAGTGTTGTCAATGGACTCATCGGCCTCTCCCCCCGGCCCCGCCCCCTCCCCCTCTGTTCCCGAAGAAAAGGCCTTGCCCTCGCCTTCCCTCCTCCGAGAACCCGGAGGGGGATTAAGACGAAACAAGGTCCCCGAAACGAAGCGGCCAAAGACCGGCGTCCTCATGAAGAGTCTATTTCACACATGAGTGTGCCTCCATCTCATGCTGGTGGCGACTCTTTGAATGGCCAGGGGGAGAAAATGAAGGAGGGGGGGAGATTCCAATTGATCCCTTTAAGCTGTTGGAGCTTACTTAACTCATCCAGGAGCCGGCGCTCTGCTGAAGGTATCGTTAAGGCCCCACTTTGCATGAGAAAACCAGGATTAATCCAAATATTTATCCGTGCTGAGAGAGATGTTTTCCCAGTCTTTACATCCCCGAAAGAATTTTGCACATTTTTCCCATTTGAAACTCTAAGATTAATACATTCTCTCCTCCCCGAAGGTTTGCATTGTAGGTTGAAGGTGAATATAAGGAATCCTATGTATGAAGTGAATTATAAATGAACAAATGGCGCATGGCACAAATATTTCACACGGAGAGAAAACAAAAATCTCATGAACGTGTGTTTGAAATCGTCCCCGGAGGGAGTGCGTCTACCTGCAGACAACAACAGCTCCGCTTGTGAGTCCTGTCTGATGTCAGAGCCGTCACCACGGTTACAGACGGCAACAACGTCATTTGACAATTCTCCTCAGAAAGACGTCGAACGATAGAAAACTCCCCGGGACGCTCCGCTGTGTCTCCGCTGGGAGGTATCCATGGCAACCGCAAGCAAAACCGAGCACACAGTAATTTCAATTGATATATCTTCCACTCTGTGTGCACCCTGTCGCCCCGCCTCTCTCTCTCCCCATCTGTCTTCCTCTCTCTCAATCACTCTGTCATCACATCTGTCTTCCCCTCTCTCACTCTCTCATCCCATCCTCTTTTGTGTTGCTCGCCCGCCCTGCAGAGAGCTCCAGCTCATTAACTCCATCATTAGTCAGCTTTCAAATTAAAACGTTGTGCATCTTTTAAATTCTTCCTTTGATCAAATCCCATGAAAACAAGTGTTTATCAAAGTCAAAGAAACATCAGAGTAAAACTGGCTGGTTCACATGTACACGCTGTAGTTTAGTTTAGTCAATCAAACGATCCCAACGCAAAATATAAGCCTATTTAAAATGTAATAAAATCAACAGGGGATCTGGGCAACAAGATTGTATTTTATATTTCCATCCTTTCGTTTATTAAACTCTTTTCTGGGCATTATTAGTTTGATTCATGTGTTATAAGCTGCTTAGATTGAGTGTTAGGAAGTTCAAAAGGCCATAATTCCCTCTCTGATATCCGTTTCATATTGCAGTGGAAAGTTTCCAAAACCTTATCTTTTTTCCTAGATTACATTTGAACACACCACGATAACCCTGCCCAATGCTAATTTCTAGGTAAACATATTTACTCGGAGCCTGAACGCCCCGGAGGTTTGGTTCACGCGTTCCTTCATTAACTGAACACACACGCTGGCGTTTATTTTCACTCAATCCCACACACGGCGTCCCGAAGCTGTGAATAATCACCAGCAAATCAAATGCCGATTCATTTGCAGCCAAAAAAATCCGCTTTTTTTTTTACCTTGTATGAGGAAAGTTTGCAAAAGAAAAAACTGCAGCGTCCAGCTGTTTAGGGACGTGAGTTATTTTATATGATATCCAGATCATTAACATAGCAGCAAACAACTATTTGCTATGGACAGATATGGGAGAGTAATGTCTGCCCTCTGTGTGTGTTGTTATCATCGCCTTTCTCTGCTTTGTTGATATAGCTGAGCAGCGTCTCCAGTACGCTTTTACACGCTTGATGTTTTTTCAAAATTAACTTTGTTCTTCACAGGAAGTTAGCCAACAAAACGACTTAGTTCGGTGAAGGAAAGGAGTGTGGTTGACTTTGACCCGACAGACTCTAAACACTAAAAGGGACTTCCGTGCGTCGATATTCAATGCGGGACACCAAGTGTCCATATTTGACGAGTCGGGAGTGAGAACGGGTTGTACCCGACGGGTGGCGTCCTCTTTCTGGTTCCCGCTCACGTAAACCTCAGTTAGCTCTGTCAGCACTGTTTGCACCGTTAGCGCTCTTTGCCCTCGTTAGCTCAGCCGTCGCCATGCTGCCGCGATAGATATGCTCTCAACTTTTGAGACAAATTGAAATGACAGACTTTCAAAACATTACATCAGTGAATGGGCTCAGGGCTGCAGTGTCACGACGGGAAATTGGAAAGAGGAAAAAAGATTGACACGTTAATACGAGTAAAACAACCTTATTCTGTAAGCAAGTATCTGGAACTTTAGCAAAATAAAACATGAAAGATTGGTTATTTCTATTCACTGCATGCACTGTACATCCAAGAGAGCACCAGTTACTGTGATTCCGTTGCTGCTTCCCAACTAAAATGTAATTTGGAGGTAGAGGTGGGGAAGGGACCCCAGGCTGGACTCCAACCAGGTACCCCCATTACAACGTGTTTTTCCTGCAGCACAAGGAACCGTTGAAAAATCGGTTTGAATTGAGCTTTGAAAAGAAGAAGCAGTGGTACAAGCTGTCCTTTTTTGAGAGACTCTGCTGCATTCTCTCTTTCACCTTCTTCATCTCGCTCACACAATCTGCCATTAAATCACTCTCTCTCTTTCTTCACGCCCATTCTTTAGTTTCCTTCACCTCTCTATCTTCCCATCTCTTTTTTTGTGTCCTCACCCTGCCTCCTGCTTCGCTTTCTCTTTTTTTGTCTTCTGTCTCTATCTTTCCACCTCCCTTCCTTTCCTTCATCACCCTCCCATTCCAACACTTCCCCTCGCCTCCCCGTCTGAAGCTCCGTCCTTGAGAACGGTTCTGTGGGTAGACCGAGCAGGCTAGCGTTGGGTCAACCCCGGTAGCGTACTTTTCTTTTCAGCCTTTGTCTTGGAGCTCTTAAGCGAGGGGCGTGGACCGATCCCCTCTTCTCCACCACTCTGGGGCTTTTAGCTGGCCTGATGATGGGGAGGGGGGGAGTTGAGGGTCCCAGAGAGAGACTCTGCAACGGAGGCCCTCAGACAACTCAGGGCCTCCGCTGGCTGGAGTCAAACAGAGCTATTGATGGCAGGAGAATAGCCGGGCCGGGCCAGGAGGAGGGCCGAGTCCAGCCCACGCAGCGTGAGACACGGTATCATGGGAAAGATAAGCAAAGGGGAGCCGTGAGTCGATCCGCCCTCCTCAACACACAAACCGCTGCAGAGCTGCACTCTCAGGAGACAAAGCAGCCCTTCTCTGCACTTTCTGTCTCCCTGCAAAACATTCAGCCGCCGAGCTAACGAACGCCGGCTACTGTGTCAGTACGAGTAGTTCGCAGAAAAGCAGTTGCCGTGATCCCATCGGCAGACGACTTTTGAGCCAACCTTTGTAACGTCGCAAAAAAGTTATCAATCCGTTTAGAGTGAATAAACTGGGCTTAATGTGGTCTACGCTGTTAGAGGCTGCAATCCAGGAAAGGAGGTTATGAACCGGAAACAAAACCGAGGCCTTATAAGACACCTTTTTTTCTCTCTTTCAGGTGACTTTCAGGTTTGAGACAGGAGTCTCTTTCAAATGGGCAAGTTTTAATGTCAGCTCGTATTGGCCGTGTTTCATGCTCTTCTACAGGCTTTAACCCCAACCCACCTGTAGTGCCCCCCCCCCACAGGTGGGTTCCTGAGGCCCTGTAACCTGAGCCTTCCAATGGGGTCTAGTTGACCTTGAGGAGTCAGAGTCATTCTGCATTTGTGTTTCCTGCAACCCTGTCTCTGTTGCTTCTAGATGCCACAGAGTAGCATTAATATTTAAACTTGTTGATTATCAATCAACATGTCATAACCAAAAGCTTATGAGTTCCTTCTGAAAGCAGCGCTACAATATCTTGAACATACCCTCTTGGTTTCCTAAAAAATACAAAAATCAGGAAAAACCAAAACAATCTCAGTAATTTGATTTATATTCCAAGCAAACTAAAGACAATTTGTGGAAAACAAGCATTGAGAGCTTTAATGAAACAGCTGAATTTGTGAATTAAAGACGGACGTGAGACTTAAAAGCCTTAAATATTGCCCTGATTGTGAGACTCCTGCTATGATACTGATTCAGAGAAAGACACGTTGCACTGAACGCCCCGTTGTATTTGTTGAAAACCATGAAGTGAGAATGCAGAGCCAATGTTAACAATCAATGACATGAAGATTGTTTTCTCTCATGTTCCCTTCTTCTGCATGAGTGCCTGACAAAAAATAAATAAATCAAAAAATCCCATTAGACTTCAGACAACCTCAGGGCACGGAGCTGCCATAAGTACCCGCCTCCACCAGTAGAGGGCGCTTGAGTCACACCTCCTTCTGGGGAACAAGTGCCAACGTATGTACCCAACAGCACACTGCTAGAATCACCACACCCAAACCACAGGCTCATACAGCAGGCAGGCGTCGCAGCTATGGGGCTACACTTCGAGGCTATTGGGATGAAACTGTGTGTGTGAAGAATATAGTTTCTCTTTTTAGCAACATAGTGACATGAAGTGATTTTGCAAAAAATTAAATATTCATAATCCCCTCCGTAACCAGCCAGCTGTGTAATGTCAAAGCCCTGCTCCCGTCTCACAGCTCTAAACTCCATGTGTGTATATCATATAGATGACGGTTGAATTCATTTAAACTAAGCAATTAATCATTTCAATGAAGTTAGATTTTGCTAGAAATATTCCACGCTAAGCACCACGCTAAAAAATATATGTCTCATCGCACGCCATAACGAGATCCTGCCAACAACTTTTCTTGGCTGGGAAGAAGAAAAAACTAAAAAGTTTATATGAAAAGACAATAATTATAACCCCCCGAAAAAAGGGATGGAAAATGGTCATTAAAAAGAAAATGAGAGTAAAGTAAATATTGTGTTTAAGTTTACCGTAGAGGGAAAGCCAAGAAGTGTGAGCTGTAATGGTTAACATTTATAGTTAAAAATATATGAGTGGACAAGAAAAAAAATGGGAATTGAATATAGACAGATGAGGTCAGGGCTACGGCAGCCAGGGTTCATTTAGAAAACGTAGGATTTAACACAAGCGAGGCGGTAAAGAAGAAGTTGTTAATATAAGTATTATGTGCACAAAATACCTTTTGGAACAGAAAATGTGTTTAATATGAGTGTGTGCGTCTCTGGGGACTATTATGAGCCAATTTGTCACAAATAATGTAGTCGCTAAATGTGAGCGGAGCAGTAAAAATGATGCGTCGTGCGTCGGCAGGCTGACGTCTCATTCTCTGTGTCGTGTCTCTTTTTGGTGGGAACGTCTTCATTGGAGGGGGGGGGGGGGGGGGGGGGGGTAGAAAGCTGTTACGCAGCAGGCTCATTCACTCTGGTCTCAATGGGACCAGCACAACAATGGGCTGATCAATGTACGGGGAGCCAACAAAGACCAGATAAGGAGTTTCTCAAGGATCAACAAGCCTGCCTTACCATCTATATTACCCTGAGGAACCCCCTCCCCCCCCTTTGAAAACACCTCCTGAATAATCCGATAGCCCTCAAGATTAGACTTGGATGAACCCTTTCTGTCGGTTTTCACATTGTGGCTCTTTAGCCAATGAGAAACAATCCCGTGGTCCTACACTCAGTTGCATTTATAATTATCACAATATATTTGTTTTTCAAATTCCAATTTCGGGGGGGACATGCATGTTCCCACGGTCTGGAAGTTACATTCGTTATGTATTTAAATGCAGTCGCTGCCGTGACGATACGTTTCTGGCAGTGGTCGTGGTCGGGGGTAGAAGAGACTCAACAACGGGAGAGACAGCCAATTTAATCGGCGTATCGAGAGAAATGACTTAATTAAGTCCGATCATAGTCAAAACGCTCGACGCATCATTGTCTAGAAATCTCATTCTGTTTTTACTGTGGTATTACTTCTGTTAAATATGCTGTTGTACTGCGATGATGTCTGATAAAGACGATTTTCTACAATGCAGACTCAAAAAATAGCATTCTTATCGTAAACCAGGAAACAAACTATGTTTTCTGACGTTGGATCTTTACTCCTAGAGTAGCAACACATTTAAAGATTGTCCCGAGGATGAGACCACCAAACAGGGTCATTGTGTTCACTCAATCAAAAGGGCTTATCCTTTGTTTGAGGTCATTGCACACTTGGCTCCACTCTATCGGCCTCTGCTAGCATGCTCTGCTGTGTTTTAAGCTGGATGCTAATGTTAGCATGCTAATGTGCCACAAAATAAGCCAGTCATGCAGGTTAACATTCAACATTTAACATGGTATAAATGGTTAGCTAGTGTGTCAATTAGAGTTAGTGTGTCAATTTTCGTCAACGTTCACGTGTTAGCGTTAGCATGCTAACATGCTGTCAGAGGTCACAGTTGTGGGTTCAGTTTTTATGTGACATTCAATGAATAATATAAATAAATAAATAAATGAGTTGTAACCACTGTTGTTTTTTAAAATAGCAAAGCCCAAGTATCTAAGTACTAAGCTAAATAAACCCAGTTTACGGTAAGTATACAGCCCAGGTTTGTGTAAGAGGGCTTAACAACAGAGCAGGGATCCTTTTCCCAGGATTGACAGACGTAACAGAAGCAACATTACAACATAGAAACCACAGAATACCTCAAAGTGCGAGAGCTTGTAGCAAGTCACAATAAATCATGGAAGGCTTCACGTATAAACAGAAAGGAACACTAATTGTTGAGCTCCAACAAGAAAAAGTGTAAAAGTATCCACTTTCCAGTCTCTCACGATTTTATCAAATAAATCAAAGAGCCTCTCTCTTTTTACTTTTTTTTTTAAACCTCACATTGTTGTCTTTCACAACACAGCCATGTTGTTGCACCAAGTCGGCCTCGCCCGGACACGGCGTCCCTCGCCACCGCCGCCGCAATCCCCGACTTGTCAGCAGACACGAAGGAAAACACAAGTGGAGCCTTGTGTAAGTGCTCTATCAAGCCAACTGTATCCAAACAATTCAGCTCTAATCTGCAGAGCGTGTTCCATCAATCAGGCTGGCGTGTGGCGATAGCGAGCGAGAATGAGCGAGAGTGTCCGACGACACGATGAAGATGAACAAAGTACATCTGCCCTACTTCCCAGTCAACACACGTTTATTTTTAAAAGTGCTTTTAACAGACAGCATTTACACTATGAGGCCAGACCTTGTCTCAGTGTTATTTTAATTAGTTCTTGTCTGTGGGTGATCATGAGCTCGTTTGTGTGTGTGTGTGCGTGTGTGCGTGTGTGTGTCTGTCTGTCTGTCCACCGCTAATCTCGCCTTCTACTGGACTCGCCAGCCTGAAATGTTTTGTTTCTCATTCACGACTGTATGCTCAATTTATGGTTTAGTTAAACCCAAAACTCGAGCGTGTATCCTGTTGAAGTGAATGAAAATACCCCCCGACTACTCATGCACGGACAGTCGTAAAAGTTGTTCAAAATAATTGAATTCACTGTTTACATAGGTTGCTTACAAAATTGTTCCATTCATTTTTCTATTTACACGCTCTGGGGCCTCGTTTATAACGAGCGAGGACGCCGTCGCCTCTCGACATTACGCTTCACTGTCAAAGTTTCCCTCCTGGGTTTAATGTAAAACCCTAAAAAAAGGCTTAAAGAGACGCATGTTTGGGGTTCGTTTATGTTCTTACCTCAAGGCAACAAGTAACAACAGTAAGTTGTTATAAAGATGTACATGCGAGTAGAGTCACATTTCTGTTCCAAAATATGGTCAAACAAGAAGCATATTTTATTTTTAAATGTTAATTATTTATTTTGGAAACACTTTTTAAATTGTATTTAATAATAGCTGACATTTCAGATTATTGGTATACATTGATTATGTGCCCTTTTGTCTTTATAACATTTTATTAAGGAAAGGAGTTTCAGGTCATGTAAGCAACAAAAAAAACCCTTCACATTCTAAAAGGTTGCTGCATCACTAGTCTAGTGGCCACATTGTCACACACTGAAAATAAAACAAAAGCTTCTGCAGCTCTCTGTCAAATCCAATGAAAGAGATCATTCATTCAAAAGAATTGATCCCTTTCATGTTGTGATCCAACAGTTGAGTCAGTGGGGTTTTTGCTGATCAGAGTGCTGTGATCCTGGAGGGGGGGCGGGGGGGTGAAAGGGACAGTTGTCGCTTTGTGTTTGGAACTGTCGGACGGCCAAATCCCCGAACACTGAGTGGTTGCAGATGCAGCAGGTTGAGCAGCGTTTGGCTCGTCATCCCTGGATTAACCCCCCCACATACAAACCAGAGGTTATCTGCTGGGAGTAGTGAGCCGGGATGATGATACCAGACACACACACACACACACACACACACACACACACACACACACAGTCCTCCACCCGACCCACACTCCCACCACACGGACTACAGTCCACTAGCAAGACCCCGCACCACATCCATCACCGTCAGCTAAAGCGCTGTGACATCACTGATAACTCCGATTGATCGGAACTCTGCCGAGGATCAAACGCCTGAACTGTAACCGAGGACCAGAAAGGGCTAGCTGGGAAACCGAGAAGAAAGGTAACGCTGTGGAAAAGTAAACGCCATTGCAAGCAATGATCCAGAGTGCAGGAGAGTCAGTGGTTTTGTTGCCCCAACAATGAAGTATACAACTGAGCAACTGAGAGGCAATCAATGCACTGCAACGATGGAGTCTCAATAGCACTCAAAATCACCGCCAAGAATAATAAGAAATTCTATCACTTTCAGGAGAATTTGATGGGTTTCGCCGTTCACCTCTGGAAAGCATTTTCTTTGCTTAGCAGCTATTGTGCCACCTTTGTAGTAACGCAAATTCCAAATTTAGACAGGGATGCATGTGGCAGCAATTCCTCTCAGGTTTCCTGCTGTAAGTCACACAGATTCACAACGTTGCTTTTGTAAATGTACAGATTCACAACATTGCTTCTCTGTTTACAAAGATTCAAACATTGCTTCCCTATTTACATAGAATCACAACACTGCTTCTGTATGTACAGAATCACAACCGTATTTACAAAGATTCACAGCATTGCTTCTGTATTTACAGAACTATGCTTCCGTATGTACAGATTCACAACATTGCTCCCATATTTACACAGATTCACAACATTGCTACAGGCTGTTGCATCAACATTTACATTAAATATGTTGAAGCCTTTGATGGTCTGCGAGCCACCACCTCTGTATGACATAAATAAACCAACAAACAGAATATTCCGGTCCACATATAGAGCGGTTTACTTTGGGAATAAATATGAAACGATTGATCTGCCAGCTCATATTAAACACAATGTAATCATTTCTAAAAAGGAAGTCTGGCCAGAGGCAAGTGTGTGCAAAGTATGGTGATGAAAAATAAGGAGGGAAATTAAAACCTATATGCGATCTATTGACAGTAAAGGAACACTGACCGATAGTGATAGTGGAGCATCAAAGTGAAGAATCTGAGATCAAGGTCAGTAAATGGACCTTTCAGTTGCAACTGTGTTTTTTTTAGGTAATCTGTCTGTTTAAAGTCAAGAAACAACTTTCACTGAAAACAAGTTGGTGATGGTTCATGGGTTATCGTGGTGTTTTTTTACTCATTATCTTCTTCAGTGGTTCTTAGAATGCAATTTCCCTTGTTCCTCCGATCATTCAGGGTGCTTCCACTGATCAGTGTATTAAACAAAGATTTATGCACAGAAGTAAGTAAAAACAATTAAAACCAGTCAGGTTAAAACAGACCGATACTCAGCGATGTGCGAGTGCTGTGAGCAAATCTGGCAAGAAAATACACTGATAATCTACTATAAACCACATATGAATCCTGTATACATACGATATAAAAGGGTTTAAATCTGATTAATGATGATGTGCATCCCACGCTTTTGACTTTCCTCCCCCTCTCCCTGCTGTTCTCCTGGAGTTCCAGTTCCCCCGACACCTCCCACATGATTTCAAATGTGCCCATTGTTTGTGATTGTGTGGGGTTTTTTTAATATAAGGTATATATTCCACGTATTCGGCAGCTGTGTCTGAGAAATGCACTTTTGGCGTGAACAACAGGTCTACTCGCTTCCATGACGATTAACCTTTCACGGCGCTGATCGGTCGACTTGCTGGGAAACGGCTTGGATGAAACAGACGTTCACGTATATGTAGAAGTCCCACACACACACCATGCTAAAGCTTCTCTATAACTTTGATGGATCACATTCAGAGACGGATTATCTGGAAGTCAGCAGCTACCGGAGCCCCTCAGGGCATCACCTGCCGGACAGATGTAATGGCTCATTGTCAGAGTCGCTGTGAAGCAGGTGATACACCACTTCCTGCCTTTTGTGTCTTTAATTCTTGTCGTTTGAGTTTCTCTCCCCAATTACGTTTCTCTGTTGCCCCGTTCCCCTGACAGCTCACCCAATTATATATTTTGTTTTTTAAAAAACCCTTTTCGGCAAACTCATCTCCATCGCCTCGTCTCAGAAGTGCATTAATCCGTTGAGTTCTGCGCGGCTGCGGAGGCACGAAGGTTAATCAAAATAAGCCTCCGCAACATGCCAACGCTGACCTGGCGCTCTATTAATAGAAACGCCCAGATCCTAAGTGATGCTGCCGATTTGTCGGTGTGGGAAATCGAGGGCGAAAGAAATTCCCCAAAGTCCCCTCCTTCTCCCAGAGAAAGTCGAAATGAATTAGAGCCTGTTTTCATCCCTGCTTGCTGTCTTTAATTCAGAAACCAATTACTTCAGATTTTCCACTTCAGGAGCGGCAAAGATATAAAAAAAAAATAGGACGAGAGACAGAGACAATCCTTCTTGGACTGAGTTTCATATGGAGATGTCAGCGAGGAGAAAAAAAACTCCTCGCTTCATGTACTCTGCACACCCGACGACAAAATTGCACAATGAAATATCTCCAGAGGAAACATATTGTACCCGCCGTGCAGCGATAAGTCTATCCGAAAACACATTCCTCCCTGATTGAACATGGCATACTTATTGTGTCTCCATTAAAAATGCATATTGTTATCCCGCCATCTGACTAGTCAGGGCGAGCTGCTGTTCTGCTACGCCGATCGAGAATTCATTCCACTGCTCACACTGACGTCGCAGAAGCAGCTTTTTAGTTTTTTTACGCTTCTGTATCTGCAGAATAGACAAAAAAAAGTATGTTACATTATGTATGAATGAGTGGATAGACATCTAACATCACTCCGAGATGAAATCTCCTCCGGGGCTTCCACTCCTCTCTGACCCTGTGATCTACAGTAGGAAACCCCAAACTCATCTCTTCTCACCCCTCCCCCTCCCTCCTCCTCTTCACAGCTGGAAACGAGCATTGAGACGTTTCACTGCTGCTGCTCGGGTTCAAATTTGCATTTTGAGAGCACTTGACGTGGAAATTACACGAGTAGGAGAGAACTGCGGCTCACTAAAGCTGCTCAGTGTGATGCAGAATTGGATTCGTACTTATATTATAATATTGAACCTTTGGGGAGCTGAACTCTACTTCTGTGATAGCAGATTCACATATGATATTACTTGTCTGGATTATTCTCATATTCTAATTATCCCTGATGATTTGTGTTGTGTGTGTGCCGACTGATTATTATTATTATTATTATTATTATTATTATTATTATTATTATTAAGGCAGATGCAGCAGCATACTGTGGAAAAGAATGTAATCCTTTAGATTTTCATGAAATGGGTCCAGGACGTGCTGCAGGGAGGTAATTAATAATAATTAACAATAATTAATAATATACTCATACATACTTATTTATATCCATCCTCTATACAGTTCTCTACACTTTTTATTTTTTTACTTGTATTCTTATCTCTACTTTAAATATATTTATTTTATTGTTTACAGTTTATTGTTGACTTTGCTAAGTTTTGTAAGCTGCCGGAAATTAAATTTCCTTGCGGGAGTCATCCCAAAGGGATCAATAAAGATAAGTCTAAGTCTAAGAAGTGTTTGGTTGTGATGTAAGTATATCCAGCATCCAGCAGCAAAAGTGAGCTGCAGTTAAATGAGGTGCTACACCCCTGCTGCTACACAGAAAGCCATTTGCTTGTTTCTTCACAGTTTATTAGCGATTAATTTTTGCCTACACCATCGAAGAACTCCATCGGGGTTTCCAGCAACGCAAAGTGTGACGTAGATCAGAATGGCGGTTCTCCAGTTAGAAACCAAAACAGTCTCACAGCAGTTTGGGAAATTGTCACGAAATATAATGGATTGGATTCGTGTACATGGACACACACACACAAAAAAATGTTTTGTGGCTCAGCAAGACTTCAACGTGTTCCAGTTGGAAGTATCTTTGGGGGGACATAACACAACAAAACCACTTAGTTAAGTTAAGGGGAAACCATGGTTAGACTAAGAATATCTACATACAGTAGTTAAGGCAACAAATCCAATGTTAGGTTCAGGAAAATCAGGCATCACTTCACAGCAATGCTGTGTGATACGTATAACCCACCATAAGAAGCCTTTTTCAATATTTTATATGTAGTCCACCATGAAAAAAGGATCCTAACTGACCTTCCATCGGCATTGTTTGAGAGCTTTCAAACAAAGTGGAAAATTAATTTCCATGTGCACAAATAGATTTTACAATCTGCCGTGAGACTGGGTTGGAAGAACACACAGAGATTCTTGCTTTATGGTTTCATGGTCAGTTAGGCTCATCAAAAATGTGTCTAAAAAACTAAACAAAAGTCATTTTCATAATTCTTCATGAGCTGATCATTTTTCTGTTTTTTTGTGAAGCTGTAATGGAACAAAGAACGAGCAGCCGCTGTGAGACCTCCAAGTCCTTGGCAACGCAACCAAGTCCTCATTAAATGCTCTACTGTGTGGAAGACCGTTTTATTTGATAAATACGGAGGCCTGAGAGAGTAAAACAAAAATAAACATTGTTTTGTTTTTTATGGTAATCATGTTTTCATCCCTTCTATGTCTCTAACGTTGCAGATTCTGGATCAGCTCAGACTGCAGCCGGTGTCTGGCGAGCAGTTTACCTGCTGGGATGATTACAAACACCTGATGGTGATTAGGTCTGCTGTGTGAGACTGAACCACGTTAACAACTGGGATTCTGGTGCTGAAATGTTTTCAGAATTTCAATCTTGTACCTCAAAAAAAGAAAATAATGGTCTTTATGAGGAACTCCACTTACCTTAATGCTGTTTGACAGCATTCATGGTTGATCCACGTGGCTTCAAATTCTAGATTTTTATAAATATAAAGTTGTGTCATCATCGTAAAATATAATACGCAGCACAGAGGGAGATTGAACAGTGTCAGTTTAGTCGGCATACAAAGACGGAGCGAACTGCCGGGATGATTCAAAACACCTGCTGCTAATTAGCTCTCCTGATTGGTGCTCCTGGACTGCAGGGATTTCAAAACAGGTTTTAAGTGCTTCATGTCAGTCTTGCACTAATTAAAGGCACATTATGTGTCATTAAAAACCTGCAGAACATTTGAAGATCATACAAGCACAAGGAAACTAACATTTAAGCAACTAAAAAAAGAACTTAACACTTTTTTTGCATGTTACAAAATTGCTAATGGATAATGGATTTGTAAAATGCTGAAATATATGGTAAAGTTCAATAAAAATGTTTTTCTTTAAACTGGCTTCCTTTGAAACCAAAATGAGCTAAAATAAAATATTCTGTCAGTGCCGATTTTTAAAACTTTTCTCTCGCTGTTTCCAATCAGTGGTGGAGGAAACTGCAAATCAATTAAATGACCTACAAGTCAAATATGACACGTAAAGAAGGTACTCTCAACGACATATTTCAGCTATACCAGAAAGAATCAAATCCAAATTAAGTTCTTTCAATGTGATTAATGGGATTAATATGGTAGAAAATTGCATTATTGAGTCATTTTTCAAGCAAAAACACGCCAAATTTGCAGTTTAAATCTTCTCAAATATGAGGATTTGCTGCTTTTTTGTCTCATGAAATAATGACTTGAATATATAGTAAAGATGTCACTTCCACTTCAAGGAACTTGTGAGCAGCGGTTTGAACTAAACCATCAACAGATTAAGCAGTAAACGAGAAAATAATTGTTAGCTTCAAACCCATGCTTAGTAATAATAATAATAATTGATCATCACATTTCTGCAAGCTGAGGCTGCAACTAACAATTATTCTAACAATTCTTTCCCCCAATCCATCAAAATGTTATTTTGCCGTTATCCAGGGAGAATTTGACGTCTTCAAATGTCTTGTTTCGTCAGACAGACAGACAGACAGACAGACAGACAGACTGACTGTGTGATTCATTGCATCTCTTTCTGTTTTAATCTGCTGGAAGTGGAGCTGAGCAGCTGTGGAGGAGACCCTTCAGTGCCGGCCTGGTATCAGGACTCATTCCCAGAAACAGAGACCTTTTGTAGGCGACGTGGAGCTGCAGATAATTGGATGTTGTTCTGTCGTCCATGTTGGCGTGAGGGAAACAGAGATGGGCTTGTAAAAACGACGATCAATTCAAAAATAAAGTTTCCCCTTGTCTGCCAACCGTGGGCCCCCATGAGCAAGGCATCCTCATGTGAGAGAATACAGCCGTGCCACAAGTTCTTGGTTTAGCATGTGTGCTAACTTCTGCAGAGCGCAATGGAAATGAAAATTTGATTTTTGCATATCCTGTAAAAGAGGGCAATAAATAGCCTACCCTTCTTGTCAATTTCTTTAACTTGTGGTGATTGTGTTATTCTTCAAAAATCATAAAAGTGGTGTTTGATCTCAATTGATGAAGATTATCTTGCTGGAGAAACGTGTGTTTGCCACATTTTCTGCAATAATCCAAAATGAAAAAATGGGTTTTACCTCAAATCTGCAGCCTTTTTTGGTCATAAACCAAGTTATTGGACACATTGAACGGTTAACTTGATGGATAAAGTTTGTATATTTCAACCTGAGGGGAAGATGAACGTCTGACCCAAAGTTTGTCCCGATCCATTTGGTCGGTGTTACGATTTTTCATCGGAGAAGTAAAAATCCATCAATTAAAAATGTATTTTACTGCCATGCGACTGTGTTGGAATGTGTGCCAGGTTGCGTGACCGGTAGCGTTTTCCTGGAAAACTGGATGAGCACTTTGAGTTTTTATCAGAACAGAAAAAAAGCACTCAAGTGGAGAAAATCCATTTATTTATTGTCCAGCGAGTGTTTGAGAGGCTGCAGCTGATAACAAACAGATGCTATCCAGCCTCTGAGGTGAGGGGGGGATTTAGGCTGCTTCACTAAATCAGGACTAGGACCCAAGATAGGAAGGTCCAAGGTCAGCGATCCCCCTTGCCCCTGGATCTGTTGGCATTCCTAAAGCCTGATGCTCTTTGGATCCGGGTTGGACGCGGTAAAGCCCGGTGTTGGAAGTAAACCGGTCTCTAGAAGAAGTGGATCAGGGAGCACATTTAAAGGCCAGTTGGGCTAAAAGTAGGTCAAAGTGGTCCATTAGAGAGGTGAAGGTATCTGAGGAATCCCATTCTGATTGTCAATGCAACTCTGGTGGAGTTTCTCAGAGAAAATAGATACTTCTGTGAAAACTATAAATTTGATAGGAGATTTCTGATACAATATTTCATGAGCAAACAAGCAGGTTGGGTGAGTTAAAGTGGGTCAGGTCTTTTGGGGAATCTCATGAAGCATGTGGAGGAAGAGCCAGCAGACTTTATGGTGAATCTCATCGATATGAATTTAAAAAATGGCATTAATGGGATCCTTTAACCTTTTATTTATAAGGGGAATGGGTTTCGTGCAGACCATGTCAATGCAACTGGTTTGCAAACCCAGTTGTGGGCTTTTTTGTAATATAATACAACTGAAAATACATGTCAGCTCCTTAGTGGGAATTCTAAGTAGAATTTATGGGATTTTTTTCTTTTCTCTTTTATTATAGGCTCAAATATTTCACATTGGCGTCATGAATCCTGGAAGAATGTGTCCACTCCAGCTGTAAATATGACAGCAAATCCACAGACTGTATGATTATCATCATATATTACAGTTATTTAACATGTGAACGCTTTAACAAAAGTACTTTATGTCTTCCACGCCTTCGTATAGGTGACATATGTAACCACAGTCTTCTCTGCAGGCTGGCAGGCAAAAACAATGCACTTCCAATAATTCATACGTTTAGTTTTAGATGTCCCGAAGACAAATGCAATCAAAACGACAGATTTTCAGAAGACTATATATATATAGGTTTTTTTTCCCATGTAGTGTCCTTTGTGGAATTTTACAATCCGTATCTTTAAAGGAAGTTTTCTAAAAATGTGTTTTTTCTTTAATTCTGAGCAATGAATCTCCACATCAGCAGCTCTGACATGCAACAACCTTTCCAGTTTCATCTATATCTATATGCTGAAGTTTTGTAGAGAGGAGTTTGTTCATATATTATTCAGAGCCTGTTTTGTAAAACATTTTATCCATAAAAGCATGATGATTTTTTATTTATTTTTATGGCTGTTGACAGTGTTTTCTGATTTATGGAGTGATACAAAGTGATATCCAAAATTCCATCTATAAAACTTTGGACTCCAACATGTGAACAAAATGAAACAAGAACTTTGAACTTTCTGGGTTCGTTCAATAATTAAATGTTGTGTTCTGGAAATGCTGCAAATTAGCACATAGTCGACAAGACAATCCCGAAAACAAAACATCAACTGGGGAAGTTTCATGGTGATATATATATATATATATATATATATATATATATATATATATATATATATTAGATGTTTTGTTTTCGTTTACCCTATTCATCTGTAGTGACAACGCATGTCTTTAAAATGAGTTATTTTTTTCTCATCCTGAAATCTCCCCTTCAGTAGCTCTTACATCCACCAACCTTTCCACTTTTATTCATATCTCTATTCTTGAGCTTCGTAGCCTGATTTATAGAACATTTTATTCCTAAAAACAGGCCAGAATGGATTTGTTTTTTATTGCTGTTGACAGGAAGTAACTGATTTATGGAGTGAGACAAAGAGATATCCAGAAGTCTCTCAGTTAAAAACTTTGACTATAAAAACTTTGAACCTGGCTTTGGCCAATAATCAGATTTCTGTTATGGAAAGGTATGAACATTAGCACATATTTAATGAGATAATGCTCCATTAGCATATTAAATGTTTTCATAAAACTTGCAATACATAATGATTGGTAATAACTTTAAGTTATCAACTGGATAAGTTTCATTTTAGTCTTTCTTTCACCTTATTTACCTTCATTAACTCCATCAAACCAATACATGTGGTATGAAGTAAACATGTATAGCTGGTTGACAAATGAAAACTTTTTATTTTCCTGCATGAAAACCTAATTAACGTGATGCACGTCTAGTTTACAGCTCTGACATGTTTCTGGTGGAAAAAACAGACAGGAAGCAGCCGTTTCCAAGACGATGGATGCTTGCAGATCTCTCCACACACCATCGTTGAAGTGCAATAATAAGAGAAAGTAACACTATAATTAAGCCCAAAACATTCCTTCGTGTTACTTGGCAAACGCACAACGACAGCGTCGGCCCCGGCGATGTGGAGGCGGCCATGTCTATTATCAGAACATTGTGCTGGCCGTCCGGGTGACAACTCCGGGAACGCCGAGGCCGCAGACCGACAAACAATGCTGAGACGAGGAATAAATGAAATAGCTCTGAGACCGCGAGGTCCATTTGGGTAAGTTTTTACCCCCGCAGTCTAAAGTCCCGGGGACGTTTAATTGAGGCAATATAAACGTGTCGGACCACCACAAACTGACCTGGAATGCAACGTAATTGTAGTTTACAGTCGGGACTTCGGGCTTCAGGCCGTGCGATGATGGGCAAGTCGTTGGCAGGCTGAGAGCAGGGAGAAACCAGAAGGCTGTAATTGGCTCACGATAATTCAAAACTATTTCCACATGTCATATTTTGCATAAATTACGGGTGTTTTAAATTCAGCAAACATATCTGAGTCAGTGGTGGAAGAAAGACGGGTATTTGCAGCGTGACGAGGAAAGATCTAAAGATGCTGTCTGTTATTACAAGACTTAACCGGCCTTTCAACAAAGTCCAATGTAAACCCAGACCAATGTCCATGTCCTGTGTTTGTTTCACTCATACATCCACCCAGACCAATGTCCATGTCCTGTGTTTGTTTCATCCACCCAGACCAATGTCCATGTCCTGTGTTTGTTTCATCCACCCAGACCAATGTCCGTGTCCTGTGTTTGTTTGAATGCATCCACCCAGACCAATGTCCATGTCCTGTGTTTGTTTCACTCATACATCCACCCAGACCAATGTCCATGTCCTGTGTTTGTTTCATCCACCCAGACCAATGTCTGTGTCCTGTGTTTGTTTGAATGCAGCCACCCAGACCAATGTCTGTGTCCTGTGTTTGTTTGTCCATACATTGCGTAAATTACTGAAATACAATACGTAGCATGGACCACGTAACTTAAGTTACGCAACACACTTATTTGCACTCATTTTACCCCGAAAACCACAATCTTTTATTAAACTGCGTAGTTTTGTTGCCTAAACCAAAGTGACGGGTGGATTTCCTCTAATAAGAACAAAGTCAACACAACCAAAGGCTCTTATTTCAACCCAGTTTGTGAAGTAGCCACGATGTCTTTCCTCAACATAAGTACGTGGTTTTGGTTTGGTTGTGATGTCGTCCCGACTGACAGAAAAATACGTGTTGAAGGCACGAACAATCAAAACACATTAGTTTGAAATTTCGTGACCTTCTCACAATCTGCCATGAGACTGTGTTGCTTATGTAGAAGATTGACCCGAGGAAACTGAGTCTGGTTCCCCATCGGGAAGGACTGTATGAGGGCAAAGTGGAAACATTATTAATAAAGCGTATTGAACTGATAGATCTGTTGATTTGTTTTTTGTTTCTAAAACATATACTGTATATAAGAAGTGGACCTAGTCATGGTGATGTCACCCATACGGATTTGAAGCCTCTAGTTCAGAATTTTAGCATTTTTGCAACCAGGGAATGAAGTGACCATATTTGGACTTTTGGAGGAGCGACGGGTGGATCTGACAAACACAAGCGGCAACCACTGGATCTGGATCCATGTGGATTCTGGTGTGAAGCTGCTAACAAAGTTAGCTTCATAATTTAAGGTCAACTTTATAGCTCAGTTAAAGTCATAGTCCTAGCGATCTGTATTGATAGCCGTGGTAGCGACCTGTCAATCAGCAGGTAGCCCCGCCCCCCACTCTCTGTCATCTACTGTCTGTGAAACCCTCACTATGGATAATAACCTCATACGACCCCACTTCAAAACACCCAAACTGTCCCATTATGGCGAAACATTACATCTGAGCTGAATTACTGTCACAATTAATTTCAATTTTCAAATATTTTTGTATAACTGAAACAGTCTGGACCCGTGTTTCCTCTGCTCCCTTTTTCATTCAGCTTTACTCTCTAGCCTTTTCTATCAAAACCACCGGTGAGGATTTTCGGCCCGAGCGTCTTGCTACCGTACTTCCTCTCTGC
Organism: Eutrigla gurnardus; assembly: GCF_963514095.1. Lineage (NCBI taxonomy): Eukaryota > Metazoa > Chordata > Actinopteri > Perciformes > Triglidae > Eutrigla > Eutrigla gurnardus. The sequence goes on from NC_139921.1 coordinate 28,615,077, forward strand.
CCGAAGACAAAAAAAAAAAAAAAAGGTTGAATCGCGGTCTAAAAATAGACAGGGACCATTTTAGGACGCCCTTTGATGGAGCCGACGCTGCAGAAGGAAACAACTAATCCTCATAACTAATGTCCAGGACGAAGATGGAAGATTGTTTTTGGACCATCATCAGAGCAGAGCCCTCGAAACCCCCAAACCAGACCAGAGAGAGAGAGACATGTGCTCTCCACATGCTCCACACTAGTGAGCGAGGACTCTGGATTTCCGCTGCGATGCTTCAAACGGACCCGTCGCTCCCCATCATTCTTCCACTATCACCCCCGTCCTCACAAGTCTAAGCCTAACAGACTCAAAGAGAGACAGCAGTAGAGAGTATGGAAGTGTGTGTGTGTGTGTGTGTGTGTGTGTGTGTGTGTGTGTGTGTGTGTGTGTGTGTGTGGCAGGGTGAAGTGAGAACAGATGAGAGATCTCGACCCAACAAGAAGAAGATTCAAAATACATTTAAAGTTACTTTTTTTTCCAACGCAGATCAATGCTTAATTTGATTTGAACATTTTTATCGGGATATTCGGGGTGGAAGCAGAGATCCAAGAAGAGTCCAGAAAGAGAGACGGAACAAACAGAGTCCCCAGAGAACAGGAGAGGTCACAAAACACTCATGAAAAGTGAACGTTTGCTTTCTGATTGCATTTAAAGTGGATGCAGAGTTGAGTTGTGAATCTGCAAAACTGAGTCAAAAACATTCAAAGAGGAAGAAGATGGAAATATGGCTGATTTAAAGGGTTGGTTACCACGACGATACTATTTTGCACAGTTAATTTGTAGATTTTAAATATCAAACTATCATTTTATGACTCATTCATATCACAGATTTCAGGTAAGAAATTATGACTCCTAAAAGTGCTACGGACAACAACTTAAAAGCTCAAATAAATCGCCATGACAACAGAGTGAACTCCATCTGCCAATCCGCTATCGAAAGCTCTGGGAAATACTAGTAAGAGGACCTTGAGTTGAGATTCTCTTGTCAAAATCATATAATATAATATCTCCACGTGGAAGTATGGATCCCGTTAGTGAATGAGTGATAACAATATAGTGATGTAATGTAAAGTAAGGCTTCCTGTTGAAGGTATGAGAGAGAGACAAAGAGATTATCCCGACGAGTTTGAGAGACATTAAAGCTCTCTTACCTTCACTCAGAGCTCTCTGGATCTTATCAAAGGTCTTGACCCCCTTTCTCCCTCCTCCCTCCCTCCATATGGGGGATTAGGATTCTCCGGGCCTGCGTGCTTCGTGACCCCTGAACATTGGTTTAAAGGATTTAAGCGCCTGCAGGTGATTTATTAGCAGAGACGTCGGACGAGACGAGACTCTTCACAGGAGACGACAACCGACGTTCAGCTCCAAATGTCCTGTCAGATCATTGTTATTATTAAGTCTTTATGGATTTAATGCCAAGAGTGTGATATATGAAGTTCTAGAGGCATGAAACGCCACTACTTTTCTAGTAGCTGTTTTTTAGAGTCAGAAACAGACTGAGTATAAAGGTGTCAAAACTACAGTACCTCGGATGTCCACCTGAGGCTCCAACAGCGAGTCAATCCCCCATAGACCTCCATGTTAAAATACCCAACTTTACAGCAGGAATAAACATGTTTACATCCTGGTACAAAAACAGGTTCTGGTCTCTTTTGTTGCCTCAACATAACCAAGAAGTTTTGTAGCATTTTTTAAAAATTTAAAACGTTAAGCAACGTGTTTTAAACTGTTTGAAATTGCAACAAAATCAGTGAGAAAATATGTTTCCCTCGAAAAACATAATTGAGATTGATCCAGTTCTGTGGAAACATTTTGCACGTTCAGTATTTCAAAATGTCTTTTCTTTCGGTTAATTGCTTTTACTGTCACCTGTGTGTGTATGTGTGTGTGTGTGTGTGTGTGTGTGTGTGTGTGTGTTTGTATCCAAGTGCCCGTTACAGGATCCACTTTTATAGACGAGTGAATCAAGAGCATTTTGTAAAACGAGGTTTCCTGTAAAAAGAATAACGAGTTCCTGAGTTCCGGGTGTTCTTGGTCACGACGTGGTTCGCCACACATTCCTCATTCTTCTTCTGTTTACTCCAAAACAAAGTGGAAACAGTAGTTAAAAACATCCAGAAAAGATCTACCACGAGGATGGTCATTAAAAGGAAATGGACCTTATTATTGAACGTTTACCTGCTTACTCACTGTAGAGTTCACCAGCGCCTCAACTGTGTTGGAAACATTTGATTATTTAATTCAAGAATGAAACACAGAAGCTCGACAAAGCGAAATATATTTGAAAAACACATGCCCGAAATCAAAAGTCACCTTTCTTCTGTGGGTCTGTTTCTTCATCTTTTACTTTCTCAATAACTACATTTTTTATTTTTGGATATTTCACTGAAGGATGTTTTTTAAAATCAACAAATTTAAATTGTGAAATAAAAGACTGCAGGCAGATACTACTGGAATTGGTTATAAACAAGCATGAGAAATGTCATTATATTTACTTGTTTATGTTCTGCATCACAAACTAGACCGTCGTATAATTTGGGCTAAAACAGAGGACAGAGCGTGAGGTTTTAAATGCAACCAACCAAAACAGAGACACACATCAAACCGGGAAGACATTCCTGACATATCTTCATACGAGAGGAGATGTTTTATTGTTTCCTCGCGGTTATTCCTCACAGCTGTCGCCGAACACAACAGTCCAACATAAATTTGGTCTAAATCGAGTAACGCGTCAACAATCACAGAGAGAGAAAATAAAACCCATCCTAAAATGCAGTGATTTCCTGGAAGTGTGGTGCAGGATTCTATCTAGTTATGAGGCAAAACACTTAAGGATGTTAAATGGATGAACATATGTTACCTCAGGAGTCAGTCAAAGTATTATTTCCTCATTTTACGGATCATTTGAACCTTTGTGGAGGTGTAAACACAATTCCACTATAATTCTGCAGTGTGGTGGGAAGGAAAAACCATAAAAGTAGTGCAAAACTTTTCTCCTTGATCCGTTCTCGGAAACAGACGTGAAGCAATCTGGCAATCTGGCAATCTGGCGTGCAATGCTCTTTTTTTTGCACCTACGCGAGTGTTTATTTTATTCAAAGTGCGACTTCCTGTCACCTTGTGTTTCTCTGGCTGTTACATGAGCCGACGACCAGAGTTGCTGTGATGTGTGTGGGATGCACTTATGCAGAAAAAATGGAGCTGGAAAGAAAATAACATAAGATTTTTTTTTCTTTTCCATGTTACAAACAGTACAAAAAATAAAACCACATGTTGCATGTTAATATATTTTTTTTTTTCATCACACCGAAGTGCTTATCTCTGATGCAACTGTGTTTGAATAAAACAAAGCAAATTGGAAAATAGTGAGATAGAATAAACCTGAGTTGTTACACAACATTAAATCAGATCCCCCGTCCTCCACTTTATATGCAAATGAATATGAAGATGATTTCTATTTGCAAAGACCAAAAACGTTGTTGTTATCGTTCTTATCTGGCGTGAGGCAGGAATCCACTTCCTGCTCCATAGTTTGCCAGAAAGTGAAAAGAAAAAGAAGAAATAAAAACAGTACTTGGTTTATTTCTTGATGAGTTTGAAAACCAAATGGCCTTAAATGATTGTAATAAATCTCTACATGCTGTTTAAAATTTCAGAATGCCATCTTACGCCATATTTGAGAACCAACTGGAGATGACTGATTACGTCCTCATTAGGAACAAACAGTTTATATGTTATATACTATAGCAGAAAGTAACAAAGTATCACCAATGGAAGGAAAATATCAAGCCGAAGTTTGAAGTACAACACAGTAATGAGTATCATAATAATGTAGCCAGTAGCAACACATTAGCCAGTAGACTGTTAGCACAAAAATGATCACAGAAAACACAATTTAACATTTCAAATGACAAAGAATAATCACTAAATGGACCAAAAAGTATATCCTGAGGTTGGATAAAGACAAACATACCTAACAGTGCTAAGCTGCCACTGATTAACTGTAGCAGAAGCTAGCTAAACAGCTCGCTAGCTAAAAGAGCTAAAAGGTTAGCTAGCAAAACTGGCTAACCTAAAAGATGGCTACATTGCTCGTTGCAGTATTAGAGTGAAGTCTTCCACCTTATTATGACTTCATGTTTTTCAATTTGAATGTTATTTAGGCATTAAATTGATGTTTTAAGCTTAACAATTTAAATCTTTTTGTTTCTTTGGCTGTTTGCAGAATAAAGAGAAAAACAGGAAAACACATGTGTCTGCTGTCAGCGATAAAATTACCAGAAGAGACAGAAAAACATGTGTTTATGTACTCACTGATGTAATTTCTCCGAAAAGCAGAGCTTTATTCCTCTTACTGTTAAAGCCTCATAAAAGCTGCGATACAATAAGATGTACGTGAACTCTCTGCTTTAGATTTATACGGCCAAATGAATTCAGGACTGTTTTAAAGACTCTGATGTCTGCAGTAGAAACACAGAGACAGTCGACCACGCTGCATATTGCTTTCTGTCACAGCAATAACGTCTTTAGCTCACAGCAGCGCTAATCCCATTTACAGAGAACAACTTTGATCATAAACCGTAAATTCAGATGTAATCCAGTCTAACAAATTACAGATTCTCCCTATATCAATAACAGAGGGTGTGTGTGTGTGTGTGTGTGTGTGTGTGTGTGTGTGTGTGTGTGTGTGTGTGTGTGTGTGTGTGTAATGGCAGCGAGATGATACATTTGTTGTTCATTTATGTTTTTATTAATGTTTTATAAGGTGTCCTTGGGAGTCTTTAAAGGTGCCAACAAATAAAATGTATTATTACTTTTAAGAATGGTTGATGTTTTTTTTCTTTATGACAATCACATCTCAATGAAATTAAACTATAAAAACTGGCAGAAAAGTGAGAAAACAAAAAATGGAAATGGCGAGGAAACATCGCCTCTTTAACATGAAAAATTGGAGATTTCGGAGTTTTTGGGTTTTCATGCATATTCAGTGTTCCTCTATCTGGCACGCTGCTGGTGAGGGAACGATTTCATTCTGATTAAGATGCAACTTGCCGAGCCACGACTGGAATCATATTAATGTCCCGGTATTTATAACCTTACTTTCCTACTTGTGCTCTCCAACAAGCAGGTCGTAACCTAAATAAGTCCAGTCGTGAAAAATCCAAAGTTATGGAATATGACATGGGGGAAAAAATAGAAGGAAAAAGAAAAGTTTGGCAATTTACATATGAAGTATGTGTTATTATGCTGATGACGTAAAGTTAGGGGAATTCTCACAGTGCTACTTTCCCGTCTTCTTCATCTCGTCTGTTAAATACGAGGTGGTGATCCAGATTCATGCAGGCGCTTCCAGCAGATTCTGGATCTCTAATTTCTCAGCCCTAACGAGCCTAACGAGCCTGTGATTGATAAGACTTGGAGCAAAAGAAGACCTGCATGAAAAACGACCTCTCCGTGTTTGATTTGGATGTTTGTGGATGTTTTTGGCGACAGACTTTTTTGCCCGCGATTGTTTGACCAAATCGTTGGCGCTTCGTACCTAAACTGTCTTTCAGTAACAGACTCAACTCCATCTGGTGCCGATTGGCTAAAAAAAACGACCTTGCAAACAGTATTCGATCCAGGATCAGTGAACTCCGACAACGAGCCGATGATCGATGGCGTTTCAGCTAATGGCAGCAGAGAAAACAGCTCAAAGGAGCCAAAAGGGGAAAAAACATTAAACCTTCCCACACACAAGCCGTGACTTTTGTGTGTCTGGGAGTGAAAAGTTCACTCTGTGTGTTGGATGTGCAAAAAAACGACTCCTTTCATAGTCGTGTGATTTACTTTAGAGCCAGATGGGTGGGATTAACCACAGACGACGACGTCACGAGCGCCAGAAAAGTTATTCCACGAACACAGTGTTTGAACCCTAAAATCGAGGCCTTATCTAACATGCTCTAAACTCCACCCGTCCGGTGCTGTGTGAGGATTAAAACAAACACTTTTTGTAAATAGAGCTTCAGATTTGGGGTTCCTGCTTGTGTCCGTGAGTGAGGAGGAGGAGGACGAGGAGGAGCGGTGTGTTTTTAATCAGGGCCAGCAGCATTGCGGGCTGGGACGCGGTGCCAGGGCGTCCCGGGAGAAACAGCGCTGACGCCTTCGAGGCCTGCCAAGCGCGGCCGCAGCCGATCCCAGAACGCCTCTGTCACCGTCACCGTGGGGAAACGGCGGAGCCACAGAACATCTGAGAAAACAATCCCTTCTAGCCCAACCGTCGCTACGGGAAACAGGGGGGCAAAATGATACGTCACGTTTGATATGTTACACGCCGACGCATCACTTCCTCTAGAGAACGTAGAGCGACGGGAGGGAGCGTTCATTCCTCTGAACATGCAGGGAAAACCATTTTCATTCGCCTCAGGAGATCATCATTTATTAATTGATCACAAATATAGTCAATTAAAGGGGCAGTTCTCACCCTGAAACAGTATTAGAATGTTTCTTTCCGTGGCTCTGACAGGAGGTGTCTAACGTCTGGGAACAAAACGCTGGTGATGTCATCAGAACTTTAACAGAAAAACGAACGAAGGGCGTTTTAAAAGACGACCTCATGTTGTGTCTGCAGCTGAAGTGGAAACAAAACAAGTGGCCCGCCTCGTGTGTGTGTGTGTGTGTGTGTGTGTGTGTGTGCGTGTGTGTGTGTGTGTGTGTGTGTGTGTGTGTGTGTGTGTGTGTGTGTGTGTCGGTCAGTATCAACAATCATACATTCTGACTTTCTACAGTGAATTAAAGATACAATAGGAGATCGTGGGTTTGGCGTCCTACCTGAAAGAACATTTTAAGGTTTTTGACATTAAACAGCAATTTCTCATCATTTTAGACCATTATTATTATTATTATTATTATTATTATTATTAGTAGTATTATTATTATTATTAATATTAATAGTATTATTATCACTATAGAAAACCCCTGAAAGGACTAAACTTTTTTTATTATTTTTGTCCAAAAAATTCAAAATGTTTCATTACATTTGTTCATAAATAAAAACCAGTTATGACACAAAGATTGGTAGTTATTGTAGAAAAAGGGGCGTTAGCGTCGTATCGATCTCAAAACCCAAAAGTTGCTCTTAGAAATGTCTCAATTAATAAATGATGAATAGAAAGTGCAATTAGAGTGAGAGAATTCAATAGTGCTTAATGTAAATGATGATTAACAGACGATATTAACGACAGGATGTGTCTTTGAACGCCCCGCCAACACTATGTGGACCTGATGCCATCGTGATGAAGACCTCGCTCCTCACAGTGTGGCGATGACACGATGGCGTCGCTTGCAGATCGTTTTGAAAGCAGATCGAAACACATTTTTCAGATATGCTTCATCCTCCTGCATCTATATGCAACAGAGGACAAAACCCCCATGAACATCTCACGCTGCCCCCCCCCCTCCTGCAGTTATTCCTTAATTCGCTGCTTTATTGGTGTTATTCTCGCTGTCCACTCTGCTGCAAACACAAATCAATAACGGTGACAGATCTCGTAAAACACATCTCTCAATATGGACTCAAAGTGGATCCATTTGTGGAGCACTGCAATTATGTGACGAGCAGAGAGGGGGGGGGGGGGGGGCAGGGGCTTCTGTGGGTCGGACTAATGAATACCCCGGGGGATTGTCTCTCATCGCCGAGGGGAAGGAATGAAAGTATGACGGTGTGAGCGACGGTTGCCTCCCCGTCTAAGTGAACATTAGAGCGGGAACAGAGGAAAACAAATAGAAAGACCCTCCACTCTGATTATAGGCTTCAGCAAATTGGAATCTGGTTCAAAAGGGAAAACAGCGCTTTTACAGAGGGCCCACAATGCATCTTACATGAGTGTGTGTGTGTGTGTGTGTGTGTGTGTGTGTGTGTGTGTGTGTGTGTGTAATTGCATGCATTAAGATGTATGAACATGAGCGTCACACAATGGATTTTTTCTTTATGTTTCTCAAACATATCTCACCTCCGTCAGCAATAAGCACCCACACTGGTCAGACGATGACACCCTTTCTAAAGATAATAAAGTATAATAATGCATATATAATGCATTTATAAGGCTTTATAAAAGTTGTAAAAGTTTATAATCATGCATGACACCTTGATATTATAACACAATTAAATGTATAATACATTTCCACTTATAATACTTGATGATGATTATAAACATTCATAACGACTTTCTATAAAGCCTTATAAATGCATTATAATGTGTTATAAATGTGCTTATGATGTATTATATACACAAACGTGTACCCAAATATACAGTCCACAAACCATGCATTTAGCATGTTCTGCATGCCGGGAGGAGGGAAGGGTCTTTTGGACGTTTTCAGTCGAGGCAAAAAAATAATAATAAAGAAGGGGAGGTTAAACACTGCTAATAATTCAGTCTGGGATGGATATTTAATTGCTCCTGCATCTGCTCCAGTGTGATGGAGCAGCTCTGCAGCTTTCATCACGACCAAGCCGCTGGGAGCCCATATACACCGAGGACACGTGGCGGATGGTGTTGCAGCAAAATCCTCAAGTTGGGCCACAAAACAGCTCGATGGTGCTTTTTAAAATAAAAAACACTTCAATAAGCAACAAACTCTCCGGGAGCATCAGATCCGTCGTCATCAAGAATGCAGATCGTCGAGATGTGACGCTTTGGAGATCAAAAGCGAATTACATCACACGTTACTTTACACGCCTAATGAGGCGGCCGTATCCACTGTGAACGCCGCCTTCGCTAATTATCATCCCTCGTGGATTTGTTTTTCAGCGTCGGGGAGGATAACGGCGCCCAATCCGGTCGCATAAATCAGCGGGACGCTCAGATTAATGGAGGTTAACACGGGTGGATGCTGAGACTTCCACAAGATGGGTGGCAGCCTCTTACATGGGAGGATGGAGAGAGGGAGGGTGTGTGTGTGTGTGTGTGTGTGTGTGTGTGGTGTGTGGTGTGTGTGTGTGTGTGTGTGTGTGTGTGTGTGTGTGTGTGTGTGTGTGTGATGTAGAAGAAAATGAAAAACTTTGACATAAGCTGTGAGAATCCAGCTTTTAATGGTATTTCTGCTCCGCTGGATAACGGAGTGGAGAGTGACAGGAATCACCGAGGAGACGCAGAGAGTGTATACAATGTGGGCCAACACAGTAAAGTCGCAGTTTTTAAAGAAGCCGAACGTATTTATTATAGATAGTCTCGTACCCCCCCATCCTTATTTTCATGCTGAATGAAAGGAATAATAATTGCGATCTGCAGATTTTGAAGAGGCTGACTCACGCTGGGAGAGCCGCAGGCTTCCACTCGTACTCTGGGAGGAGTGGTGGATCTATCATGAGTTTGAATTAAAAGGCACTTCAGCATGGGCTTCACTTTTTCAGAACCTGAGGTCGCCTTGGGGGGAGGGCTGCTGACGCGAGAACAGTTGATCGTGAGAACCCGATGCATCGGAGTACCTTCTGTTTGCATTTTTCCTTAAGTCTATAGGCCTTTGCACACTGAGTCCGTTTTTATCGCACGTTAAAAAATAATTACGACTTCACGTTATGTCAATCACGTTAGCACACCGACTCCCAAACTTTTGGACCCGATCGGGATCGGGAGGATAACTTCATTATTGATAGTTTTGAGAATTTTTGCAATGAATATATGTAAAAAAAAAAAAAACGCATTGGACTCGAGTTGTATCGGATGGTGGATGAAAAAATGCAAAAAAAGCAGATTCAGTGTGCAAAGGCCTTTAACTTTGGGAACTACGTCATACTAAGCCACGATTGATGGTAAATAATCTTCTCAGGTGACTTTTCATGTCTTCACTGTGTCCAAGACTCATTAGCGTCTATAGAAGCCCTTTGCATGTTGCAGATGGACGAGCTCTTATTCTGAAAACACGGATCATTCCACCGCATGCACCTCGATGCGTCTGTACACTCTAATCGTCTTCACGCCAACAACCATTGTTCCAGAGAGAATGGCGAATCTGTCCGTTGTCTTTCCTTGAGTTTGCACTTACAGTAGATGTAGTGGAGGGGTGGGGTCTGGGGTGGGGGGGTGGGGGCAGTGAGGTGAAATGGAACCCACGCACTGAAAGGAGACGAGGGCCCCGAGGCGCACACTGGCCTTTGTCTCCGTCCCATCACACCTGTTTACAAGAGGAAGCGGTGATGTCACCCACTTCACACTTTGGGGGACAATGGTGGCTGGAAGAAAGCAACAGGTCGCGTTGGAGGGTGGGTGGGTTGGGGGGGGGGGGAGCGGAAGGAGGAGGGGCTGAAGAAGCTCTCCGTTTTATTTACCATGGAGACTATGTTTTGGCCCCTTCGGCTGGAGCACAATAACACTTGCGGGTTCAAGTTCCTGCCGCCCCCCTAATTCTCTGTCCTTCCTTTAATTCTGCACCAGCCTCCGTCTCATACATCATATGGCTGCTGCTCAAAGACATGAATTTCCCATCTATTGAGACTTCTCTGTAATTACCTTGAGAGGAGGAGGAGGGGGGGAGGTTAAAATGGGGGAGTGAAGAGGGGGGAGCACATATTAAAAGTGCCTGAAAAAGAAATACTCTGCATTCTTCTATCACTCTTCACAAATGCAATAAAAGAATGTAGAGGAGGGGGGAGGGGGAGGAGGAGGGGGTGTTGGGGTATGAGGGTACATAAAAATGGGGGGGGGGGGGTGCGTTCCAGGACAGTCGGTCCCCGGAGGGAATCTGAATAAATTAATCACAGCGATTGGCTTTCTTTTTTTTTTTTTTCTCGCCTCCCTTTCCTTCTGGCAGGACGCTGTCATCTAATTGGGCCCTGCCTCGGCGCCGCGCTCCGATTGGCCGAGAGGGAATGTGAGAACCTGAAGACCTCGGCCAGCGATGGCTGACAGGGGCTCAAAGGGCGAGCTTCTCTCTCTCCCCCCCCTCCCCGACTTGAATGGAGAGGAGCTGGAGAGGTGGAAGGCAGGGGAGGGGGAGATAGTGGGAGGGAGGGAGGGGGGGGGGGGGGGCTATTATACATCTACTAATGGAGCGGTGGATTTGGAGTGGGATAATTAAAACCAATGGTGTGTGTGTGTGTGTGTGTGTGTGTGTGTGTGTGTGTGTGTGTGTGTGTTTTCACATGTGCATGTTCACATGTTTGGAAGAGAGGAAGGAAAAGAGCGAGAGGCCATGAGAGGCAAAGACGAAGAGAGAAGAGAGAGAGAGAGCAAGAGAGTGAACCCCATCAACAAAAGCAGGGATGTGGTCCTCCCCCCCCCTCCCTCCCCCCTCCCCCGCCTGCTGTGGGCTCCCAATAGCCAGACATCTGCCTCATTATAGCCTGCACTTCACTGCATGCTGCCCATTGTCCGCAGCCTTTCTGTTTGTGCTCACTCGTTCTGAGGGTCCGGCAGAAATAGCTGCACAGCCACAATGTCTCTGGACGCAGAGCCAGCGGCGACCCCCCCGGGGAGGAAGTGTTTTGTTTTGAAAAACCCGCCGTGAAATCGGGGGGAGAGATAGCGATATGGATTTTTTGTTTTTTCTTCTTCCTCTCCATCACTCCAGTTCTCCTCACCAGTCGAGGATCCACAGGGTTTTTCATTCACACCACAAAACACAAACGTGCACCAGGTGATCTTTTTTTAATCGATCGGCTCACTTTTAACGAGACAGGAAGGAGCCAATCAGTGACGTCGCCCGCTGCAGTGAGACGAGTCTGCACTGTTTGTGAACATCTTCAAAAAATAAAAGTGAATGTTCACTGTGAGGAATCACAGAGGAAAGAACATCATCATCATAAATCATTTCCTCTTCCGTCCCGAGCCTTTTAGGGCTGGGTAAAAATACAGATACGGCAATATATCGCGATACTTTGCCGCCCAATACAATATCGATTTTTCAACTCCAAAGATCGATTTAAAAAAAAAAAAGATTCATGTTTAGACGCGTTGTGAAAACAGTACTTTATCCTTTTTCATTATATTTTCAATATTTATTCCAGTGAATTTCATGGGAATTAATAAAATGGAGAGGCTGTTTTAAATGAAATAGTTTTGACTCAATTTGTCCTCTGATCAATATCATCTGATGTACATATACAGGTACTTGTGTTTTCATCTTTATTTATATCGTGATATCGTGATACGTATCGTATCGTGAGGTTCTTGCCAATACTCACCCCTAGAATTATACTTCTTTTTTAACCTTACTAAATATTGACATACTCATGTTCAACCCAGCAGGTGTGTTCACTTAGTTTCCCTGTAACACCTGTTCACGGGCTGCGTGTGCATACTTGATGCTGTTCTTTTAGTTCAATCTGTTACCGTGGGACGACTTCAGCTTCATTTTGGTTGCATTATTTTAATTAGTAATTTAAATGGAGGCTGTGTTCCATTTTGTTCAATTTGTTCAAGCTGGCTGACCTTCACGTTTAATCAGGACACAGCCTTTATTAATGTTAATAGTTACACCTGAGCAGGTAAAGCTATGCCAAACCTCAACCTGAGCGAACGTCCAATCAACCAGATGAACTGAAAACACCTGTGTGGGGAAGAAAATGCTCTTTGAATGGCATCGACGCTGAAATTACCTTGTAGACACAGGAATGAGTGCAAAACCAAATTATTTGTGTTTTTATTTATTTCAAGTCTAAATTCTTTCACAAGCATCAGTTGGAACTTAAAGCATGCATGCAAATCAAAGTAAACGTTTTGTGAAGTGAAATCACTGACAAGGCTCAGCCTTCACAAATAACTTTAACCTTAGAGACCAAATTCAAGGGAATTTCGTGGTCAAATTCAGTGTAATTTAGGCCAGAATGGAGGAAAAGCTGCACTGATCATTCTCCCAGAAGTCACAAGGTGAACTTTCTGTTGTCACTGATTTACTAAACCTCCTGGAAGAGAAACGGAGGGGTGATAAGGCTGAGGGAACTTAGGTTTGAGGGAACATGGGGATGAGGGAACATAAGCCTGATGGAACATAGGGTTGAGGGAACATGGGGATGAGGGAACATAAGCCTGATGGAACATAGGGTTGAGGGAACATGGGGATGAGGGAACATATTTGTGAAGGGAACATAAGGCTGATGGAACATAGGGATGAGAGAATGTAGGATTAAGGGAACATAGGGATGAGAGAACATAAGGCTGATGGAACATAGGGTTGAGGGAACATAAGGCTGATGGAACATATTTGTTAAGGGAACATAAGGCTGATGGAACATAGGGATGAGAGAATGTAGGGTTTAGGGAACATAGGGATGAGAGAATGTAGGGCTGATGGAACATAGGGTTGAGGGAACATATCGTTAAGGGAACATAGACACCCTCCCCTCTAAACTCCAGCTCTCATAACAAGCTACGACAAGATAATCTGACTGACCTTTGCTAATTGTCTGCAGTAATTACCTTTGCTGGGTCGGTGTGTCAGCGGTGTGTTTAATTAATCACTGTAACAGACTCCCTTCCTGCTCTGCTGCACACAAGCAAGGGAAAAACCAAGACATAGGCCATACCCGAAACCATGCACGGTGCTAGTAGTACATACTGATTTGGACAAGATGTAGCATGTAGCATGTAATATGCAAACAAAAGCAAAACCCAGTATGAATGACCAGTCTACCTTATCTACTGTATCCCACAATGCAAAGCACTACGACAGCACTGTCAACAGTGGCCAAATAAGGCAAGTTGTTTTCACAATTTTCGTACACTATTTCATTGCTAATCTCACACAAACAACACTAAAATGTTTGAGACAAGAAATCGACTGTGGAGAAGTTTCTAGAAAGAGGCTTTTATTTCCCTGTTGATGGTCGGTTTGTCTAAATATCACACTAATAAACTGTCTAATATTTGTCGGGATAGCGTTCCACAGTTTTGTTGCTGTTACTGAAAAGCATTTTGATGAGTAATGTTTTATATTTACAGTCTCCCCTTGTTGATGACTCATTTCACCATGAGCTGTTAGAATAAATGGCTTTACTTGTGGGGAAGCTTAACCATGCAGTATCTTGTAAAATAAACACATATTGGTCACAAACAGAATAAACTACTACTACTGGCAAACGCAGTATGTACTGTATACTATATCATATACTGCATACTGTGTTTGTTGCTAGTATGCCATAGGTGGTATCCAATACAGCCATACAGCCTTTTATTCCACTTTTCATCTTAAGGGTCTACTTTGACTCAGCCGGAAAAACACAGGACTTCAGCTCAACCCTTTGAAGTTTGCAGGCAGATGAACAAAACAGGCGAAACCTCAGAGAGCTCTTCATGAGGATATCTAAATTAGTCATTCATTTTTTTTATTCCTTCTCTGTATTTCAGCGTTCGCTACGCTGTATTTTCAGACACCCAATTACAGAGAGCAGATCTACGCATCAGTCAGTCTGAGACAGAAGACTTGCCATTCACGACAAACCTCCTGAACCACATCTTTATTTGTGAGGAATGCGAGCGCCCTTCAAGGAAAGAAAAAAAAGTAAATAAATAAAAAAGCATCAAGGCGACCCCCTCGGCCCCCGGTTTGCACATACCAAAACGGGCACTTAGTTTCAAAGTAGCGCTGCCCACTGTGGCTGCATACTTTCATACACCGTGCTGCCTTTTCTCCTCGGAGGCCGAGGTGAAAGTGGCCTTTGAGAGTGGAAGGGAAAGCAAACACGGAGCCGGCAGCTCTCGCCTGGGAAAAGAACATCCAAACTGAGTGGGCTGTCTTCAGAGCGACAGCCTGAGCAAACAACCTGAGAGGGCTTCATGAGAGGGGGGTGGCTGAGGGTCTTCATGGAGCCAGGCCGAGGTCCTACCGTTCACACAACGGAGGACTCTTTAGGGTTTTCAGGCTGCCGCTGGAGTGAGACGTGAAAACGACATAAACCCCCCCCCCTACAAAATAAAAATGATTGATAGCGCAAAAACCAAAACAAATTAGCTCTGTGTGGCTGAGGGGGAAGTGTTTGAGAAATTTAAATTCCAAGAAGCAGAAATTAATGGAGCACACTCAACCCTGCTGTGATGTTTTATATATTATACGTCAAGTTTGATTTTTGTTTGAACATTTGATAAAAATCTAAATGAGGCTGAGCTGTCAACATTTTTGATTTGATAAAGCTCTAATTAAGAAAACTCAAAAGGTGGAGCTGAGTTTTAACTCTCTTAAAAAGACACTGCAAGCAACAACCAAAAGTTTCATTTTCCCCCTCTTGGAAAATGAATGCAACGCCACACACACTCACAGCACTTCTTGCCCGAGGACACACCTATGGTCAATGGAAAATTAACTTTTTTCAGGTTCAGGAGCAATTTGGTGTTCAATATCTTAGCCCCCGAGTCACAGCTGCCCCCGGGCAGGTAGACGACAAGGAAAGGCATCCAAACCACATATATGAGCACTTTAATTTGACCGGAGGCGAAACCTGAGGATGTTTAATGCAGCTCTTCATGATTGACTTTACATTGGAGTTAACCACAAAAAAAAAGCTTCTATAGCTTTAAAATTCAAAAAAAAAATACATGATTGATCCCCGGGGGAAATTGTGTAAAATTAAAATCCCAGGGTGGAAATAATTCACATGCTAACCCTTAATAAAACATATTTTTATATATTTACTATCTGAATGAAGAATCAGTGCACTGTTGGTTATGAAAACAAAACATCTGCATCATGGGCAGGTAGATAAAGTTAATGAAGCTACATAGAAAATAAGCTCTGTAAATAGCAGCATTCCTCCTTTTTGCGTATCAATGAACAAATGAAGAGGTTTAAATGTGGAGCGATGTGGCTGGGAGTGGTAGCGGGGTGGGGGGTGGGGGTGTACCGGCTTGTTTATCCAGCGTCCCCCTCAAAGTCGTGACTACTGTTCACGCAGCCAGGATCAGAGCCCACGGATCCGGGCTTTGAGAGTTTAGCCCATGGATTAGCTATTGTGCCCGATCACTCCCCCACCCCCAACAGCTCACTGGCCACCCAACCCACTGCACCCAACTGCATTGTGAGCACCCAGCATCGAGGGGGGGCACAGCATAGAATTTTAGGATAGGAATCTTAGGAATCAGCTTGCCATGTACCGTGCTGTATCGGGTGAAGACGTTTAGACTGCTACCAATTGGCGTCAATTTAAGGAAGCCAACAAGCTGATTTTAGTGCCAGACGGCTGGATAGACTGTTGCAGCATTACAGATTAAAAGGGCAAGATAGTGGTGGTAAGATTATTTCCAAATGTCAAATACATACCTCCACACAAAACCTGCATTGCAAATTGGGGACAAGGAGTTCACAAAACGTTTTAAATTGCTACCAAAATCACATTGACTTCAAAAGGTGTGATGGTTTTGTGTCAAAATGCATCAAAAACACAGTTTTTCACTAATATATCAATTTATAGGTTTGTTTCTTAGATATGTTGACAGTAGTTTCTCATTTATAGAGACAAATAAAGATATTAAAAATGCCTTCTGTAAAAACCTTTCACTCTAATATGTTAACAAAATGAAACAAGAATTTTGAATCTGGCTTTATCCAGATTTCAGATATCTGTCCTACAAATGAATACAAATCAGCATATGTTTAATAAGATAATGGCTCCTTTGTATGTTTATACATCATAAATCAGAAAACTTAATTTCACCTGAAGTAAAACATCCACTAATTAGTTGATTACCTTGATGCTTGTTCTTGGGAAGTAATTTAAGAACCTGGTTCAACCTTGGATTCTGCAATAAAAACTTTAAAATTTAAACATTAAAAACTGGCATTATCTGCCACACGTAGCCGTTTTTTTGGCCAGCAGCCACAACGTGTTAAACATCAGCTTGTGGTTTCCAGTCAAAAAGATCTGTGCGCTCTTTACCAGATGAGAATATATGACTAATTAAGTTTTTTTTATGATTTCGGCTCATGCCACATAGCTGCGGTGCCGAGGTGACGGCCCTGCCTGAGCGCCGGGGGCTAACAGATGGTCGACAACAAGCCCGAGAGAGATGTCTTTGACCGGGGGCGGCAGCGCCCGGGAGCTGCCAACAAAAAAAAAGCTCTCCAATCTAAAGCCCCGGGGAGCAACAATGGGCCAAATTCTGGGTGAGTCAGTTCTCATTCACTCAGCAGCTGGCCGTGAACCAACAGGTCGGCGTGCACGGCACTCCACACGGACGACAAGAGGGGGAACCTCGCCGCAACAAGGCCAAGGGAGAGAGCTTGTCGGCGAATGATCAAAATCATCAGAGGGGCCAATCAGCGATGATCTCCTCTTTGTTGGCTCGCCGGTTTTTGTCGGAGCACCTGTTTGACACCTTTACGGTCTTTGATCACCAGTCTTTCTTTTTTTTGGAGAGGGAGTCCTCCTTTCTTTCACACCGCGGTCAGGTTCATATCACTTCAGATGCGTTGCACTTATGTGGAGGAATGTCGGGCATGAGTGGGCTCGGATTTAGAAAAATTGCTTAAGCAGAAATTGATTTTCTTGTTTGGTCACAAAATGTCAAAAATACCAGAGAAAATGCCAGGATATCTTTTTTTCTCCACCTATTGGACGTTTCCCAGAACAAGTCAACAGTTGTTACCCTCGCATGGATGCATGAGACAGATTTGGCAAACATTGAATCAGTCCATTTACATGCATGTTGAATGAGAGTGGAAACCTCACAGGGCGAGAAGAGGCTTCATTCACATTCTGATAATTATTATTTCTACAAGAGAGGGTTTCATCTCAGCTTCGCCTGCATTCATAACCCTCAACCAACTATGAGACTCGAACTCGACTTGCAAAAAGAATGACTAGTGAGCATCGCTCAAAGACTTGAGGCCTGGACTGACCAAAGACCTGACACTTGAGTTAAACCCTCCCCTCAAAAGCGTGAGTATTGATTTGGATTCTAGCTCAAGGACTTGAGACTTGACTTGGAATTGTGACCAATGACTTTTGGACTCTATAGAGGTATGACTTGGACTCTCCCCTCAAAGACTTGAGATATGATTTGGAGTCTAGTTCAAAGAGTTGAGACCTGACTTGGACTTGCCCTTAAGGACTTGACTTGGACTTGTGGCCAGAGACTTGTCACTTGATGTGGACCCTATAGAGACTTGACTTGGACTTGTGAGCATGTTGGATCGAACCACCTTGTATCTCATTAAAGGGGCTGCTAAGTGATGTGTGCCATACAGTAGAATGCTCTTTAACTGCATTGCTATATAATGACATTTCTGACGATCTGGCCTCCCATTGGTCCGTCCCCCTTCTGCCAGACCAAGTAGCCCGACTGAGTCCTGTTAAAGTTAATAGCTCTCCACAAACACAGAAGCCCAGACAGGCCAACGGCAATAAAAGTCAAGCAATTATATCAGAGAAAAAGAGGCACCAAGGAGTCATTTAGTTATTGGGTTCAACATTCCTCGGCTCGATCGGAGGAATCTAGTGTCGCGCAGGAATAACTGTGGAACACGGCAGAAGGGTACGCATACTGGATCCTGGCATGACCGAGACACGGTCGAGGCCCCCGCGCCGGCATCCTGAGAGGGTGAAAAGTGTCCTGACAAAGCTCCGGTCCTCTAAGTCTCTGTCATACATCGTGTTCCCGTGGCAGCCTGCCATCGTTAGACATCTGGCTGGTTACTCTCTGCTCAAATACGACGTGCAGAAAGTCAGCGAGTGGAGGTGAAACCGGCATCACACGCACCGTAATGGAGAAATTGTTTTAAAAAGGGACAAGGTTATAGTTTTGAATGTGAAATTATATTATATAATCCAGGCACTTCATTTTCCTTTGAGCCAGCCAAGTCTCCCAAGAAATTGCATTCACGCCGACGGTTCTGCAGCATGAGGAACATCCAGTGCCAGAGTTCGATGCCAACACGGGAAACAGTGTGTCCGTGGCGTAGCGAGGCAAAAAGGTGAAGGTATTAGAGCTGGTGTGTTGGAGAGGATCGTAACCTGTCTGGGTAAAAACCGAGCTGTTTCAGTGTAATAGAGGGTGATTTTGAAAATAGCATGGAGGTGGAGCAGGTGCAGAAAATCATGACAAAAGCCAAGGCGGCGATGGGTGGCGTCACCTTGATTGTTTCTGGAACCAGAAGGTATACTAGAGGGTAGAGCTAGGTACAACCAAAACTTTACATTTTTTAGGAAACCAAACTTTCATGATCGGACAACACCTCAGTAGTGACCCTTCAATCACAAGAGACTTTTTGACTCCAAATGGACCACAATTTACGAAATGAACATCATGCTGGATTGAAGAAGACTTGAAACTAGAGATTGAGACCATAAACTCATGTTTACAATGTTTACTGAGATAATAAATCAAGAGAGAAGTAGGGTCAATTTCTCATACACTTTAAGGCATTTAAGGCACTTCAGCGTTGGCTTCACTTTCCAGAACCGATGTTTGCTGCTTGGTTTTTAGTCTTAAACCAACGTATTGGACAAATGGACATGTTTCGCTTGTGCTCAGGGACCTTTTGAATATCTTTCCAGTAGTTTATTTTAGATATTTCAGTTTTGTCAGAGTTTCACAGGCTTGTCCAATATCAACCTCTGTCTAATAAGAGGACGTCAAAGGCTGCCAATTATGCAACACGTGCTGCAATCAAGGCACATTTTGCTGTGCATGTTAATAAATAATCCATCGGACATTAAAATGCTCACAATCTTTGAAAGAACGTTCACTCGCGATCCAACCCAGGTCCCGTGGAGAGTCAGTACGAGATGAGGCCTCGAACGCCATTTAGCAAGCAGACGTTCTGTTGTGACGCCGGGATCATGGTTTGGCTCAGTCTCCCAGTCTGAGTGTCTGCTGGTATCCCAGTCTGGACTGGAAAGACTGGATGCAACATTACTCACCGATGCAGCAGATGGCACCGAGCAGCGAGAGTGTTTATCCAATCCAAGATAACAATTTGAAAGTTTAGCTTTGTGTGATTGACAGTGACGCATAAGAGTTGTTCCAACTCCACTACTGAAAATAAACCTATGACACGTTCACGGCTACTACTGGATGGCTGCTCTTCTGCGTAGCGGGAGCTCTCTGCTCACCCAGACCCAAATCCCTTCAGGGCACTGCCTCTGCCAAGCAGTGTAAATATTTAGGGGTCACCCGTCGCACAATGGAAAATGAGAGCCGCGACTTTCCCTCGCGAGTGTGTTTCGAACCAAATACATTTGGGTCTCGGTGGACAGAAGCCAGCGGTGCATACCTGCAAGTGTTTGTGTGAAATCCCAGATTCCCTTTTTTCCTTTTTCTTTTTAGTTCCTTCCCGGGGCTTTGACAGGAGGCAGAAAACCGTTATCTGTCTGACGTGGAAGCCGTGGCATTCAGGGCACCACATTAATCACCGCTGGAGGGAGAAAAGGCTCTCGGCTCAACATAAACACCATCCCTCCAGAAAACAGACTCGCTGCAAGACCCAATGAACCCACAATCACTCTTACTCTTGTATTGTTTACGCTTATTTATTTTATATATGGCACCTAGTAAAGTGTAACCAAGCGAGTAAATTAACCACAGTTTCTTTATAATGAAGGTACGGTCAGGATTTCTTTTTTTTAACAGACTGCCTACAAATGACTTCAGTATTTGCCGGTCGCCCTCAGGATTTTGTCCCTGTCAAGGTAACTTAACATTTGGACCATCTTGCAAACAGTAAAACTCACACTTATGAAACTCGGCAAGTATTTGCACCTTATTAATGCAAAGTGACCACTTCTGCCTCTTCAGCTGTTTGGATCATTGCAGGATAGAGTATACAGGCATCATAGTTTTTTGGGGGGGGGTTTTCCACAACAAACTACCAGATTTAATGTGCTATCCCAGAACCAGCTTGTTTTTGTGCTTTTTAACATCCAAATAAACACTAAAGACAAAAATAATGACCTCTAATGAGATATAAGAGTATTTTAAATGGAAAGAAGTAAATTATTTAAGGCTAGGTCCAAGTTTAACAGAATGTGTTCATAAATAAATAGTCCTGAGCAATTTGTTTTTCACAAATCAACATGCACAATAACCAGGTAGGCAAATAAAACTGCATTTTATCTCATAGAAAACAGCTTTAAATGATGTTTCTAATAAATCATGTACTCAGCAAGAACTCCCACATCCCTGTGAAGAATTTATGCAACATGAGGCATAAAAAGTTTGATAAATTAGGGCACATAAAACAGGAATACTGTTTGTGGGTGGGGGGGGCGGGGGCTGAGATTTAGGAACACAGAGGCGACTTTCAGAATAAAAAGAAATCCTGTGTAGTCGGTGAACAGGGGCTACACTAGGAGCATTTACAGGCACTTTGAAAAGAGCCTCAGAGACGCTGCTGAGACGAAAGGAAAACTAGCTGGAGACGTTGGTGGGGGGGGGGGATAAATATAACTTTGTGTGTGTGGCTTGTGGTGAACACTCTGCTGCTGAATGTCGAACCTATAGGACTCATTCAGTCACGGAAAATAGACAGCTTTGACCCCACAAGGAGTCGCGGCCCCAAACACTCGTAACCTTATCACCACTTTTACGAGAGGTAGGAAAGAGGTTTCAGTCCCGCGTTTTATAAAACACATGAAACTAGATAAATAAATACCTTGTTTCTGTGGTGCGTGCGACTCACCTTGAATGGTTGGTATTCAGCAGGAACACCAACAGGGCTCCCTTGTGCTCCATCACATACACTCACCCTGTTGTCATAAACACAGGAAGGAAGTACCCAGATACGATCGCACCGAACGTATCTTCGGTCATTTATCCTCCAGGGATTTAAGTTTACTTCTGTACTGCAACTGTTTCTGCAACGTTAGCATTAATCTCTATATACATTGACTTAATACGTTGGACTGGATATTTGCATCCAAATCATATTTCATCCATTTCACTAGCTGTCTTATAAAACATAAAAGGCTTCTTCTTCTTCTTTTTTAAATCCCCCGTCATTGCCACACAAAAAATCTAAAATCTTTCATCTTTTCAAATATCGCAGTTGTCAGTCTTGCTGCCTGACAACTGGTCTAAACGACCGTGGCAGAACATGGTTTAGCCAGCAAAGAGACATTTCTCATGACTTTGAGCACACTCGGCTCCAATTTATTTAATGTTAAATTGATTGAGGGGGAAATCCTGCATTTGAGTCTTTGTCAGCAGCTGAGGTTTAGAAGAAGCCTTTTTGATGCCTGATTGGCTTAAAGAAGCCTTGAAGTTTGCATCCAATAAGAAAAAGGAAGGCGTTTGACGTCAAGAGACTCAGATAACGGTGTTAAAACAACGTTTTCCTTTAGTATGAGACACAGTGATGTGATAAGTGGAAATTAACATGGTTTATATGACAAAATGTCTGAAATAAACAGTGAAAGAATGCCGTTGGCTTAAATGGAGAGAAAGAAGATAATGACGTATGTCTGGTGCTCTGTTTGAGGATTACTTCAGCTTTGTTTACCCAACACCACATCAGATACCTCGAAGCCTTCAGACAAATATGAGATTTAAAGTCATAATTAGCACTTGAGACGTGATACAAATAATATCTTGGGCTGCCAGCTAATGTGTAATGTGGTATTATACAAACGAGGACTGTATGTACAGGGATGATAATTGGCTCGTCACGCCCCACAAATAAATACCCAGCTCAGCGAGGCAGCGATCGGGGATCGGCATGCCGACCGCAGGCTCGTCCTCCCGACACAGTCTCAAAGAGGCTCACCAAATAATCACAAACGTTATATCTAGTGAAACGACTTTCCTGTATTTCTTTTGTCAACCCATCCACCTCTTAGTTGTCTTTGTCAATATTGGAATCTTCATCACGAGTCACGTAGATGCATTTCATTTGTGTGTCCACCAAGGAAAGTTACCCCGATTGACTTTTCATTGGTTCGGTTTTATTCATCCTAATAAATGTCCCTTTTTCATGATAAAACTGGACATTTTCGAGTGGCCTGATATTGTGACCAACCCAAAGCACACCTGTGTAACAATCAGGCTGTGTAATCAGCAGCTTGACGAGCCACACCTGTCAGGTGGATGATTACCTTGGTCATGTGAAGTGTTCACCAACATGCATTTAACACATTTGAGCACTAGAGAAGAGAAATAAGCCTAAAATAAGTTTTTGTGTGCAAAAAAATACATTTTTGGAATTGTTAAAAAAATTGTTACTTGCAATTGTTACTTATAAATGTCTTTTAAAAGCTCACCAGCATCAGAGTTCATTATTTTAATTGCCTAACTTGTATTGTATTGTAGCAATTAACAAACAAAAAAAAACTAGTCTTGCAGAAACTCTAAACTTTTCCAGAGAACTTTCCCCCATCAGCTCACCTGGTGATATAAATCTGCAGAGATGCAGCATCTTTGGGGGCAAAGCTAATCAGCTCTGTCACGCCAAAAGAGATTGATGAATCCGAGATAAAAGATCGGTTTCAAGTGGTAATAGTGGTTCCACCTACATCTGTAACACGCTGCTTATCTCATCCTCATCTCTTTGGACCTCTACCTGCCGGGAGTTGCTTATTAGTTATTTTGGGGGGTGAAAAGGACGAGATGAGGTGATGTGGAATAGTTTAAAAGGGAAGCTATAGCACAACGTGTTCATTTATATGGGAGTGGATCAATACCAATGACTCAAAGCTGACTCATCAGCTTTCGAACAAAAAAAGTCATCACCTATTCAAACTGATCGAAACCCCCCAAAAAAGAAATCATCTGTGTTATATTTTAAATTGGATGAATTCATGAAACTCCTGGTATCTCCTGTTCTGCATTTTAATTGGGTGCCCTGCTTAGAAATACATAGTGGTAGTAATAATAATTATAACACAAATTAACAATTTAAAAATGTAAAAAAGAAATGGACTAACAACATTACAGAGACATTTCCGCATTAAGGCTTTAATTATAGCGTGGATGGAGCATGGCTCAGATTAATTTGCTTAATTGAACAAATCTGTTTTTTGTTTTTTTTGCAATAAATTAAATTAAATTGTCCGAAAATAGGTAAAAATATCAACAATTCTTATTCAACTTCATTACAACTGCATTTATATGTGCTATAAATGGAAGTATTGTAGATCATTATTGTCAGCAGTGATCTTTAAAGCCAGATTTGAATTTAAAGGTCCCCCTCTAATGTGTTCTTTCCCCTTTTCGTACGTACAGATGGTGCAGCTCTTGCGGCCTCCGACAGACTAAACTTAGTGTGTTTTTCTGCTCTTCGGGCAGCAAAGCTCTTTCACAAGTTTCTACTCTCTGGAAGTGCACTATATAATTTTCTCCAAGTTAGTCGAGTCTCTATTTTTTTCCAACCACTAATTAATTATAATTCAGCGCAGTTTGATGCAGTCAGGCCAAAGGAATGCCGGAGCCTGCGAGTCGAGTTTAGAGGAGGGAGGAGGCCGATAGAGGGATGGATGGAGGGATGGATGGAGGGAGTCTGTGGTTTCTACCCAGCTCCCTTTGCCCGGCAGGGATTTAATTACGTGTACGACCAAAAGTCTCGGAGGCAAAGACGCAACTCACTGCTGGCTGCGGAGGTGTGACTGGTCATGCCGCAGACAATTACCGAGGCCCGTCTAACCTCCAGCAGTTAATCGCTCCGGTTGATCGTTCGGAGAGCCGAGGGACACGCTGTCAAATGCTAAAAGGTCCGAGAGCCGCCGCTACTTGCTGGGATGTAATTCTGAATGCTAAGCATTTTAATTTCTATATGATGCAGATAATTGTGAGCCAGGATGTCGCTAATGAAGTCAGGTGACATCACGATGGAAAAAAAGCAAACCAAAGTCCGTGTAGGGAGGAGATCGATTGCAGGACTTTCACCCAGGAGACAGCTGTTCGTGTCCTCTGTGAAACCAAAAAGTCGACTTATTTTACTTTACTTTCGTCGCTTGACCTGATATATATATATATATATATATATATATATATATATATATATATATATATATATATATTAAAAAGAAGTCTCAGTCCTGCCAGAATTTTGCGTTGACACCTCGTCTGCCGGCCTCGGCTGCTCCGGTGGGAATCGCAGTCTCGCTACGTTCAGATCGGAGTTTTCGGGAATCTGATTGGCAAAACTGTGACTGTGCTTCATTTACATAAGTGGTCTTAATTAGGTGCTAAACTGTGGAGCGCTGCGGCTGTCAGAGTCCTAATTACAGCCTTAAATCCCCCAGAAGACGTAAGCTGAATGGATAAAAACTTTCATGCGTCCTGCAAACTTAAAAATTCCACTTTTCATATGTTTTAAGAAAAAAAGAAGAGAACGATGCTCGTCTGTCATCGAGGAGTCATTCAGTGTTTTGGAAGTTGCAGATGGAAAAGAGGCTTTTCAGCAGTCTCTCATCGTGAGCGTAACAGAAAATACAACTTTGTTGTGTTCCAGTGTTCACCACAACTGAGCTGTCAGGAGAAGCTTTTTTGATTTAAAGATACATTAAGCTTCGCTGTCATTTTTTGCTGAGTCGTCGTGAATCATTCTGAAACCCCCCCTTCCCACGTTTCCCATGTTGGACATTTTTGCGGCGATGCTACTTTCTTTGGGCGAGCAGTTTTAAAAGAAAGCCTCAATATGAATTTCCTCATTGATTTAGCAGACGGGGTCTCGGTATCGGGGAGGCCTGTGTGGGTGGTCCGGCTGCTCCCGTCATACAGGCCCACTTGTTCTGCCCGGGCGGCGATGTCATCACACACACACATCACACACACACGATGCACGTTATACGTCTTCCACTCCGTGTTCATGCAGGAAGGAGCAGCAAACCAGAACCACGGAACGCCACAGACTTTTCAACTGAACACACGGTATCTGTTGCAAAGGCAAAATGTTTTCGTGATGTTGAAGTGAAGATGTGTGTCGTCTTCAGAGGCTAAAAACACAGAGTGGGAAGAAAACGGAGAAAACAAGCGTCTCTGCAGGAGGTTTCGGTTGCAACAACCTGATTGGAGGGAATTGGTCAGAATTTGAAGGCATCACTGGGCGAGCGGTTCCCGTAGAACATCTGATTATGTTGTGAGTTGATGAGAGGAAGCTCCAGTCAAGGACTCGGCTGTCCAGCAGCTGTTGGACTTTCAAACTTTCTGAGCGTCAAGCAAGAAACACTATCAATTATCCCTCTTAATTGATCTTTGTTACCAAATCCTTAAAGGGCTTTACACAAAGACACGAAACTGCTGAAATACTCGCCATAATAACTACTAAGGTTCTTCGAAGACTTAGATATGGACGGTTCGAGGTCATTATGGGGATCCTGCTCCAAGTGAATGTGTAGGGCTTTTATTGTGAAAGGTAAGAACGGAAGGAGGCCCGGTCTTGCCTCTTAACAATCTCGTATTACGTCATAAAGGCAACGTATTTTGATTACATTTGATTTTGATTTATCACAAATTAATTTCAAAGCAGTCCGTGGAATCCACGAGGTCGGGGTGGCGGACGGGTCAAAAGACTGTTTGATTGCCTCAACCAAGCAATTTTTTAAACAATTGTTTCAAAATAAAAGCCGTCCATAAAAATACAAGTTTTCCTGGAAACAAAATTAAGAGTGCGGTTTAGTTGTATGGGAACATCATTTTGTAGCATACATGGTTGCTTATAGTTCTATCTGACTGCCTTTGATGTGTTGTGACCACACAACGTGATTGGTTGATCACTTTATTGCGAAAAGATACTCATTTTGAAAATTATAACTTAAAACTGGAAAAGAAATGACTTGTTATTGCTATGCAGCAGCCATGTTCACTGCACTGAATCTGCTTGCCATTACTTAGTGACCAGTCTGGCCCTTTTTAATTCTACAGCCGGGGGGGGGGGGGGATCCAGTAAAGCGGAGCCAGTGTTTTGGTCGGAGGTTACCGTAAGCAGCTCTCCCAGTTATAGCTCAGCAAAACCAGAATAACAAGCTGCCCAAATACGCCAACACACACATACACGCATAGAAAACACATGCTTAGCGTCCTGAATAACATCTATATACGTTCAAGCAGCTTTTTTACTCGTTTGGGGGGAACGGCAGCTGTGCCGCGGGCTTCGTCACCACAGGGCGGTTGTTTGCCGAGACCAGTTTAGGACTGTTTGTCTCCCAGTCGTCCCCAAACGAGGAGAACATCAGCACCAGAAAAAAAACCTGCTCGTGGGGGGGGGGCTCCATCCTGCACACCCCTTCAAAATAAAACCCAGAAGAAAGAAAACAATCCCTGATGAATGTCTTTGATTTCCCACGTTGGAGTCTCTGACTGTTTTGTGGGTAAAATGAAAAGAATCTGGTTTAATTTTTTCATTTTTTGGGCTCTTCATCCTCCGCTTGCGTACTCACTCATCAACTGTTAGACAAGGAATCCATACAGGATTATTTTAAGCTTCGATTTACCAGCAAATTTCCGTTGCCAAACTGTAAAAACATGCAATTACACTCAGCTCTGTCTAGCGGGGCATTAAAGTTCAACGCATTTGTTTCTACGCAGACGACTTTACTAATTTACACATGAATATAGTTAAAAAAAACCTGCAGGTCACAGTCTTCCCTCAGTTTTGTATTTTTTTATAGATAGAACTATACACCCAGTTTGTCTGCAGTAAACCAGCTTTTATTGGGACGTAAAAGCTATTTTATTTCCATCAACTCCACTGCTGCACACAGGAGCATTTAGGAAGGTTTATACTGAAATACCTCCACTCTGGCTCCACGAGGAATTTGTTCATCACAAATTTATTAGAATCTCGAGCATCACAATCTTCTCATTGTTTTTCTTGACTTGTGCTTAAACGCTCACGGAGCTCTCTCGCCTCGCTTTTTTCCCTGCACAGGTTTCACATTTAAACCTCTCAGAAGTGGGAAAACAGGCGCTTGGCAGGGAGTCGAGACGCTTCCATCAAACGCTGGCTTGAAGCAAAACAAGGTGCGGCAAAAAACAAGTGTGGGACTGAGACGCGCTATAAATAGATCCGGTGTTTGGCTCTGATTGCTATAAGTGGATCACACGGGAACGACGCCAAAGATCTCAAACAATCAATCCACTGTTTCTAACTGACAAGTCGACGGTTGCCTTCATCGGGGTTATGTTAGGCAACAGTTGCAGGTATACGCTGAAAGAAATGACAGTAGCTTGTTGAGTAAGAAAAATTTCGTAGATTTTCATATCTAGAATTTTTAAGGGGAATTCATTGTTTGTACGATATCTTAGGAAAAGTCATTTTTTGGTGCGTTCGCCTACAAATGTCCAACAACACGTGTCAATATCTGCTGTCTGATGTCAAAGTTAACCTCTATCTTCACAGGTAAAAGATTTGGTTAGATTTAGGCAACAAAGTTTGAGGAAAAGTTTGTAGTTTTCGGTTAAATTAACTTCGGAATCAGCGTAAACTTAAAGGTTTAACATCAGTCACGCTGTTAATTGCAATCTCTAAACACTAACACTCTCTAAACATTCAAAACTTCCCTTTCATCCTCTGTTCCAAAGAAGATCAATTAATACTTCCTAGTTCGCGGGATACACACAAATATATACACTCACGTTAGCTACCTCATTAGCATCGTCTAATGAGCTACCTGTCAGTTATTTCAGGCCTGTACGAAAACACATTCATGGATGGTATTTTTCTTGGTTTGGACCAAACTGAAGTGAAACACAGATGTGAGAGCACCATAAATGATTAGTGAGTAGGTGCCGCTTTTTTCACACAGTGGCTAAAACAGCACAAGTGTGCACTGAGTAGTTACTTCATCTAATGTAGTCAGCGGTAGTCGGTGGTCATCCAAAAGGTCAGGAGGTCGCTGCAGAGGTGGCTTTAAAAACACATCCAACCGTTAAATATGCAGCAAAGTGGGTGCTTCAACATTTTCCTTTCACAGATATTCCTTCAGTGCTAAAGTAAAGTACATTTCTATTCTTACGGTAGAAGCTGGTGTTCATCGGGAGGTCAGAGGTCACAACAACAAGCCACTGATGAAACAGATATTCCTGTTTCCACACTGATAATGGACTTTTCCTTTTTGTTGTTTCATGTAGTGTCAGCAGTTTTTTCGAGCCGTTTACTGTCACGTTACCACTGAATTGTTTATTTGGCAACGTTAGCGAGGAGCTGCAATATGAGTCACACAGAGTCACTTGTTTTCTTTCTTTTATTTTCTCCTTCCCCTTCGATCGTTTCTCCGTCTCTCACTTTCACCTTCTTTTGGAAAATCTATTAAAAGGGAATCGTTCACATCTAATGTTGCAAATATTGCTTTTGGGATCCTTGAATAAGATCATTATCAAAGTCCAGGAACAAAACATCAGCCAAAGACACAAAGTTTAACTCATCCAGAGTTTAGAAGAGTCTGCTGTCTGAAATAATACACACAAACAGCTGATTTATGCTGAAAAAGTCATAAAGAGACTCCTCATCATGTGTCTGGTGGTATTTTTCTCTCCAGGTTAGAATGACAGGTTTGCTCTGGGAGCTGAATGGGTCAAATAAACACAAGACTTCCATCTAGGAGTCAGCTGTTTGTGTCCTGAGCCGCACTGCATGAACGTTTTTTGTTGTTTTCTTAAGATTAAGATTAAATAGTGTCATCAGACATGAGGATTAACACACATTATTCCTCTTGTGTCTTCAAGCTTCTTGTTTTCATGCAGGTTCTGTTGTCGTCGAGAGTGTACTATTTAAGGGCGGCTGTTTCTGAGCTGTTTCCATCTTGGCAAGCTTCTGTTGTTGTTTTGTGATTTGTTGTTTTAGTAATGACGTGTTTCATCAGGGTCTCTGCTGACTCAATATCCTTTATTTTATTGCACTTGAGTTATACCACTCTGCATGTTGTATCATTGTGTACCAAGTTGTAAATTATGGCTTCATTTTTCATTTTTCCTTCGTCTACGTCGCATGGAGCCTGGAAGGTCTGGTGAAGGTGGCGACGAGGCCGCGGTCGCCGAGGTGACGGGGTTTTAATTTGTCTCGCTCGGCCTGCTATCTGGCAGCGTGCGTTAATCTCCTCGACGCCACTCTGAACGGTTTAACAATAACAACGGACCTGTTTAATAGAAATGAATTACCGTCATTATCCGGAGCAGGCCCTGCCAGTCCCCGAAACTCTGGGCATGGACTCGGACAGGAAGGGGGGTCAGCAGGAACCTGGAGCTCACTTTTCACTTCTGACTGACTTACCTTGTCGCCATTTCTTACTTATTTATACTTAAAAAACCCTTAATATTAAAAATAATCTGCAGGTAAGTGCTGGAGTCTGACAGCAGTGTGAAGGACGGCTAACAATGACTGGACCTCGTCCAGGTCTCATGCCTGCCTCGTTTACGGCGGAGCACCCTGGCCAACGAGCCATTGTTTTTATTGTGCTCGACACAATGCGAGTTGTTAAACCTGCAAATGAACTCGCATGTCAGTATCACCGGCATCTGGTCCTGGTTCACTTTTCTCCGGGATCGCTTCCATAACCGGGATGAAGAAGTCTACCGGTCTAACGGACCCACACAGCCGGGAGTTTAACGCGTGTCCTCGGAAGATATCGATTCCAGTTTTTTAAAAATGTCTACATTTGTTATTTGAGTGAAAGTGAGCTGATCTCAGCCGCGATGTTGTCATCATCGTTGTCTTGTCAGCAGCAGAAAGCCGACAGAAACAGACTAGAAGATTCAATCCCATCACTTTCTCCGCTATAAATCTGAGGCTTGTCTGAGCTCATAAAGTTATATATAAACTCCCACGCACGTCTGAGCCTCTTGAGGTGACACATTTTATTTTTGTCATCTTTCAGGTATGTATCTGGGGTTGTCGGAAAAAAGGTTTGTGCTCTCTCTCCGCTCGGCTGCGGGAGATTAATGAGCTGTCGGCGGGTGAGGGAGGCATTAAAAAGACAGACAGCCTTCCCCTGGTCAGAAAAAAGATAATTACTGTTGATCACTCATGCTGTAAAGAGTGAGAACCAGGGGCCTGTCTCTCTGCTCATCTGTCTCTGTCTGCCTGTCTGGATGAGCCTTATTAAAATTGTGTTTCCCCATCATTTATGATTAGACATAACATAACTTCACTGATGGGTTTTAGCCTACAGGAACGTAATCACTCCACCGAGCCTAAACACGGCACGCAGGAATGTAAGCAACAGTGTGTCTAGGAAGTGGACGTAGTCATGGAGACGTCACCCGTTGATTGTCGTGACATCATCATATCATCATCATAAACCTCCCGGACTCCGAAAGACAGCAGCCCGATCTCACAGAAATAACGTGAAATGACCACGACCTCTTAAAAGCCAATCAATGGCAATGGCTACTTAGTTGTGGACGAATGGATGGGTCAGACACAGGACTTTCACCCAGGAGACCGTTGTTTGTGTCCTGAGTCAATGATCTTTCCTTTCTTAAATCTAGTAAAGGAGTTTTGTTGCCTAAATCACACTTAAAATTGTGGCAGTGTCACAATACAGTGCTAATCACGCTAAAGCAGAGAGACCGGTTTGAGTGATACCTGCAGTTGTGGTCTTGCACAGCCAGGAAATATAATCTAGATTCTCTCTGTCTGAGGCCGAGACCAAGACCGATAAAAAAGTCTTGAGACTAGGGTTCAGTCCTAGATTCCCTCAGAGTAAGACGGAGGCTCAAGAGAAAGAGAAAAGTCTCAGGCTGAGGGTTTTGGCGGTGATCGCTTCAGGCCCAGACTCAGATTGAGGCTCAGGAAACAGACGGGGCGGCAAATTTAAAGAGACAGTTGTACAGGTGGCCAGAGGCAGGCCTATCAAATCAGGCAACAAATCCAAAACTGCCAAGACAGGAAGCAGTTGAACAGGGACCGACTGGAAGACTCCAACAGTTTGTAGACGAAGCTAAAGGCTCGATCGACACTGACAGTCTCCTTAAGTTTACAGTGCAGAAAAAAATATCTTCCAGTCTTCGAAAGCTCTCGAGTCGTTGGCAAAGAGAGTTATATAATAATGTCTACAGCGTTCTGCAACTCTGCCATTTATCAAAGCTGAGTTAACGCAAAAAGAGCTACAGAGTCTGTCTGTCTCCTCTGCTGAGAGCTTAAACCTTCCGGAAGCCTTCAGTCGCAAACACTTTGTTCACATTCTACAGCTTCTCAGGAAGAAGAAAGAAACACTCGCAGCTCCGCAGCAAAGGTGCTGGATGTTATCTGGTGCATTACTGATCCATACTGTAGACAAACACCCGCTGCAGACAAATTGGCCGCCTACCAAAAGTATCAAGTCATCTATCTTTAAAAACCTGGCCTGAAAAAAAATGGTATGCCCCACTTCTGAAGCGTTCGGGCCTTTTTGTTGAACACAGATCAATGAATTACGGTAGGTAGTTCCACTTTGAGTTCTATAAAAAGATGTTTTTTTTATCTTTCATGTCTAGGTAGCATCGGCGTGTTTCCTCCTCGTTCTGCTCAAAAATATGAATGTAACAAGTACAAGACGATGTTTTCGTTCGGAACAATTGATATGTCAGAGCAGCACGTCAAAGTGGCAAAAGAAATAATAAAACGCGTTTGGAAACATAAGTTCAAAGTCAGTGTTTTTCTTGCTTGTTTGAGACGTGCTTCTTCCTGTCCGTCCACATGCGCACACACACACACACACACACACACACACACACACACACACACACACACACACACACACACACACACACACACACAGTAGCTCTACATTCAGCTCCACCACATCAGGATTCGGGAGATTTAAACGGCAGCCACTTTCCATACATCAGCCGATATGAATCACGGCATTGACAGCTAAAGGCTTCAGACTAAGGGTGTCTCTTCATGTGGCTGTTCGGTGCACGCACAGACGCAAAGACTTCAAGTGTGATGTAGTTTTCATGTGGTGCGAGCTTCCTCCCTGGATTGATTCACCTCATCTTTCAATCGGGCTATTATCAACGAACGTTCTTGAAAACGATGCTCCGTGAAGAGCCTAAGGGGTTTGAATGGATCGCACTTTTGTGTGCTCTTATGTAAACACTTCAATCTATTCAACGTGTCCTCACACGACGGTTCGTATGACATCTTACATAAAGATGTTTGTCTATGAATGGGCGGCCCTGAGAGTCCAATGCACTGTTAATTATAAAAACCACTGCAGCGAACACAAGTCAATAGCATCCACTTTTCTGGACTTTTTGACCGCAGCTCGACTTCATAATCCCTATGACAACAACCCAGAATTGTGCATCATTTTTTATTGGAAACCGCTTCCAATATGTTCAATATGTTCCAACACTTTTCAATGTGTTGTCTAATTGGTGTTTTAGTGTGTCATCAAGTTTCTAAATGCTTTGCATTTCTGGTCAAGTTGATGACGATGTTTTTCCATGTTCACATGTTTTCTTAATTAGCAGCGCATTGACCTCTCAGAGCCACTGTAAACAAGTACTTGGTATATTTTCGGGAAAAAATGGGTTACAGAGTTTCTTCAGTTTAGGAAGTTACGGATGAATAATTTAACGTTGACTCCTGGTTTCCCACAGAAGACGAACAGCAGTCTCCTAGGTGAAAGTCCGGCACCCTTTAGCAATTGCAAGGTTATTTCTATAGTATTTTATATCTATTTCGTACACAGGGGCAGTTCAGTGTAATTTAAATAAAGAATAATAATAATAATCAATATAAAATCAATCATAGGAACATGAAAAGAGAAACGTTTAAACCTGGATTTGCTACAGTTGGTGGACATCTAAGATCTCCTGGCAGTTCGTTCCAGTTGTAAGCAGCAATAGCAGCTAAATGCTGTTTCACCATGTTTAGTTTGGACTGACCCGAGTCCTCGGGTCTAAGAGCCCTTTCTCGGTTCATATTCTTTGAGCATATCAGAGTTGTTTTCCAAACCATTCAGTGCTTTATTGACGTAAGTAGCAGCATTTTAAATTGTGTTCTGTAACTAACCGTGGCTTAGTGTGCCAGAGTAAAGATTTCAAAACTGGAGTCATTTGCTCTGTTCTCTCAATTCTGGATAAAAGTCAGCATTCTGCAACAAGCTGCAGCTGCTTAATGGTCCCTTTAGGAAGACCAGTTAAGGGGCCATTATAATGGTCCACCCTGCTGGAAATAAATGGACGGGCTTCTCTTGGTCACTTTAGGACACCAGACACTTGATGCTGGCTTTTAAGATGATAGAAGAGTGTTTTTATAAAAGCAGTGACACGTGAAAGTGAGATCTGTTGATTAGAACGCCAAGATTTGGGATTTGTTGTTGCTGTCTATTTAAAGCCCGAGATTGGAATTGTTTATTAATAGTAAGACTAGGCAGCAATGCTATTCGATTAGCATTCAATTGTATTCTATTTAGGTCCAATCATGTATCTACTCTAAAGGACACAGTGAGTATATTGGGCTGAAGTCATCATGTGAGAGGGCCAGATATATGTGCGTATCATCTGCATACATCAATATTGGATTATTTTGTAATATTTGAACAAAAGGCTGCATATAGAGATTAAACAAAAGTGGTCCTAGAATCAATCCCTGGGGGATTCCACATTTAAAAGCTCATCTGTCAGATTTGTAACTACCAATGGTAAAGTAACTCCGGCCTTCTAAATAAGACGAGAACCAATTATGGAATGTTCAGCAGAAAGCCTGATTTACTTTTGTCAAAGTGACCACTTGAGTTCAAATGGATTTGAACTGGTTAGATATATTATTTCTCAATGATTTTAGCTATAAAAGGAATATTTGGGACAGGCATATAGTTGTTAAACAAAGCCGTATGCAGAGTTTTATTTTCATCCCTGAAACAGGAAATGTCCCCATATAGACCATTCATAGTGGTGCCTTCAGGGTCACCTATAACATATTTCCCAAGATGTTCTGCACTTTATACTTGATTAAATCACACATTTTAGTTTAAGCACTCTTAGTTTTTGGGGATTTGGGAAAGATGATGTTCACGTTACTATATTTGGACTGTCTTTTGACCATAGTGATACCATGTTGGACTTTTGAATGTCAGTCAAAATGACAGAGTTGCAGAAATCTTCCTCATGTTGTCAGATCCAGGAACGCTCTTTTTTCTTTCTTTTTTCATTTAACTCCCTCCGTGACCTCCCGGTATTTCTTTTAACAGCAGGTCATCAGTTCAACACATGCCTCTAAAAAAAAATTGGCTGCCAGCTCGATCCTGCATTATTAACTCTGCGGTTGGAAGCAATACGCCTCCTGCGCCAGGAGCAGCCACGGCTGAGTGGGGAGATCCTCGGCTGGTGGAGTCACATGCAAACATTAGTTCCTTTTAATTAGGGATGGCAACGAGAGTGCACGGGTAATTAGTCGGCGTGGGAGTCTGTGAGAAACATGCAGCAACACCTCCGGCGGACGACGGTGGAAGATCTGACGCAGATCCCTCCAGCTCCGTCTCGTTTGTATTCCAGAAATGCCAATATATGCTTTAAGAATTAAACATGTTTCCACTTTTTGGTTTTAAATGAGCGCTGATTACCCACAGTGGATAGTTACACAGAGAACGAAAGAGTGTCACATTTAGGAGGCGATAACAAATAGGGAACAGTGGCTCCATTGATTCCCGACGACCCCGAAGGCTCTTGAGCAACCTCAGATGTTTGGAGTCGATAACGGCTCACCGGTGGAACCAGATATTTGAAGAGGCTCTCCTGCTGCTGCAAGTAACAAATCTGGGAAAAACTCCCACAGAAATGAGCTGTCGCAGGCGTTTACAGTGCAGCAAGGCGGCTGCGTGCGGCGTCGAGGGTGTTGCCTGGGTGTTGTCTATATTAGCGGCGGCAACGTGCAATTTAGCTCTCCTCATATTGTTCGGGGTTTTTTTTTTTTTAAAGTTAACGGCCTCTTGAGAAAGGACTCGGCTCCCCGTCGCCGTCGAGTGCAACAGGCTCGGACTTGCAAAAATATGTAATTACCCGTGTAGGCTCTCCGCACAGCAAGCGTTTGATTGAAGTGTTTTCGGTGTAATGTGGGGATGATTAGGCCTCAAAGTGCCTGTAAAGGGATTTGGATTGTCAAGATTTACACATGCAATTAAAAAAATCTGTGACCCACGATAAGTTCGCCCACCTGAAAAAAAATTCAGAAAACCACCTGTCAGCCAAAACTCTCTTAGTCACATTCTTAGCTGTCTAATAAAAACCGGTACAGTTCGATCTGATCCAGCAAACCAATTAAAAATAGTTCCAAAATAAGAATTCCACCCACTTATTAAAAAAAAAAACATGAGCGAGTCTTAAAAATGTTACTGACTGCACTCACAAGCCTGTTAATGTAGTTCCTTCAGAGAGCTGCTTTAATCCTGGAGTGATTAAATGAGCAGAAGTTGATTAAGTTTCCATCAGGAGGAACATTCTGCAGATCAACCATATTATAAAAAAAATAACAGATTTACAAGGCATTTGTGAAAGTCTGAGGCCAAATTTAATCTTTAGTCCACTTTAGAAACAAACCTCTGTTTCTGACTTTGCATCGTTTCTGTAGCTGCAGAAAAAATTATCTTAATGGGAACGTTTTGTGCACATTTGCAGGGTTTATATGCATATGAATGCATAATGCATGCATGCTCTAAATCTGCAAAGTTGTAATGATCGACATATTAGATCTACAGAAACAGCATCAGTCAAGATAGATAGATAGATAGATAGATAGATAGATAGATAGATAGATAGATAGATAGATAGATAGATAGATAGATAGATACTTTATTAATCCCAAGGAAAATTCAAGCTAATATGCTAATTTATACATTTTTAGTCAATTTTCTGTCATCTTGCATGTATGATATTGTATCTAGAGCACATTTAGGGTTGAGTTTTCGCCTTCACCAACACTAGGGAGTGGACAAACAAGAGCTCACGTGCACACTCACGAGCTTGTGGCAACACGAGTCACATTCCTGCCCGCTGATTGACGGTTTATGGCGGTAACTCAGGTGGTCACGTACAAAAAAAAAACAGGAAAACACTCGCCGTGGTCGAAGAGGCAATAAGCCCTCTGAAGACCGTTTTACTCGATGGTGCACGGATCAGAGATCAACCAGGGGTTATTTTAGTAACTGAACGAAGCAGCCAGCGGACACGAGAGTCCTGGAAACACCACCAGCACAGGTCGACGCGCTTCACTGCTCGGTTAATTATTTCTCACCGTCGGTATGACACACCTGCCGGGGAATGTCGGCGCAGGCCCGGCAGCCCGGGAGCATGATTGATATCTGCGGTTATTTCATCTGTCCCTCGGCTCGAAGGCGTGGCAGCACAACAAACTTCTCCTCCTCCTCCTCCTCCTCCTCCTCCTCCTCCTCCTCGTCCTCCTCCTCTTCCTCCTGCCGCCGTCTCCCACGTGAGTCGCTGTAAATCTTCTCTCTGGAACTCCTGAGAGCGCTGCGAGCGGAGGCGGATGAGTGTGTGTGTGTGTGCACAGGTGAGTGTGTGTGTGTGCACAGGTATGTATGTGCAGGTTATTTTTTGTGTGTTTGCTTTGACACACACACACACACACACACACACACACACACACACACACACACACACACACACACACACACACACACACACACACACACACTGCAGGTGACCCGGCTGACACATGCTCACAGCGTTATTGATTTTACCTCTTAAGTCCACTTCAGCGCTGAGTTGGAGGTGCAGG
Source organism: Eutrigla gurnardus (assembly GCF_963514095.1). NCBI lineage: Eukaryota > Metazoa > Chordata > Actinopteri > Perciformes > Triglidae > Eutrigla > Eutrigla gurnardus. The sequence goes on from NC_139921.1 coordinate 28,652,676, forward strand.
GGAAGAAGAGGAGGCTTGTTAAACAACGATTTTTCATCCCAGCCAAAATACGACGGCGGCGGTGGTGGTGGCGGCAGTCTGGCTCCGAACCGATACCTGACTCCCGGCCAACATCGGGTTCATGTTCTTAATGTTTTGTCTCGTGTAAAAAGGCGACTAAACGCCCAAAAAAAGTGTGAATAAAAAATGGATTAATGTGTGTGCACAGGAAACAGGAAGCTGTGATGAAACCTCTGGAACTTGGTGTCGGATTCTCCGCCCTGAACTCTGACAATGGAACAACTGTTGACTTCTTAATTTCATCCTTTCTCAACGATGACGATGCCCTGCACGGCAGGTTTGGTCATGAAATGTCGGGAGATAATTGGTAGAAATTAACCAAAAAGCAGGTCAGAAATGAAAGAGTACAGAACAAAAGGGGAGTTGAAAAACAGGCTAGCTTGTGTTAATGTCATTTAAAAAACCCATAATGTAATGAGGGGGAATTACGTGCCGTAAAATCTATCAAACAAGAAGCAGAGATTCAATGTCTGCCTCCATGTTTATAGACATAAATGTAGGCTGGGTCGGATTACAAAGTTTTTATTTTAAATATAATATAGGCCCAAGTTGGCTGTAGGCCATGTAGGCACTGGCGGCACAGAGAGCATCTTTCTCGGTCAGTAAAGCACACACTTGGGCATCCACATAATGAGGTGGCAGATCTTCCCATTAAAAAGTGACATCACCACATATCTGTTGCATTTTGTGGCTTTGCATTAATATTATATAAAAACAAACAAAAAATCTATTTTCTGCAGATGCTCCCAGCATTTGTGATCTTTACTCCACTAACCCGCGCCTTCGTCTGCACAATAACCGACAACGTGTGTTTTGAGAGGCGTTTTGGGGGTCACAGGTATCCAGATCAGGTTCTTGTGAGTCTAAGAAAGGCCCTCTACTACCAAGATGCTTTAGATTAGGACTCGTTAGCACCTGAACAGGCTGGTTGTGCTGAGCAGACACCAGACTTCTGGTTTCATACTAACACAGTACTTCATCATCTGCATAGTGTTGGAATTAGTACCATTTTTAATCTGTCAGCAGCTCTGAACAAACTGCCAACTTCCAAAAAGTAGGGGAACTGTTTGTTCATAGATTTGATCATGCAATATTAAAGTGCATCACCTGGGAATTAATTGATTAATGATAAAAGATCAATCATTATTTGCAGGCTTCTGTTCCAGTTTGGATTTGGGGGTCACAGATGTGAAAACAGGTTAAAGATGGAGCGCAGCCTCAGAGTCCGACCGCGGGTCCATCTTTGAACAGCAGTAGTCAATCGGTTCAGTAAATCCACCCGGATTGAAACATAATACCGGTGGGGTTTAGAGGGGGGACTGACACTAACACCCCTTCCTCAAAGATCCTTTTTGTCTTAAGCGTCCAGCGGTGGACGGAGCGGCCGCTCCGAGCGCTTAGCCAAGCAGTTGTGAAAACACCGGACCCCGGCGCCAGAGATCTCACTCATGCTTTTCTGACCAAAAAACCCTCAGAAGGTCTGGCTGAGAGGGAGGGGGGGAGGGGCAGCGGGGGAGGCGAGAGTGAAGATGAGGGGGTGGAAATTGAGGAAGATTATTGTTCCAGGCGAGGCGCACTTTTAAAGGGGGGGGTGGTCTGGAGTGGAGTAATACTCGTCTGGAGTGTTGAACTCCTGTCAAAACAAGCTATCGTGAGAATGCAAAGTCCGGCTATCGGAGGGCGAGAGGGGAAACAATGCAGCACACAAGAGCAGCACAAGTGGAGACGCCTGATGCTCTAAAACCAACACATTCAAATCAATGACTCAGCACGGCGATAACCTGCAAGTCAACCCCAACCCTTTACAAAAGCATGTGTTCGTGGGGAGTCAAGAAGGTAGACAGGTACACAAAACACATACAGGTCCAATAAAACATTTTGGAAATGTTAATTCTTTACTGGTTTACAGCTAACATTCAAAGTAGATTTAATGCAGTTTTGTTCGTTTGACCCTTTACTGTAAAAAGTGTATTCCAGAGTGATCTAAATTAATTATATATATATAAGTCAGTTTTTACTAGATGTATATTTGACGGCCTTCGGTGTGTTAATAGGTCTCTAGCAGCTTATATGTGAACTCCTTCATAAAACTAAACTACAGTCTCATTTTCAAAGGAAAGATCTCATTAAAAAACGCTACAAAACTACGTATTTCTTTAAAATCATCATGGCTAGTCTTAAAATACAGTAAGTATGTTCGTTACATTATTGGATGGAAGTGAACGGGTCACACGGGACATCTCCTGGGTGAAAGTCCTGTGTTTGTCCTACAAATCCTCTCTGATCTCCGTCCTACAGACTTTAATTGGCGATGTATTTGTGATACGAAAAACAAAAGTTGCTTTCGTAACGGGATTGTACGGGAACGGCCTCAGCTTTTTCTTTTGCAGTGTTGGATTGCACAAAATTCAAAAATCTAAATCTTGTACAACTATGTTTGTTTATGTTTTATTGTGTTTTTTTCTTCAATTTCATGTCCTTTCTTTTTCTTACTGGACTTTGACAAACATGCATGATTCTCAGTGATGGTTTAATGCAGATCCGCATTCAGAAGATGATTAAAAAACGTTTCAAAACATATTTTTCTTGCAGCCTCGGTGCAGGAATTTGCTCTGAGTGCTTTTTTTTCTGTTTTACATGTGTGTATAATGTGCGAACGGCACGTTGGACCATGCGCGGGCTTCTGTTGGCGTGGCCAGCTGTTTGTATTAGTTCACAGAATGAAATAAGCCGAACTAAGCGGCTGAAACAGAAGGCTTTTATGTCGGAGTTTGTCGTGAACCTAAAGCTCTCTGCAGCTCCCGTTGAATGCCAAAGTGCTCTCGACGCTCTTTCTATTACTCTGCTTTATTTGCGGTCTTCTATTTTGGATGCGACCCATTTAAGAGTGATGTGTGTGTGTGTGTGTGTGTGTGTGTGTGTGTGTTTACGCAGTCCCTTCGCCCCCACAGTAACACTCAGGTTACTATGCTACAGTAATTACGCTCCCTGCTTTTAGCTGTCATAACACTGTTTGGGCTCGCAGGACGACTGGGGGTGTCACGCCGGACCGAAACCGCCAACCAGACATAGTAACCCGTGTTTAACGGCAGGGGGGGGAGCATGAACGTGGGCAAAAGGGGAGGAACATATAACATATATATATATATATATATATATGTATGTATATATGGAGGGAGAAACAGAAGGAGGGCTGGAATGACTGACTTTGATACTTGGACTCAAAGAATGCGTTTGAAAGTTGTTCATCGCCTTCTTTTTAGATTTTGAGAAGCAGACAAGCAGACACACGCAGGGAAACAGAAAAAAAAAACATCCAGATGCAAAAACTGGATGAAGACGAGCAGAAAAGCTCAAACTGGAGGCGACTGATCCGAAAGGCAGAATGGAGAGGAGAGCACCAGTAGTCACCCGTGTGAGCCCTGAAACCGCTGGATCCTCCTAAATCCAGACTATCAGGTGTCGTCACCCTGTCGGGGGAGGGGGACTGTGGGAACTCGTTTTGGTACAGAATCAACGAATGAGATACAACGTATAAATTAGTGAGCTTCCATGGTGCTAGTCGTTTACCTTTGTTGCCAGTCTTTATGCTAAGCTAAGCTAATCGGCTGCTACTGGACGGACATGTGAGTGGAATCGACCTTCTCATCTGACTGTGGGCAAGATTTTCAATATAATAATATTGAAGATCTCAGGACTTCAACATAACTATACACGTTCGTACTGTCAGTCCACTACAGTCCACTACAGTCCACTACAGTCCACTACACTTCACTTCACATTAAAACCAAATAAAAAACACAAGTACTATAAGAGCAACATACAAATTAGATATAAATAAGAATACGATTTGAGCTCAGATATGAAAAGAAGCTACTACGTTGCATGTACGTAATGTAGCTTTATTATGTAACAAACACTATAATAATAATAATAATAATAATAATAATAATAATAATAATAATAATAATAATATCTAAACCTCGCCCAGTCGTTTTGTTGCCTAATTTAGCTAAAAATATTTCAACATTTTGAGTTTGAATTTGAGGTAGCAGAGCGTCACAGTTTGAAGCGTATAAGCGTCGGTATTTAAAGAACTGGGAGTGAGAATGTGTTGAGTGTACTTAAACACAGAACTTCAGCACTGCGACCCTCAAACTTCACATCGTTGAGTTTAACGGCTCGGATCCTCCAGAAGGAGGTGGAACTGCAGCTGTTTGTGTCGGCGATGAAGACGTAGAGACTCTAACTCTGCTGCAGTGAACTCCTCCAACTCTTCATCTTTTTTATTCTCTTTCTAAATGCATTAAAGCACAATATCCACCCCGTTAGAGGACCCGCACTCTGCTGTTTCCAAGGCAACTGCCATCCCAGTGAATAACATAAACATCCTTACGTGTTTTTTTTATTTTTTTATTATTATTTCCAATTAAGGTTACCCGCCATCGTTAATCACGCCGTCACCCCCGGGAACACCGCGAGTCGGAGGAGGGATTGATCCGGAGCGTTATCCTCGTGATTGTTTTAATGAGGCGCTTCTATTTTTTTATAATAATCGACTGTTTGTTGAACTGGAATTAGCACTCTAATCATTTCACTGCTTTGTTTTGCCTCTTTGATTGTTTAAACAACGACTCCAATAATCCACTTATTTATCCGGGCGATCACACGGAGGAGAGAAAGTGTGTTTTGAACGCTCTGAATGTTGCACCTGTGCAGCCATCGGGACATTTGATCTGCAGGCTGGGGGAGTTATTCCTGTCCTGATCCCTTTGCACAGATTTCACTTGTGACTTGAGTGCATGTTGAGTGGTTGGCAGCAGCCCCCTCCCCCGGGGCAGAAAGACAGGTATTCAACACACACAAGAATCTAAAGACTGTCACATATCCGGTCCTGACTGCTGAGCGGTTATCCACCTCTGCTTCACACCACATATCTGGGATTCTTCGCTCCGCTGCCTCCGACCAAACCTGGAGACGTGCGATCAGCAGAGCAACAGACGTTCGGATCGGCTTTATAAGTAATAAACTGCACGTCGTGAAAAAGTGAAACATAAAACGACTTTAGGTTGATGCAACAAAACGACTTGGTTGGTTGAAGGAAAAGATTGTGGTTTGGGTTGAAATCATATGAAATGTGTTACTTAACTTATATAACGTAGAAGGCACACTAGGTAAAATAAGTAATAAAGTCCGGGAGATGGACTGCGGTCTCCTGGGTGCAGGTCCTGTGTTTGTTTGATTTTTGTTTTTCGGACACCACTCACGTGAAGTGTCGGGACATTCTCACTATCGACGCGTCAAACACGATGCTTGCGTGTTTCCAAGCGTTACATACGTAGTATCCTTTTTAAAGTAAACTTCTGTGTTTACGTACAGTTTCCATTTCATCACGAAGTCTCTTCTCAAAATAAACTTCCACTGTTGGTTTAATTAGTTTAGGTTTTGCCAACAAGACTACTTGTTTTGGCTAAAGATCGCGGTTAGTGTTAATGTAAGTATGTTTTGTTACGTAAAATGATCGGACATGAACAGCGATCTCCTTTGTGAAAGTCAGCCAATACTTATAGGTGTTGGGATCAGATCCAGAGAGGCTGGTAGTGAATGAAGGCAACATTCGCCTGGAAGGTTGATAGCGGTTTGCCAAAAAACTGTCAAAGAAAAAGTGATGAAGTGATGAGTCTGCAAATCTAGTCTTCAGAAGAAATGTCATTATTATTTCAGTTTCTGGATTTTTTTTTTTAATTTTTATACCGCATTTTTTTATACTGTATCCTCATCACCAGTACGAGTTGGTTTCTGGACATTTCATGTGTGAAATATAGTATTTCATAGTATTTGCCTTTAATTAGCCTAGATTCATTAAACTAAACCTGAATGTATTAATACACAGCTGACATCATAAGTCCGGGTCAGAGATGATCAACTGGAGGAAGAGGGCTTTAATTGCGTGCATCACTTTTCAACTTCTAATCAATAAACAATAATTTAACAATAATTACACAGCTACATTATACATTCATTCATTCACAGGATTCCTGTAAACAATGCGAGATTCTCCATCGGGCCCCTCGGGGCCTCCGTACATCACCACGTCGACGTGTGAAGGTTCGACCCGACAACAAACCGCCGCGCTGCTTTTCATCCTCATCGGCAACATGCATAATGTATCACATCCATTTCCATCAGGCTTTGAAGGTTGTGCATAAAAGGTTATGTGTTACATAAAAGCAGCACTAAAACTGGTTTATGGGGGAGATTTGTCTCCTTATTGCTCCCCGCTGCTGCCGTCGTTACAGCGGAGCGTCATTATGAGGGAGGCGTGGACGTGGATCTTCATGTGGTCTCTGCTGAACTCATTTACTCCTCTTCACAGGGTCCTTGTTGCCATGACGAGACGGGACTTTGGGGCGTTTGGAGAGTTATGGTGACGATACGAAGCTTTCCAGGAGTTAAAGTTGATTCGATTTTTTTTACAGTTTTTTTTTTAGTTTTTTTTTTTTAAAGCATCTTATAAAATGTATTATTATTATTATTTCTGAGGGAAATGCTTGATATAATTTAGTAGGAATATTGTCTTTTTCAGAATAATGGCAAAAAAACAATATTTTAGTAGTCGTAGTAGTTATTTCCTCTCCTGTTTGAATTGTTTATTGTTGTTGCATTAATTCTGGATTAATTGTCATCATTAGATTTAAAAAAAAAAAGAGAGTCAACTTGACACGTCGCATTGTGTTTGATTGACAGGTGAGATAAAAATTAGGGAGATTAACTCATAGCAACAACGATGGAGACATAACAAGAAAAAACAATGCACCACCTGAAATGAAATTATTAACACATCAACCACATCACATGTTCATGTTGTTAAGATTAAAGACAAAAGGAACACGCCATGCAGGAAAACAAGCAGGAGGCGGAGGGAAGTCTAACAATCATTACATGTGTAGGGGGTTAGGAAGGCTGGGTACTTAGCGCTGGGTTTGGGGGGGGGGGGAGGGTCCAGGTGGGACGGGGAAATCCAGGTGAGTCAGGGAGCAGTGAGACAGGTGGGAAGACGAGGCAGCATCAGAAATAGTGATCTCAGGCAGGAAGAAGAGGATTTGGTCATAGCGTTTACCACATGAATGAACTGGCAACGAGTGGAGAGAAGGACCAGGACCAGGACCAGGACCAGGACCAGGACCAGGACCAGGACCAGGACCAGGAAGGGGTTTAAAAACAGGAGGGGATGGATGATGGCAATCAGTGCAAACGGCTTCAGGTGTGTCGGTTGATTGGCAGGGAAGGAAGTAGGTGAGCCACACCCAGGCAGACACACACACATGTATCATGAGTTGTGTGTCAGAATACATCAGAGCTGAAGATGTGTTATTCATTCTCACTCCTCTTCCTCGGAGACAGGTTTGATGAAAGCGTTCTGATCCGAGGTGGATTTTCTCCGGGTAATACTCGTAGTCCGGGGTGGCTGCACACACACACACACACACACACACACACACCGAACACACACACACTTTCCCACAAGTGAGCCCATAAAGTGGAGAATGCCCCTAATCCCGTGCAGAGTTATGACATATGGTCAGTAGCTTAAGTGATCTGGGGGCCATCTTAAGATGTAGCAGGAATGCTACTCCCAAAGGGGGGCGGGAGGTAAATAAAGGAGACAATGCTGAGGCAGAGATATGGGAAAATATTGACACAACTTAACTGATTAAACGCGCTAACATCTCACAGCTGTTTACCGGACCACTCTCAAATCTGTGAGCTCTGTTCTAAGACAATGTGCATCGATTTTTGGAGGGAAAATATCATCATCTTTCAGTCACTAAAGTAAAGATTTTTAGACTGGTAGTCAGGAGAAGAAGAAGAAGAAGAAGAAGAAGGAGAAGAAGAAGAAGAAGAAGAAGAAGAAGAAGAAGAAGAAGAAGACTAGCTGATGTAACAGCTGAAGTATTAAGTTCAAGCCCATAAGGAAACATACTAAACGTTGTGTGAGACCTGCACAGAGAGAGCAGGCAGGCCAGAGCAGGATGAAGCGTGCCTAGAAAACCTGGCACCTTCCCTCAACTTTGTGAGGAGGTGTGGACGTGTTTGCTGCTCTCTCTCTCTCTCTCTCTCTCCACTCACTGTCTAGCTCACTTGACCACAGCTGTGCTCTCCGCCGTGAAACGGTACCCGACAACGGGAGTGCATATTATACCATTTAATGAACAGTAAAAAAAAAGATACATCTCAAGCTTCCACTTCGGCCTGCAAATATATAAAGATGCAGATCGTACGACGGCGTATTAAAGTGATTATATGTACAAAATAATAATAATAATTATGGAGTCAGAGGAGGGAGGGTAATCTTCTCTTCACTATTTATATTCTTGCTGGTGAAAAAGAAATGATCTCACAGCCCACATGATTACTGAGCTCCTCAGCTGATCAATACGGGTCAATACTCAATAACTCCTCTGCTTGTTTCGACTCCAGCAGAGAACAAAGTGCAGAGAAACGGGGGACGGGATCTGATCGAAGTCCGATATGGAATAAATACTCATCATACACAATGCAGCGTGTTTGGAAATGAGACATTATTGATTCCTGTGAAAGAGGTGATGTAAAAATGTCACCAAAATCAGTCACAAAAGATCATTTCTCACAATTTCAATTTTCATATTTTAGCAATATTTTCAAAATAAGAGTCTTTCATTGGAGAACATCTTTGAGAAATATAAATAATAAAATGTGTTCTTTAGCAGTCACTATACATTATTGAGGCTACCTTTACATAATGTTATATTCTCTTTGGGGTCGAAATGTCAAATATGTAGTGATGACACAAATAACCATGGGGGGTCGGGGGGGGATTTGAACCCTTGAAGGCAAGGAGAGGAGCAACAACTCTTTAGTTTGTAAAAGAGACGTCTGTCATTGACAGTTGGCTCCTCCTCCTCGCCGTTCCTGACGGCGTCTCGTCGAGGGTTCTCCTCCAAAACCCCCTCACTCCACACACACACACACACACACACACACACACACACACACACACACACACACACACACACACACACACTTGGTTTCACTTGCCTGCACACAGCATGACACACAACAACACCCACATGTAGCCCCCCGTACACGCTTGCATGCATTATAGTGAGCAAAGCAGCACACACACACACACACACACACACACAGAGAGAGAGAGAGAGAGAGAGAGAGATTCACTCGCGGGGAGGGAGGAGTCAGCACTAAAAGACTTGTAATTTGTGTTTTGCCAACAAAGGCTGGCTAATCCTGCAGAGGGCTTTGTCGCAGCTGCTATTGTGTGTTTGTGTGGTGTGTGTGTGAGTGAGCGAGAGAGAGAGAGAGAGAGAGAGAGTGAGAGAGAGAGGTTGAGGGAAATAAAAAAGTGAGGGAGAAAGACAGAGAAAACACGAGGGAAAGAGTGTGAAGAAGACGGGAAAAAAGTGAGCTTGAGTGTTTGTTGTGTCTTGTGTGTTTTTTTATGCGTGTGTGTGTGTGTGTGTGTCACTCTTTGTCCCAGCTGTGTGTGCATATCTGCGGGGGGTGGGAGTGTGTATTCGTCGCCTCCCCCCTCCTGCGGTTTTCCGCATGACGAGAGCTCATGGCCGCTCTCCCTCGGCCGGGGCGATCTCCTCGGGCGGGCCGAGGGGGGTCACGGGAGGTCACGGGAGGTCACAGGGATGAGGGGGGGGGGGGGACACAGGAGGGGGAGGGCCCCGCAACGCTTGTTGGAGTCGTTTAGCTTAAGACGGAGATGATCCTACCAGGGGGGGGCCTCGGGCGAAAATAAAGTCACCAATGATGTGGCAGGTGGAAAAGGAGCGAGCTAATAGCTTTGGAGCGGCGAGGGATTTTTTTTTTTTCTTCCTCCGCCGCTCCCACCCATCCCGTCCCATTCACACACTTTAAAGAAGCCAGTGAATCAAAGTTACCTTCCAGTGACCGACGGGGAGGAAACCCAGCAGGAGGCTAATCAGAATTAGGCAAATTCATCAGCGATCACAAAGAAGGAAAGCTCAGTTTGTCTTTTTCTTCGTTCTCCAGCTCCAGAATTTTTTTTATTGTGTCAGATCTTTTTGGTGGGAATGTGCTGACGGGCCTCGGGGAGGTTCACCTGACACACAGTCGCTACAGTTTTGCTCTTTTTTTTCCAGCGTCGAGGTGCTGAGCTGCTGCCGGCACATTCCCTCCGTCTGGGAGCCGAGATCACAATCACAGGGGAAGTTGTGAAGTGATCGCATGTGACGGAGCGTGCAGGTGCAGCTGTGGACCCGTGCACGCCGACAGATGTGCAAAAATGGGATTTCAACACGCACCCATGCAGACGACACGTTGGTGTTTATCAGTTGGCTGTGATGTGGCTGGACTGTGACCAATCAATGGACAAGTCAAATGCTGACTCTTCAAAGTTGCATGAGATTACTATATATATATATATATATATATCCTCAAACTTATTTGGTAAAACATGCACCTTAAAAAATACTTAAAAACAAACAAATGAATACATACATTCTAAATGAAAGATATGACAAAATAATGAGACACTGAAACAATAAATAATTAAATACATAGAAAAAAAGCCTCATATCCTCAAAATTAGATTCCCAGACAACGAAACTGCATCGTCAATTAATCATGAGGAGGATTTATTTTCTCCTAGATTACGTTTCTTTTTCATGCATCACAAATAAGTTTAATGAAAGGACGGGTCCAACTTTCAGACTTTCACCCAGGAAACCAATGGTAATGTTCTTATTTTAACCCAGACCCACAATCCTTTAGTAAAGTAAAGTTTTGTTGCCTCAACCAAAATGTAATTTAGAAAGCAGTTTCTAAAGACAAGACCAAATACATTCCCTCGAAAGGGAATCAACCAGGCCCGGAGTGGCTAATCGGGAGGACCGGGACAATTCCCGGTGGGCCGGTCTGACTTTTGGGCCGCGAGGGCCGGTGTTCAATTATTATTTTTATTTATTTAGTGCCGGTGTTCAGTCATGGCATTCATCATGCCAATGAAACTGGGACGCGGACGCAGGTTAAGGGCACGCCCACCAACAAGAAACAGACGCAGACGCAGCCTGACGTAACGTACGTGTCGTGCACTAGTCCGCACACTTCAGTGGTGTTTGCCTAGCTCCAACCACAGATGTACAAGGAAAATAATAACCCAAAATGGAAAATAAAAAGAGCAAGGGTGGCACAGAAAAAGCGAGGATTAAAAAGAGAAAAGCCCTGGAGACAGATGCAGCCAAATGTGCAAAAATCGGCAGCTTTTTCATTCAAACGTGCTCGCGGTCTGAAACGACCAATGAAGACGATGAAACGGGTAAGACAAGATAATGAACAAAATGCAACTTTACCTGCACCGTTCAAGTGAATTAACTAGCCTATCAAGTCAAAGAATTGCGTGGCGTTGTAACTAGGGATGCACCGAATTTTCGGCCACCGAAAATCTTTGGCCGAAAATGGTCCAAAAGCGCATTTTCGGTTCTCGGCCGAAATACTTTTTATCACCGAAACAACAAAAAAGCGCGGCACTCATGTTGAAATAAATCCCCATTGTGAAGCAACCATTGAATTGGAATTATTTTAGAAAAAATACACGGAATTACAAGGCTTTAGAGAACAGTGCGCTATTGTATGCTTAACATGTAAAGTTATAATTACATTATTTTAATATAATAGGTCGTGATCTAAAGTGGGCCGGTCTGAGGTATGAAACTCAAGGGCTGAAAATGAGTCCCACTCCGGCCCTGGAATCGACGATTGTATTTCTTTGTCTGGGAATGTAACTGTTGATTGTGTAACACTGCTTCCTGTTTTTGTCCAATGAAACAAGTTTGAAAATATTGTGTTGAGGTGAAAAGGAGACTAAATTTTACTCTGCAGCGAGAGGCGAAACCACCAGAAGCATAGAAACAGTTGATTCAGTCACAATTCATGTGTTTCCCTCTGTTTAAACAGGGATTAAGGAATTCATGCAGAACAAAAACACCTGTTTGCGATGCAGGAACTTCGCAGCAGGTGAGATCACGCCTCGTCTGATTGGCAGATCGTAAATCGAGTCGTCGAGGTGCTACGTGCTCTACTTTAACGAAACAGGTCCGACTGGCCGTGCGAGTCTCTCTCCCTCACCTCCAATCCAGCGGACCGAGCCGGAAAAGGAAAAAAGAGAAAGAAGATCCGCCTCCTCGCCCGCCCACGCAGTCATTAAAAGCGGCCACATGCAGCCGGAAAGAGAGAGTTTCAGATGAAGGGAACTCGTCCACTAATGTGTCCGTGTGATGAGAACTGGGCTGCAGTAGAAAGGGCGCCACGGCAGCAGCAGCAGCACAGTTGAATCATGGGAGATTTGGTGGCACCAACACTGTATTTATCCACAAACAGCACCCATCCCCCACACCTGGTCTAACACCCCCGCTGTGCTACGTTGGTGTAGCTGTGTCCACGTGTTGGCTTCGACCTGACACACACACACACACACACACACACACACACATGCAGATATCCTCCTGCTCTCTGAAGTCCATCTCCTCTTGGCTGTTTCGTTCTTTTCTTTCAAGCCTTCGGTTGTAGCTGCGGCTTTATGATGTTGGTAAGAAACGGAGGGAGTTATGAAAAAAACAGCAGGCTAAAAATAGCTCTTGGATGAAGAGGAGCGTGCAGAAAATAGCCTTTCATGTGCCGTTTGGAGCAAGTCTTCGTTGGCTCTTCTTCTTCCCTGACAGGAAATCCTGGAATAAAAAAAACATGCGTGACAGTTGATTAACAAGGAACACATTAGATGTTGCAGAGAATATCTGAACCCCAGAGACGAGAAGTAGACGTCGTCATGGTGACCGTCGTGAACATTCCAAGCCTTCCAAGCATTTTGGCCGTCGTCATCTTGGAATTTTTGGAAGGAAGTGACCATATTTGGACTGTGGAGGAGCGACGGGCGGATCTGACGAACACAATAGAATTCGAGGTGAAAAGTTTCTCTGTGAATGTAGGCCGAATGTATCGTACGTCACAGAGATGATAGTGTTCTTTGAAGACTCAGCATTGGATTCTGGTCTATTTGGTCTGCAATTTCCACACTGCAGGTGTGGAAATGGTCTCTGTGTGGTTTCCTCCTTGTATTATCACTAAGCGTTGGGGGCGAAATTGCAGCTATAAAAAAGAAACTCAAACCTGAGGATTGAGGTTTTTTCTACAAAAATACACCTGCAAGCAACACGATTGACTAGAAATGGCATCGCAACTCTTTTTTAACTCCAAGAGGTTTCCGTATAATACCAGTCAAATTCATTCTTTCTCTTTCTGCTGCTCTTCCTCCACTTCTCTGCTATCAGCAGCAGCTTCAGGTGAACCCATTACCCAGAGGCCTCTGTTGGCGGTTAAAGCCGATAACGGCGGTCTGCAGCTCTGAGATCAGCAGCCGACCCGGTGAGAGGAGGCCAGACAGCTGAGTTTGTTGAACCTCGACAGGAGCGCTTGCAGACCGTTTTGGCCGCTCGCCTGCTCGCCGCTGTGTTGGACGTATGTTTGTACAGTGAAATGTATAGTCTGGCGCCCGCTGTGGGTCCTGGAAGTCCTGCTGCTGTTGTCACGGTGATGGAGGATAAACTCCCATTAGTCAGTATAACACATGAAATGTGTCAAAACGGACACGTTACGGAGCAAAATGACCAAATAGATGTGGTTTTAATACGATTAGATTAAAGAGGGGAGGAAACGGAGAAGGAGGTAAAGAAGGACGGATATGAGGAAGAGGAAAGGATGGAAGGACAGGAGGCAAGACATGAGGAGGGAAGGAAGGAGCAAAGGAAAAGGACAGAGGGAAGTAACGGAAACAAGGTAAGATGTGAAAGAAGTAGGATATAAGGAAGGAAGTGTGGATATAAAGAAGGAAAGGAAATGGTGTGTAAGGAAGGAAGGGGAGAAGAAAAGAAGAAAACTGTGAAAGAAGGGAAGTAAAGAAATAAAGGAAGTGAAATATATACAGAAGGAAGGATGGGAACCAAGAAAGAAAGAAAGTAAGAAAGGCAATATAAGGAAATTATGGGAAGGAAGGATGGAAGAAAAAGAAGGATACTAGGGAAGAATGAAACAAGGGAAGTAATAAAGGTGGTGTAAGGAAGGAAGGGTAGAAGAAAAGAAGGAAACTAGGGAAAAAGGGAATGAAGTGAAAGATGGGGATATAAGGAAGGAAGGAGAGAAGGAAATGGGAAAGAAAGAAACCGATGGAAGGAAGGAAAGGAAAGAAGGGATGTAAAATCCTCTGAGCTCATATGAACCTGACTTCTCAACAGCAGTGATTCCGAGTGTCTCCGTCTACGGTCTATTAACCGTGTGAGGAAGAAAAGAAAAGCTACACTTCGCTGTGATCCCAGCTCAGATCGGCGTCTCCACCGTCTCCACCGTCTCCACCTTGATTCAATAAAGTTCAATAGAGCTTTTTTTTGTTCTCCCTTCACAGTCTGGCTGGCAGGGAGGCAGACGGCCAACTCTCCCAGCCAAACAACAGCTGATACGCAGCAGGCCGACGTTCACATTTCTGCACATATTCTTTCCCTTCCACTGTGTTTTCCTGCCAAAGCACTCGCAGCTGCCTATTTAACCAAGATATCACGTTGACGTTCAGGTCTGACGATTAGATAACGCTGCTTTGTTTGATCACGCTCAAGTGTTTAAACCTGGATTTCTTTTTTTCTTTATTTTGTTTGCATCCAAAAAATGTTACCTCTTTTATCAGATTTTCAGGAAATCTTTCAGGATCTCCGTGTAGAAGCCAGACGTCTCAGCTCCCCGGCCTCACAAGGAGCGATGCCTGGTTGTTTGATTTTGTCCCAGAGTTTAGCTTAGATCTAAACGGCTACGTGTGGCGTAGTGCTTCTGTTGTTTATCCGCTGTAAACAGCAGATTTGGGAAGAAGAACACAAGAGAGACGCTTTTTTTTTTAAGTTGCTGTTTTGGTCGAGTGCAAACGCAAACACAGCCGAGGTGCTTGTTGTGTTTGCTTTACAACTCGGCTCGTAATCGGAGCAGGAGGGGGTGAAGACGGAGACGGAGAGGAGGGTCCGGGTCCTGAGATCCCTCAGGGCTTTTATGGCCAAACCCACTTTGAAGGAGGTGCCAAATAATCGTAGATGAACTTCGTTAAATTTCCTCCGGAGAAGGGTTCATTTGAAATCAATCATCAGCTCCTTTTGTCGTATCACAGCGATAAGACACAAAACCCCCTTTAGAAATAGAGAGGTTAAGCCACGTCCCCTTTCTGTGTTTCCCCATGGGACCTTATTTTGGGAAAAAAAATATGTATGTCAGTCAACGGCGAGAGACAAATACATCTTTGATCCCGTTTGAATTGTACCATAAAGTACACGTGTACGTTAAAAAGGTCATGAAAGACGATCAACACAAAGGTCCGGAAAGAGAGAGTTCGGATCTTCAAGAAGAAGTAGTAATGGGACCACCCTCTCTCCTCTAAAAGGCTTTATTACTGGGGGGCCATTACACCACAGAAACACAAACAGTGTGTCGGACCCCCGCTGATCTCATTTCGTCTTCAGGTGTGGGCGCTCATTGCGATCCGTGGTTATCTGAAGGGAGTCACTCTGTCGTCTCCCTTGAGCTGATGTCTACGATCTTTAACCCCAGAACAAACAGGCGTAGCGTTCTCAGGCGTGGGAACATTCGATGGCACCTGGATGAAGATTTCATGACACAGCAGATTCCCGTGGACCACTTGAAAACCATCCCGACAGTGCTCCCCTCATCTTTTCGTCCAAAATTGCTATCGGTCACACCTCATCACTTGTTGTCAGATGTTTCTGGTTTCGATTGTACCTTCAAATATTCTTGTTTCATTGAAAAACACTTCAGAATAAGAATAAAATTTGCACTCTTTCACACCATTTTCCCATCAAATCACGCTTAAATGTTCGAAAACAGGGTCAGTAAACGGTGAGACTGCGACCCTGGTTACTACTTCTTCTTTTTTCTTTTTTTTACATCAGTTACTTATTCAGCCTCTCTTTCAAACTCTCAAACCGGAGCTGGTGATTGGTGGAACAGTGGAGAGACGCTCAACAAAGACGCTTTTGAGTTCCGTTTTTTGTTCCTGTCGAGTTTGAATGAAGTGAGTTTTACAAAGGTCACAGAGGTCAAATGACTGTTTCTTTCACAGGGAGGAGAGACTATTAATCGTGTGTTTCGTATGTTAATAAATGATAATCATTGTCCGAATCCCTTGTCATGTATCCATCACTGCTGATTAATACTTATAGAGTACCGCGAGGTCATTTGCCTCGGGAATTAACTATCATCAGTATTTATTGGTGTATTGTATGGACTATCTGGTCCTCTGATTCATCGATGGTGGGACCCCCCCCCCCCCCCCCCCCCCCTTCCACATGCTTGTGATATCTGGCTGAGCAGTGAGAGCATCTAGTCGAGTGTGACCTCGCTGATCGAGTCCCGCGTTAATGATTTGTCCCGTAGCTGTTTTTGTCCGACCTCTTACAGGAAGTGAAGCCGCGGCGAGGCGGTGGGCCGCGGTGTGTGGGTCGGCCGTAGCCACGTCCAAACGCTCTCGGGAGTTATTGGTGAAAACCCCGATGACATCATCCAAATAAACCTGAGAGCTTTTCTGTTCCTTTTTCAGCTTAGTAAGAGAACTCTGAGGCTTTTCTTGTTGTTGTTTAATTTTTAACTTTCATTTAAAAAAGGCCTCACCTTTCATCTCCTGCTGATCTGTTCTCTGGAGAGCCGGGGGAGGGGGGGGGGGGGGGTGAGGAATGTAAGTGTGTGTGTGTGTGTGTGTGTGTTCATTAGAAGTCAGGGTGTTGCGGAGGGGGAGAGGAGTTTTGTTTTTCTACTAACATGAGCAGTTGTGGAGAGCCGAGGTGTGTGTGTGTGTGTGTGTGTGTGTGTGTGTGTGTGTTTGTGTGTGTGTGTGAAGGGGTCATCTGGTCAGTGTGCCCATCAGTACTGGAGCTGTCTGACTGAGCATTCTCACCATCTGTATGACCTCTCCTCCTCCCGACCGGCTGGCTTTTGTTCCCGAGCTTGCCTCCCTCCCTCCGCCGGTTCTCACAGCGGACTGTAGTCCGGAGGGTCAGCGAGGCCGGACCCTTCGTCTGCCCTCCTCTTCTTCACTCACTTGTTATTACTCCGGTGCACTTTCCCATGAAGCACCATCACCTGCACGTAGTTGGATTTGTTGTAAATCCACACAGATTGCTCCGTACGAGAGGCTGCAACACTGATGATTTTAGGATTCATATGTCGACGAAATGAAACAAGAAATTGAACCTGGTTTCATCCAATTTTCAGATTCAGCACATATTTAATCAGATTGCGCCTAATTTGCATATCTAAATACTAATTTCAGAAAACTTGTACTGCATAAAATAATTGTGTTAATGTAATTAATCAACTGGTGAAATTTCAGGCTCATAGTTGTTTTTCTTTCAGTGTAAAAAAAGAGAAGAATATAATTGAATCAATGCTGTAAAACAATAAAAGATGGTAAATTCCAGGGAGGTTGAATCATTTGTTAAAGGCTCTGTAAAATAAGTTTATTGTCGATATCATTTCATTTTGTTATTAGACAGGAGAAAAGGGACAAAGACGAGAAAATAGGGAACTAATATATAAAAATAAATATAATCTTTCATCTTGCTAACACATTCAGGTCGACATCCAGATGCTGATTCCTCCTGGAGGAAGCATCGCCTTAGCCACATGATTAAAATAATCTAAGCTCTAATTTGTCACAATTATCATCATGGACACTATTTACATTTTTTGCAGGGTTTTATGATGATAACGCTGGGTAGGAAATAAAAAAATTCCAATCTGCACAAAATCAGATTTACTTTTCAGACTTTTCTATGACACAATTAATAATTTAAGCTTTCTACTTTGTGTTTCTTTGAAATGACTCAAATCAAACAGTGGGAGGAGAGAGAATCCTTCTTTAACGCCTCATAAACACACGCATACGAGGGATTTTGTGGTTTAGTCTATAAAAGGTCTAAAAATAGTACGAATATTGGTCACAAGCTCCCAGAGCAGTGTGACGTCTAGCATCCTAATCTGTTTACAATGATATAAAACACCTGATGACGCTCCTCTCCTTTACTGTTATTTATGGTGCGTTGGCGTAAATTGTGGCGGTTCACGGTGAAGACACGACGGCACACTCTGACCAGCATGCTCACGCTCACTCAGCAGAGGGCTGAGACGCTTTATGGCGTCATAAAGTTGCCTTCTCAAAACACGGTCGAATGAAAACGACAGTAATTGGCGTGTTGTTTTAAAGCGGCTATCACCTCCGTCCTGATGGCCGTAATTAGCCCGACGGCTGGCTAATGGTAATTTACTGTCCACTCAGCACACTTCAAGGATCACCGGTCTGAGCCGGGTGGCAATTCTGTCCTAATTTACAGCTTAACAGTGTTTACAAGTCACTGTTAATAGTTATGGTAAGAAAGCAGTAAAAACAAATGAAAAGTGACGGTAAATCACGAGGTATGCTAAAATACCATCAGGACGGCACCTTTACCATTATATAATTAATTGAGTATTATTATATAACGTATTTCTAAAAGTAAGAGTTGTTGTACAAAAACTGTAATCAGACTGATTATTTCACAGAAAGAGATTTCCGCATTTGTCGTATCCAGAAAATATCTGAATTTAACACCTTTGGCCCAAAAAACAACAACAACAAAAAAAAGGATCTCTAATCCCTGGAATGTAAAGGGTCCCTTGTGCAGCTCTGGAGGCCCCTGATTCTCTCACTGTTATCCTTTATGTGGCCAGCCCTGGTTATATAGGCTGTATAGATGAATGCTAGGGGGCGCTGTCATCCATAGGGGGTTCCACAAATGGGGGAAGAAAATAACAATCGAAATGTTTACTTTTTACATTTTTTAGCAATACTATACTATTATTACCAAATATTACATAAACCCACAACAGCATAACTGCATAGCAAAGCCTATTTAATAATTGAGAGGCCTTTTTTCTGGGTCCCCCCCCCCCCTCCCGGGTCGTACCACTTTACCTACCCTCTGGGGGGAGAGGGGCGGGGCGAGGTATCTGATTCTGACGTGCCTCCAGAAAAGATGCCGATACTTTAGCGTTATCATATCAATAATAAAGCTCTGTGGCGCCCAGAGAAGGAACTAACGGATAGAGTGAGGTACAGTCAAGTTAATGTGATTAAATGGATTAAATTAATAGTTTATTACGTTGGTAATTACCGTTGTTGGAGCGGAGCGTTAACTTGCTAGCTTAGTTTTGGACCTTAGTTACGCTAATAGCTATAGAGTTGACGTTAACTCGCGTCAACTCTAGCTATTTATTTATTAGCTAATCAGTAGATAGCTAGAGTTGACGTCAGTTAACTCTTGCTAATCAATTAACTGACGTCAACTCTAGCTATTCGTTGATTAGCAAGCCACGCTACTAATCAATAAGTAGCTAGAGTCGACGTCAGTTAACTTTCCTAAAGCCCCGGATGAATTTAAGGCGGGAGTAACGTTAACTGACGTCAACTCTAGTTATTTATTGATTAGTAAGGTGGTTTTGCTAATCAATAAGTAGCTAGAGTTCACGTCAGTTGACGTTACTTCCACCTTAAAATACATCCGGGTCATTAGGGAAGTTAACGTTGGGCCTGTTCAGGTGTTATTTTCCACCTGTTGGCTGTGTCGTACATTCGTATTGACGTCTGGTTAGCTGACGTTTGTCCCGTTAGTAACAATCAATTACAATGCGATTGGCTTTACTGTAATAAGTAGAAGGCTATTATGTGTTTATTAAAGTGCACATCATCGTCATCATTCCGTTATTAGTCTCATGTATAGCAAACATGCATCTTTGTCACTTCTTAAATGTTTTTCTATTATTAAAATATAACACCCAATGTATACTTCTCTTCTCTCTTCAGATGCACTTTTAAAAATATTTTAACTCCACCCCTGCAAATCCTGGTCCACCTGCAGACCCCTTTTCCTCCCCTCAGCACAGCCCAGTGATGCACCGTCAGGTACTCCTGTCACCCACCCTAAATCATTTTATGTCACTAAAATGATTGCACAGACAAGACAAAAAAAATACAAACTGCAAATATTATTTCAATGTCTTCACTGGATTCTTTAATATCTTATTTTGTGCACTACCTTATTGATAATTGATTATTGTTTCTAATAAGATGTGTGAGCTAAAATCTTGCCTCGGGCTCCAAAAGTGAAAAAACTGTGAATTCTCTGCTCACACTATCTCTACACATTTGGTCGGACCACCTAGAGACCCTCCTGTTACCCCCCCCCCCCCCCCCCCCCCCCCCACCCTTGGCCACCACTGAATGTAAAGTGTTCAGGAATGTTTTTTAAGGCTCAAACAGCAGCTCTGGATTCAGTTTTGGTGAACAGAGTAAAAAGTGGAGGCGCCTGGATGCGTCACTTGCTGCCTCCAGCGGAACCCGGAGGGATCTGATCTCCTCCTCCCCCGGCTGCTGCTTGCACAGGCAGCATCCCAGACCGAGGTGGGACTGGAGCACACACACACACACCCACATAAGCGTGGGACACATGTGACCCTTCAAAATAAAAGTATTGTCTGTATAGCTGCGTGGCAGTTTGTGATGCACTTGAATAAGGCTGCTTGCAGGCCTGGGTACTTTATTTATTCACTCACAATCGTTTGTCATGTTACGTATTTTGGCTTTTTATGAGCACATCTTAAAACAGCAGAGTTTGCTTTTGAAATAATATCTTATAAAATATAATATCTTGATAAAAGTTACAAAAACAAGCAAGGAAGTAAATGGTAAGAGGAGAAAGACAAATAGGTTCAATCAAAACACATTTTTTTTAAATCCAACTTGTGGTTTAAATGTTGGGTGTTTGTTTTAACTTACTTATTAAAATAAATAAATAAATAAAATGATGAAACAAGACCTTCACAGGAAACAAGACGTCCTGTCACTGTAGGCATGGTCCACTTCAAACAGCCTATATTCATGCGCACTTGCTTGAGTGTTCAGATTGCGTCACTGACCCGTTTTATTTTGAAGGTACAGAGAGGAAGTCTCTCCCCCCTCCTCCTGTCTCCCAAACCGGTGTCTCTTGACGGCGGCGGCACCGTGCAGCTGCTACTTCACGAGCAGCCAGCGGAGGAGAGCCACCAGTCCCGAGTTGGTTGAACCGAGGCAACGAAGCACACCCGGCTGGCATCCGCGCTGGAGCACGAGCGAGGATCCGCGTTCACCGCGTCCAGTCCGCCGCGAGCCTGCTCCTCCACGGCGTCACGCGCCCCACAGGATGACCGCGCTCCGGAGGTTCGGACACTTTGGGCAGCAGCGCGCGGTGGAAAACGGGATTTAGTGGAGAAGTTGGCTTTCGCAGCAGCGGCGGCGCCCCGGCGGAGCCGAGGACTCTCCCTGTCAAAGTCGTGAGAGGGATTTCTGACTTTTTTTTCTCCCGGACTTACGGATTTTATAGTAGTTTTGTGGGGTTTTGCGAAGTGTTCGGGAGAATTACGGCTGTTTTTCGTCTTCTGAAAGACTGAGATTTGCTGTCAGAACGGGATACTTTAGGTAAGTCGCCTATTATTATTATTATTAACGTACAAGTGTTTGCAGCCTGTCAGGCGTGAGATATATATCTCCACTTCCTTGTCGATGCGAGTCAGACAGGTTGTTGTGTTGTGCCACGGAGTGCGCACGGTGTGAGCGCGGAGCTGCAGGATCAGACCCGCGGCCGTGCCATCGCACAGGTGCGTCCCCGCTCCGTGCTGCGCATCGGCCGCTTCCTGCGCGTTATTTCCACCTCGTTTTTTTTGGGAGAACGCGCGCACAGGGTTTTCTGTTTCTGAGTTTATCCATGCTGGCTGCGCTCCGTGTGTGGCGCGGGCTGCTCAAATTACGCACACTGCGGCGCTGAAAAATGACTTCTCTTCTCTCCCTGACATACATTCGGTTGAGCTCATTCAACTATTTTTCCAACTCTCTAAATCTAAAATCATTCTGAACGCATGCACCAGGAAATTCCTGGAGTGAAAACACGTAAATGCAGATGTGTGAATCGTGAAATTACGCACGCGTATCTGTCCACCATGGGGGGGTTGAGGACGCCCAATTAGATGCGTCTAATAAAAGCTCAGGTTTCCATTCATCATCTATCAAAGTGATGTATTGACTTTCGCTCGTTAGGACGAACACACGCCTTTTCTCCTCACTGCAACAGTGACGTCTTCTCTTGGTTGCGAGCAGAAATATGAATTACGCAGAGCCGCCCCGATGCCTCTGATCATGTCTGAAGTTTCTCCGGCGAGCAGCACCCCTCCTCCCCTTCGAGTGTACGAGCTGTGCGGTTCTCCGCGCTCAGCAGCAGATCAGTCATCCCTCTCTTCAAACACGCGCGCTTCAATGGGATTCAGATGGTGATTTTTGGCCACTCGGCTCCGTTTTGACTCCCACCATGTCAGACCATCACCGGATAAAATTACCGGATTATAGCTTCCATGAGAGGGGAGGTGGAGGGGGCGGGGGTGTGTGTGCATCTGAAATGAGATTTGGGACTTGTGTTGCTTTAGTCTATTAAATGTCGCAGCCATAAAAAAAAGAACTGTGCAGGGTGATAATAGTTTGCTGCAAATTAATTGCATCTATTGACCCGAGAAATGTGCAGCGTTTTCAATCAGAGGCGCCTCAGACATATTTCGCTTCCAAATGAGACTCTGATTGCCTCTTTTCATTACCAGAAATTGGCCTGAGAGCATCTCTGTGCGTGGCGTTCTGGCTCCCTTCTTTCTCATGCGCTTTTATAAAGGGGGGGTATAGTTCACTAATTGGCCCCAAACTTCCCTAATTTGAGAAGAAAATGTGATCAGCTTCATGCTCAAACACTGATTCACTTTAATGTTGTGATGATAAAAGATGTGTGTGTTGCTGCAGGGTCTCTCTGTAGGACTCCTGTCACTTCATTCTTAGTATTTTACATCTAGACATTACTGTATTCTGTATGAACCTGCAGCTGAGACATTCAAAAGAAAGTTGATGGCACTGCTTTCCCTTCCCCCCACTATAACTAACCTTTTATGTTCTTAAGTGTCTGTTAAAACAGTTTATATTAACCTCATTAAGTGCTCTAACGTTTTAATTTCCCACGGCGTCTGCTGTGTTCACAGTCGTCCCAAAGAGCGTTACCTCCATCTTAAATCAACCTCCGTTCTGTTGCTTCACTGTGTGCTTTCTTTCCCAGAGAGACTAACTCCAAACTTTCTGGATTGTGGTACTCAGATAAAAATACTAAGGCGTCGTGGGCCAAACAGTTGTTCCT
This sequence comes from Eutrigla gurnardus, assembly GCF_963514095.1. Taxonomy (NCBI): domain Eukaryota; kingdom Metazoa; phylum Chordata; class Actinopteri; order Perciformes; family Triglidae; genus Eutrigla; species Eutrigla gurnardus. The sequence continues at coordinate 28,676,093 of NC_139921.1, forward strand.
TTCAACACTGCAATGAAATCTGTGTTTCCAAACCAGAAAACCCACAGAAACATTTTCCATAAAAATAATGCAACACTTCTGAATAGTCATTTACTGGTGTGCCCACACATTACAAAAAAAGTATTTATATCTACTGCTCTTAAATATCATTTGAATGAATTCAAAATTGCACGGCCTAAAGTGCCCAATTAAAATATTACGAATGAGTAATATTGCTTTCTGGGGCTGGAAATGGAAATGAAAGATGTAAATCTGAAAGACTGATATGAAGTTGTAACGAACAGAACAGGCAGAAATGTTAAAATACAGTTTTCAGTGCCAAGAAGTGAAGACAGAGATCATCTCACAACATTTAGTCAACGTCTGGTGTTTGAAAGAGGATGTGCAGCGATCATACAGTTCATATTCACATACATAATCTAGAAGCCAGGACTTGTGGGTCCAGGACTTGTCTGTGAAGGAGGACACCTGACAGGATGGGAGTCACACTCTGCCTCTGACAGCTTTAAAGTGCGGAGGCCTCTCGAGTGCTGATCAATAATCTGCTCTCACCCGAGGGTGCATTTGAGCGTCTCTTTGAGGAGAGGGTGGCGATGTGACGGGAGCAACGAGGGGGCAAGGGAGAGACGGGAGACGAGCTGAGGAGCAGCGAGACGGGGGGATGGAAGGAGGAGGAAGCGCTCATGTGGAAGATTCATGTTTGCACTTGTGCTCTCCCGAAATCCAGCTGTTGATTCTCCGGCTTAATTATTTAAGATTACGACGCTCCGCAGAGGTGTGAGGAGCATGTGACCACCTCGCATTGATCCTCACAGAGGGGAGAGGGATGACAGGGATTTGAACCCCCAGGTTAAGCTGCTTCTTCTTTTTTTTTTCTGCCTCCGAGCTGTTACAATGTGAGGATAGTTCTGCATGATTAATGTTCATGTATTATTCACCGCGGTGGTTGTGTTTCCCTTTCAAGCTTAAAGAAAATATTAGCATGGAAACACTTTGGAGCCTTTGAACTCCTCGCCGGGTCTTTTAGGATCCTTCTTCTTCTTCTCTGCTTCTCCAGGTTGTTAAGTGAAATCAAAGTGGGTTTTTTTGTTAGTTGGCAGCGGAGTCCATGAAGAGTTCATTTTCCAATATTCAGCATGCCCTCTTTGGTGTGAAAACTCCTTTTAGTAGAGTATCATCACTCGATATAGATATATAGGTTGCTGTTTTGTCAAGAAAGGGCACATACTGGATGACATGCTGGCGCTTACACAGGGTTTAATTTGTTCCAGTTTCACGCCATCAATCATGTTGCAACACTTGGCCGCTCCTCAAATTCAAGGATTCACTTTGTACACGAGGTAGTCCTCAACTTTCTACCTGTCACCGGAGCCGTCCGCCTGAACGCCGGCATTGTTGATCCAGTTTCTCAAGCTGCTTGTCTAAACAGATCTGCACGTTGACACGAACCAACCCCGAAGACTCTCAAAGTGAAGTGGTTGTAAATTGTGGAGATTTTTCTTTTAGGCGTGTGTGTGTGTGTGTTGATGTGTGTGTGTGTGCCAGAGAAAACTAAAAGGTTAAAAATGAGCTGCAATCAGCTACCTACACAGCCGGAGAGAGAGAAAGCCTTATTGTGCAGCATGTAGATGTCTCGTGTTGTAAGAAGGTTACAGTATGTTGGAGCCTGACTGGTGCGGTGTTTAGATTGTGTGTGTGTGTGTGTGTGTGTGTGTGTGTGTGTGTGTGTGTGTGTGTGTGTGTGTGTGTGTGTGTGTGTGTGTGTGTGTGTGTGTGTGTGTGTGTGTGTGTGTGTGCTTTATCCACGTGTGTCCTGTGAAGTTTGGTTGTTTTCTGTGTTGCAGAGTGATAATGTGCAAACAGAGCTGCCTTCAGATTGTGCTGAGCAAGGCCCGGGTCACAGGTCCTCAGAGAGAAAGAAAAACAGTACTGTTAAGGCTTAAGACAACACAACCTTTCTCTGGACTCTGTGTGTGCATGTGTGTGTGTGTGTGTGTGTGTGTGCCTGCACACACAATACACCTCTATGTGCAGAAGCAAAGCCTCTCTGAAATGTTTGTTCGCCAGACCTGTGCGTCTGTTTTGGTCGGGGGGGTGGACGTCTCACAGGCTAGGCTATTCTGAAGCTTAACAGAGCCCCTAAAGTTTAAGCTAACAGTTGGTGTCGTGTGTGTGTGTGTGTGTGTGTGTGTGTGTGTGTGTGTGTGTGTGTGTGTGTGTGTGTGTGTGTGTGCATGTGAGTTTTTTTTTTTTGCTTTTCTGGGCACCTCTCTCAGAGCTTTCTCCTCAAACCCCAGTGCATTCCAGCTTCTCCCTGCTTAAGCAAACAGAGCAGCGAGCGCTCTGCCGTCGTCCGCTGTAGCCGTCACACTCCCTCCTCCTCTTCCTCCTCCTCCTCTTCCTCCTGCGGGCCGCCGGGCACGTTGGGCAACTGACACTTCGGCATTCCTCGTCCCGCAGGAAGATACGTGAATCCGTGTCAATCGGCTGCTAAACCATGCGGGAGAGTTTCTCAAGCAGAAAAGAGTCCCGTGGACGAGAATAGAGGGTTGTTCTCCCCTCCGCTGCTTATTGGTTGATTAACTTGTATGTTATAGCGGTGTTCTTAAGCCGTTCCAATATCGGAGCTCCTTTCTAGCCATCTCACCGATCAGGTGCTGCGAGAAAAGTTTCTGAGAAAAACTGCGAAGAGGGATTTTCACTGTAATCCTCGAAAATCTGTGTGGAAAGACAGGTCAAAATGCGGTAGCGTATGCAGAGCCCAAGGCGCTTCTTCGTACCGCGCTCAAGTTTAAGGTCTAATTTTTCACAACGAACCTCCAGACATGGCTGTCTCTCTCTCTCTCTGCTGCTCAGATGATTGATTTCTCTCCTCATGCTTGCTGTGTTTCAGGTCGGCGGCGGGGAGTCGTCGGATTGTTTCTCGCGGCGTCGGAGACAGCATGGACAGCATGCGAACGGAGGATGTCGTCTGAGTCCGGGTCGGGCCTCCCTGCTCTGCGTCTCGCGCCTTCGTCCAGAGGGATGACGGCTCTGTGGTGCTCACTCTGGCTTCCCTTCCTGCTGCTGCCGCTGTGCGTCGCTCCGGCCAGGCTGCCCACCGCTCCGCCCACAGGTAGGATGCAAACGCCTCGCGTATTCCCACGCAATGCTGTCGATACTACGCTGAATGAATTAGATCATTTCCATTTGCTGCTGATTTGCACGGTTTTACATCACGCGTGGAGAGAAAAACCATAAAGCGACAAACACAACAAACACACAGCTCAGATCTCTGGTGTTGCTTTCACATTCGGACCATAAAGCGGGATAAAATAAGCCTGAAATGGTGCTCATCCAGAAAACGACGACGCTCGTACGCATCCGCTTCTCTTCCTCAATTGCTCCTCGCTTCATTTTCCACGCTAATATGACATCTGCTTAGAACCCCGCTCAGTGTTTTCATCACTTCAAAGGGCACTTTTATCGTTTATATGAATGTGGCGGAGTCCCTTTTTTTTGTGTATTTTTTTGTTTTTTTACGAGGAGGGTTTAATTGGACTCTTCTTGGTTCGCTGAGCTTCGTGCAATTTTTCTCTCTTTGTTCTTGAGGCGGAGAAAATACCCAAAGATCAGTCCAAAGTAAACATTGACTGTGTTTGCTTTAATCTCTCCATATTGTGCAAAAAAAAAACTAACACAGCAGAGTAATCTTTTTCTAAGGCGTTAGCCAAGTGTTGTTTTTTCTTCTCCCTCCCCTTTTTTTCTTTTTATGTGCGTGTTATTTAGTCTTTGACACACTTTACATGCTACAGTGCATTAAGAAAGACGAGGAGCCGGGTCCCTTCTGGATGGGACCCAGCTGTCTTAGGAGAGTCCAGATACCCTGAATGTGGGTTTGCACGAGCATGCACGTTCTAACTTATATACATCTAGAAATATCCAAGGTCAGACCAGAGATGTAGACGTGAGAAGTCGCAAAAATGAAAACTCCGATGCTGTTTCGCATCACTTATTTTAGACACATGAAGACTGGAGACTTGAAAGCAAACGCTTGGAACAAGAAAAAGTAAACCTTTGTACGCTGGGTTTTTAGGTCTCTGTGTTGAAAAGGATTTGGTCTCGACTGTGCAAAGAAAAACGTATGATTAACACAGCTTTGGAAGGAATGCTCAAATATTATGTCGGCTAAGCATTCAGAGACTTAAAAGACTTGCAGTTTGACTTCGGTTTGACATGGACTTGACCCAAAAGCAACCCTGCGTCAGGCTAATCAGACAGCCGTCTTACCTGCGCATGAATCCCACCCTTCATAACCAAAAAATCCTTTCCCCCTCCCATCTCATGTAAAACCTCCAACGTTACAATAGATGTGTTGTGATCCTGTCCGCCTGATTGCCTTCCCTGCTGGGAGCATCACAGCCTATCTTGCTTGGCATCATCCAAAAAGGCCGAGGGTCTTTTTCTTTAAAGCCCTCTGGGTGGCAGGGATTTTGGCCAAACACAGCCGCTCTGAAGAGGATATTGTTTGAAGTTGCACATTTTTTTGTCTCATTTGGGACTGATTATTAATTTGATATGAAGTGCATGACAGATAACCTGATTCCATCCAGACGTTTTTTCTGGCCGAGACGGGACGTTTTTTGGGGTTTCTCAGCGTCGGCTGATTATCTAATTGAAATGAAGATGCTTAATTATTGGGTTTTCCATCCATGCCGTCTTCCTTTGATGCGATAGAGGTTTCTTCATGACTGAACATACAGAAAAACAGGAATTCCTGCAAGCTAGATGAAATCTAATGAAAACCTTTTATATCTTCATTTTGTCTTTGGGATTTTCATTTTTTACCAGCAGACATAGTTTCCTAACTTCAGCTGATCTGATAATCTACTGCTTCTGATAATCTGTGGACAGATTTTTTTAATCAGTCAACAAGATCTTGAAAATCAGGTATTCTCGGACACCTTAAATATTGAAGAAGAACTCATTCTTGAAGATCTATTTAATCGTTAACATTCACAGTGTCCTATTGTTTTCTCCAGTTGCTCTTGCATTTTTGTCTATATAATAAGGAGTAAAGCCCACATACAGCAACCTCTGTGCCTGGTAGGCATCTCTGGCTTGTGTCTTGTCTCCCCCCGTCTCCCCCGCGGCCCCCTGGCCTCCAGCAGAGTTCCCCGTGTCCACAGATGGACGAGCAGTGGGGATAAAGTGACTGTCGTTTACTGGCAGATGGCACAATTTCCCCTCAGCCGCCACGGCGTCGGGCAAAGTTGTCACTCGGGTTTGTGTTTGCTGCGTGTAATGCTCTGTCTGTGTGTTACTGTGTGGGGGTTAATGTGTGTATCTGTTTCAGGGTCAGAAATTAGCAGGTGCTGCTGAGGACAAAAAGGCCTTTGATAATTTACAGCACAGAGGTAAATATGAAAGGATTCAAGGGTCATTTGTTGTGACAAAAAAAAACTTAAGAAATAAAACAAAGGTAGTGCATTCCTTTCATGCATGTTTTTAAAAATTTGCATCAGAAGGAATGTAAACAGCAGCAACAAAAAGTTTAAATACATGAATCAAAAGTAATGTTTTTATTTGTTATCATTTAGCTTGAGAGAAAATGGCTTTCCATCATGCTTGAAAAAAGACTGTTTGACCTTTGACTACCAAACTTTTAGTCTGTCCATCCTTGAGTCCCAAGTGGACGTTTGTGTCACATTTGAAGAAATTTCCTCATGGCGTTCCTGAGATGCCGCGCCTGTCAGCTGTCGCCAGCACCGAGGCGTAAAAATGTGGTTTAGATTGAGGGCTTTATTTCCCAGAATGCCGTGCACACGGATCATTTCATACTTTCAACAAAAATCCCCTAAAAAATATAGAAGCATAAATCCTGGTCTCTATTCATGCATGTGTGAGATAAATATGAGATTAAATGTTTGAGAGACCAAGTTGACCCATGTGAGAGACTGATGACGAAAAACAGAGGCTGTGTGTGTGTGTCTTTGTGTGTGTGTGTGTGTGTGTGTGTGTGTGTGTGTTATTCCTCTCCCCTCTGTATTTAATGACCACACACACGCTCCTTGTCCCCTCGTAGAGCGCTGAAGAAATATGTGGCTCTTTTGCTTTGGTGTTCTCTGTGAAACGGCAGACATATAAACTCAACACATTCAGTCTGCAGCCATTACATCTTAGTGTCTGTGTGTGTGTGTGTGTGTGTGTGTGTGTGTGTGTGTGTGTGTGTGTGTGTGTGTGTGTGTGTGTGTGTGTGTGTGTGTGTGTGTGTGTGTGTGTGAAAGAGAGAGAGAGAGAAGAGAGAGAGTGAGAGTGAGTGAGACCAGGCCTACGTGGAGTCTGCAGTTAAGTGAATGTTATGTCTGTATGAGCAGAGGCGGATTATGAAAGGGAGGCAGTAAAGGAAGATGAAAAGAGAGAACGATCAAAATTATAGGAGAGTGGAGGGTGTGTGTGTGTATGTGTGTGTGTATGTGTGTGTGTGTGTGTGTGTGTGTGTGTGTGTGTGTGTGTGTGTGTGTGTGTGTGTGTGTGTGTGTGTGTGAGTGAGAGAGAGAGACAGAGAGACAATGTGGGTGGGTGTGGTCATTATGCCCGTCAACCAGAGAAGAAAGGAAATATGGGCATTAAGGACAGCGAGTGTGTGTCTTTGTGAGTGAGTGTGTGTGTGTGTGTGTGTGTGTGTGTGTGTGTGTGTGTGTGTGTGTGTGTGTGTGTGTGTACTGTAGTCCAGCATATAGAGGTTTTCAGTCAGCAGAACTTCAGTGAAAATATGCAGCCAGCTGTTATTCAGCTCATCTTACGAAGAAAGACTTCAGCGTGAAAACTACGCTCCTTACAGCGTAGTAGTGTGTCGGTGTGTAGAGAAACTCTCCGACTCATGGAAGCACTTTAGATTCATCTAAAGTTATTCACACCTTTAATCTGAGAATGGTTTAGTGTTGTTAAGTCCATTTTCTTGTCACCCCGAATAATCCTTCTGGTTAAGTCAGAAGTGTGTGTTCCTAGTCCACCGTATGCCTCTCTAGTCTGCGGCAGTGACCCTGTGATCTATCCCAAGTGGCCTTCTAGACCACGTAAGTACCCTCAAGATCCGCCACGTGCCCCCTTTTTCTGTGAAAACTGCCCTCTGGTCTGCCCTAAGTAGCCTCCAGTTCCAACTAGAAGTTTCAACTGTTGAATGCCAACCACCAAAAAGATTAAGCCTAGTCCGAAACAAATGACTTATTTCAGTACATGTCATGAGAAGCGACTCTTCAGTATCAAGTCGATGCCGGAACTCTCAAAACGTGACACGTGACAAAGTTACCAGGGATCACGTTGTCCTGGGGATTGTAGAACATTTTCCACATAAAGAGATTTATCTTTTTTGTTCTTTTACATCAAATTTGGTATTTCATTGATATTGACTACTAAACGTATGGTATTCTGTTTAAGTTGATTCTACCCTGAACACCTGTTCCAACTCTTATTCTTCCATAGTGCTTGAAAGTACCTCGTCCAATTCTTGATTAGCTGATTTTGAATGAAAGGCCGGATTGAATGAAATATCAGACTTTGTATGAATTAAGGAAACAGAAGATATAACAGATATAATCCAGAGGGAATCAGCAGGTCTGTGATCCAGTTGACAACTTCCTTGTTTTCTTTTTTTTAAAGTGAGAAATTACAAAACGGTTGTATATCCCTGGAATCACATATCTTCTTCCTGGAATCCAACCTTTTATGTTGGACGTTAACGGACAGTAATAATGATCACTTTCCTACCTAGAAGCAGTTCTGCCGATCAGTTTGGCTTTTGTTCCTCTAGAACGGTTATTTACTTGAGAATGACTGTAGTGGTAATCGTCTGTGGGGAACTCCTCATACCCTTTAATCATCCTATTACGCTAACATTAACGAGTCGTCCTCCGTGTGCGGGCTTTTTACCCGACGTCTCTGAAAATTAGACCGTTCATCACATCTTAAGCGTAAAGTTACTCCGAGCGGTTTCTCCTTCCTCTGTGGCAACAACAATGAATGTTCATTTCCCTGGCAACATTATCAAGAAATCTTTTTGGCAAGTGCGGGAGGCTCGCGGGCCAAATAAGCTCTGGAGAATGACGATTCGCTGAACAATGGCCGTTCTATCCTCAGTCCATCAGGCACTTAATCCAGTAGACACTTCAGACACTTTGTTGGATGGGAATTAAACACTGAACACAACTCAGAGGACTGTTTGCCAATAAGACCGTAGTGGGACTCCTGTAAATCAATCAGGATTTACAGCAAATAGTAGTCTTATAAAATATCATTTATACATCAACCTGTTGAAAATCTTAAATACACACAATGATCTATGTATTTTTCATTCAGCACTTGCAGGGTATTACTGTTTAAACGCAGTGTTGTACTGCCATACAGGTTTCCTTTTGGTCCATTAGGAATGAAAAATATCAAACAACCTCCAGCTCTCAGTTATTTATGGCTTTATTTAATGATTGACGATGAAGGTGACCTGATATAGATATTCAGTCACTGTATATTCAGTTCATCTGTATTCATAGAGTGTAAAATCCCCCCTGTCGAGTCATCAGACTGTCTCAGGTTTGGGTTAAAGGACACCTAGGTGAGCTTCCACAGTGTATGGGAATAGTTAGCAGACAGCTGTAGATCAGTAGGTCATTGTCAGCCAGTGGCCTTCGTACGAACCTTGTCTGCAGGCCTTCACTACCTCTGTATTAACACAACTCATTAATGCCCCTTTAAGCCCTCTCTTCATGTCACTGAATGAATTATGGATGATCTGCCCAACCCCGACCACCCTTTTTTTTTGTCCTTTTTATGTGTCTTTTCACTTTCACTCCCTTTCACACAGATAAAACACGATACTTACGCAAACACATCTACTGATCATTTGAAGGCTGCCTGTTCTGGCCTAATGATGTCTTTGTGGCACGTACACACACACACACACACACACTCTCTACTTAACAACCGCTCACACACCTGTACGTGTCCTCTGCTCCACCTCTGGCTGCCGCGGTTCAGGGGTGGTTTGTCGCCCGCCGGCTCGACAGCGGCGTTGACATACGGTGGGTTTTTAATTACAAAGCTCCCCTTGAGGAAATTGTTGAGATACTTAACAGATAAGGCAAACACGGAGGGGGGAACAAAGAGGCTCGTTGTTGCCGCGTCGGGAAGAGGACTTGCTTTTGGAGCAGGGAGGGGGAGTCGGGGGTTAAGTCAGCTGGGGCTCCAGTTCAATCTGACAAAATATTTTCTGTGCTGTGAAGTGACTTGCTGATGTTTTATTGAAAGCTACATGTCTCTCCCTGTTCACTTTATTCACACCCCCCCCCTTTCACCGACACCTAGATTTATGGACCCCAATGATATAATTGTATAATTCTGATTGAATTGTAGTGATTGATGGCAATTGCAAATCGGAGCCAATGCACGCGGTCCTCGTGCATGTATATAAACATGTCTCTGTGTGTGTGTGTGTGTGTGTTCGCTGTGTGTGTGTCCCTGCTTTGTGCCAACCCCAATTGGAAGAGTGTATTTTGTTGCTGGCAGAGGCAAACAGATGGCAGGTTGTGTGTCGAGCTGTAAGGAGTCCAACATGCACACACACACCGATCTCACACACACACACACACACACAAAGGAAGAGAGAGAGACAATCCAGGCTTGATCTGTCTCACCCATCACTCAGCCCCTTGACTCTCTCGCTCTCTCTCTCTCCACACAGACTTCTGCTTTGTTTCTCGTGTCTTTGTGCCTCCAGTTGATGTTTTTATCCACCGTAAACTTGGTGTTACTTTCCTCGCTCAGCTGTTGTCCCGTTTTTTGGGGGGTTTTGTTGTTTCCTCCTCGGCGGAGGCGTAAACCCCGAGCAGTGCGGTCCCACTGGCTTATTGTGGAGCACTATGAACTGCATTCTTTATATGAAGGGTTGCTATGGGGATCATAAAAAAAAAATCTTACAATTACCAATTCCCTTTCATGCACATACCTCTCCTAACTAGCCAGCACGCACCCTGATACGTGACCTCGTGGCATCAGAAGGCATGAACATTTCATAACGTAACCCTTTGCTCTGTGTGTGTTTGTGAGAGTGAGTGTGTGTTGACTTGTGCAGCTGTCTTTGTGAGGACCAAAAGTTTTAGGCCTTCGGAGTGAGGACGTTTTGGCTGGTCCCGGTACAGATCTGTTGTAGGGTTTTGAAGGTTCAGGCTGGAATAAAGTTCTGCTGAGTGTTTTGTCGTGATGGTTAAGGTTACGGTACGGGTGATGCATTAGTGAGTCATCATCGATGAGTGTTAGCGCCTACGTTAGAGCCTCCATCGCACATTGGGTATCAGTATCAGTTGTTCACGAGTGAAGGATTATTCTCTCTCTCTCTCCGTCTCCATCCCTCTGACCACAAACCAGAAGCAGGGCTGTCCTGTCTGGCTCTGCTGCACCCCATTTACATTTCTGTGAATGGAAACAGAGAGCCAACAGACTGTGTTCAACACTGTGTGTCGGGCCGTGAGTGTGTAGGGGTATGTGCTTACCACCTTGCTTGTCATTGTGTGTGTGTGTGTGTGTGTGTGTGTCTCTTTCATCTTCTTCCTCCCTCTCGTCCTCCTCTTTCCTGCCCTCCCCCCTTCCTTGTGGTCCTACTCACACATCTGTTCACTCTGTCCCTTCATCCTCCTCCATCCCTCCTCTTCTTCTGTGCGCCTGCCAGGACAAACACGAATTAGCTTTATTGACTTGACCGTAGTTATAATGCAGTATTGCCGGATCACATTATACAAAGACAACAATGTGAGTGCAATGATCTCCGCCTTACCTGCGAGTTGCTTCATCATCTTTGCTCACCTCCTCCTCCTCCTCCTCCTCCGGCGCTTTGTTTGAAAAGGTCCACTAATTTCTGTTTAAAGCCCCCCCACACACCCAGGGCCGCTGACACATCTAATGTAGAAACCAAACCCTGCTTCCATCCCTCCCGCGTTCCTCCCCCCTCTCCCTACTGTTATTTTGCCAGGAGAGCTAAAATAATAAACCCTGGTAGCGTCTGCAGAGCGTAATGGAAGCTTTTTCTCCCTGGAAAGAAGTGAGAGAGAGACTTCGGTGTCGTGCTGGCTAACGGCAGAGCTGTGACAGTCAAGTTTTTTTTTTTAAATAACCTGGGTCAAAATGTATTTCAAAATTCCCATGAAATGTTATTTTTTGAGTGCGGTGAATATCTGGTAATTGAGTGCACAACTTTCCTCATCGCTGACACAGCGTACGTACGCTAGTTTAAGTCAGAATCGGAAAAGATTATTATTATTATTATTAACTGTGTAATAGGTTTTCTTTTTGTTTATATAGCACAGCAGTGTGTCTATATTTTTTATTTGTAAGCACTTTCTTAATGGATTGTGATGTCATCTTTGACCTTTATCCACCTTGTAGTTGCAACAACACTGATAGACCTGACACCCTGCTGATACAGCAGCCTCTTTCTAACTTTCTAACTGACAAAATATGAAGTCAGACTTCCACAACCGAGGGCACGGATGCATCAGATAAATAAGTAATACACAACTCACTTTTTTTTGTATTTATTGCATACTTTATAACCCCTTGTTTCGGCCCCAAAACCGTCAGCCAATGAGCCGCTTTCTCTTGAGTGGTTGCTCGGTGGCACGTTAGGCTGTTGGCTGAATAGGAAAAGCAAATTTAATGTGTGAAGCACTATAGTATCGCATTGTCCTCCATAGGAACCTCCATTGACTCTTTGATGAATGGCAAAGTGGGACTGTAGGCCTGTAGTTAAGCACATACAGACACGGTCACCTTGGTTACTAAAGTGGTTACCATAGATACATAGGGCCGGGTACCTGCAGGGCATGGCCAGCTACTTAGCAATGCTGCCGTCGCTCTCTCCTTGCAAAACGATAATTACGTACAATTTACATAGGAATGTAATTTATTTATTTATTTATTTTTGTCTGTATGAAGTTTAATTGAGTTCATACTGACTCTGCTTCCAGAGGACTGTTGTACAGTGTTCAGGCGGTTGTTAGTATAGATGTCTGGTATAGATGTCTCAGGACAACTGTGCTCCAGTTGTTCCTCCTCCCAAACAGAGGCTCCTCTCTGTGGCCTGTTTGTGCTGTAAGTAAAGGCAGGTCCTGGAGGGAAGCGGGAGGGAGGGATGATGGGATTAGAGGCTTTCCTGCTCTCGTCCTGCTTTCGCAAGTAAATACACTTAACCCGCCAGTCCCGCGCCCAAGAGTTCAGCCGTGTTCACGTGGAGACCCAGGGGAGTTGATAACAACGTTCCCAGTTTTTTTTAGTTCACAGAACCCATATATCTGACTATTGATGCTCCTGTGACGCACTGCAGCCGTCTGAGGATTTTACTAACAGGTCGCTGTGAGGGAAGTTGTTTGTAGACACAAGTTGGTCTAAATAATGAGGGTCCTGGTTCACAACTAGATAGTCACTAGAATGAGAGTAGCTGGCCCAGCTTGAAAAGCCTGAATGAATCATATACTTCTTTAATAAAATATTGTCCTCTCAGGAAAAATCCATAGCTTCATATTTCTTTTAGCTCCGTCTAATCAGGTCCCGTTGCTGCAAAGAATGAGTTATTTTCTGTAGAAGGAAGAAGATGGAGGAGATGAGCTTGGTGGTTGTTCAGCAGGAGGCCGGTACGCGGCAGGAAGCAGCACAGGAAGTCATCGTGGGTGCTCCTGGTGATCAGAGACACATGGCAGCCCAGACCAACAGCAGGTTTCACATAGAGAGGGTAACGGCCAGACGAGGAAGAGGGACGGACCCACGCAGTCCCAGTGGCCAGATAAACAGCATCGTAAACAGAGCAGTTAACGCTTTTATGTCCTGTTGATTGCGACCCAGGGACGCGCACTTCACTTTCTACTACGCCTATAAGGTCACGAGTCCAGGTTCCATCTACGCAACCACAAAGCAATGACCTGATTACTTGGATTGCATTTATTCAGTTACCTTTTCAAGTATTTGTTCTTCTTTTTCCCATGAAGATGAACAACTTTGTCTCCCCATTCCACTTCTGTACCTGTCTGCATAGAGAAGAGTGAACTATTATCCCTCCCGCCAACAGAGACATTTGTCGGGGGATGGTCATCCAAGCCGTGTATGTGTGTGTGGACGGGTTGGGGTTACACTAGAGGTCAGGGCAGGGAGGGGTCGTGGTCAGCGGGGGTCGTGGTCAGCGGGGGTCAAAGTTTAACATGTCAATCAGGCGTCTCCTCCCGCTGTGTCAGTGTTCAGAGGTGATTTTCATCAGCTGTTTCTTGTCTTTTGGGTTCTGTTTGTTGTTGTTAAATCAATAATTTGGAGTTTAACTTGCCATTGCGGGGGAATGTTGCATATCGATGAGTAGGATGATACTTTTGGTTGTTAGGTTTTGAAGCTAGCTCCCCACATCTGTGCCCCAATTTCAACTTCTTGTCTTTTTTCCCTAATCACTCCCCTGATTCAGCAAACCTCTCAGGATACAATAGTGCTGACAGAGCATCAGTTTTCCCTTCAAAGTCTCCCAGAGTGACTTTAAATCAATATACTGCACAGATGCCCCCCCCCCCCCCCCCCCCCCCCTCCTGCTCCCTCATTAAGGGGAAATAAAGTATAAAGAAGTTTCCGCCTGAAGAAGAAGTTTAGACATCCGCATTCTGTGATCCAAAAAGCGGCGTTATAATTGGATTGGTTCCTCCGCGTTGTTGAGGGAAGTGTGATTATGTTGTTCGGCGGCACCACACACACTCCGCAGACATCCTGGCTTTTTTGTGGGCCGAGCTACTTACACTCATCTGCTGAATTGAAACTAGGCCAGTTCGTCTTTGGAATGACAATTACCGCGGACCGAGCCCCGGCTGCCGTTCTGAGGCAGGAGGGATGGAGGGCAAGGCGGGGGTGACGGCGAGGGTATGAAAGGGAGCAAAGACGATTGGGCGCTGCCAAGACGCTCTGGGTGTACAGTAGCTTCCGATGCTCGTTAGGGCAACCTGGGGGGAGGGGGGAGGGAGGGTGAGGCTGGCACAGACCGGGGCGGGATGTTTAGAGGCAACGTCTATCTTAAACTTGATTTTAGGGGTCTTTTGATAAAGTGCGGCTCAGCTCGGCGAATAATAGAGGCAACAAGCTGCTGGAAACCCTCCCTCTCTCCCTCCCCCCCGTCTTTTCTCCTTGATCTCCGCCGAGCCATCCCTCTTTTCTCTCCATCTTCTCCTGGCAGGCTTCTCCGCGACGGTGTGAGGTTGTTAGGCTGGCCCAGATTAGGGACATTGTCCGAAAGGTATTTACATCCGGCCAAACCATATTAAACAGAGATTAGGGCTTTTCACTGCACTTTGCAAAAGAAAAAAAAAACGAAGGGGGTGAAAAAAAGAAGAGGGAGCTTTTCCAGGACGAGCAGGATGTACAATAGGCATAGCTGTGAAATGGAGGAAGAGAAATGTGCTCTTTATGGAGGTGTGAGGGGTTTGTGGAAGGGGGGGGGACTCCACAGATCCTGTTTGAAGGTCATGTGATGCTGGCACGTCTGGAGGGGAGTTGAGTGTGCCAAACGGTTGGCAGCCGGGTCCACTTTTTCAGCATAGGAAGCAGAAAGTAAAAGAATCTGTTGGCGGGACACGGCGAGCAGACGTGCTGCTGTGGAGGACACGGCGGTCTGAAGCAGCCTGTCTGTCTGTGTGGCGGGAGCTGCTCTCTTAAAAACAGACAGTATTTACACGTGGAGATAATCATATATCATGATTATTTTGCAATGATATCGTATGGTTGACTATTGGTGCTTACACTGGATGTATACACAAATCAATTTTTAGAAATAATCATCAATAAAGGCGATATAACGGGTAGAACAGTCTGCTAGGTTGAAAAAATAGGTAGTATCTGTCAATCACAAGGTAGCCTCGCCCTAAAGCGTCCCCTGCTTTCTGGTCTGGTGGACTCTAAATGGACCATAATGTACTAAATGAACATCATGCTGGACTGAAGAAGACTTGAAACTAGAGATTGAGACCATAAACTCATGTTTACAATGTTTACTGAGATAATACATCAAGAGAGAAAGTAGGGTCAATTCCTCATTGACTTCCATGAAAATAGACTTTCAGAGCAGTCGCCCCCTGATGGCCAGTAGAGAGAATACAAGTTTAAGGCACTTCAGCGTTGGCTTCACTGTAACACATCCCAGCGTCACACACACATGGACCCCAACTGGCCGTAAGTGCTCGTAGGAAAATGTGGAAAGAATTTGCTCTCAGTGTTCGGAAAGAAAAGGAGAGTCCATTCTTTCTCAGTAGTGGAAGCAAACAAGTAATTACCTGCAATAAAAAAGGCCATTTGTCGCTGAAATGTTTGCCACTGGTTACGGAGCAGCCTGCTCTGCAGATGTTGGAAACATGGCCCTGTCGTATTATTAGCTTAGTGTTGGTGAGGAGGAGGAGGGAAAAGAAAAGGGAGCTCGATGAAGATGAATGTCTCGCTGGCCCATCTGGAATCCATCACTTTCAAAAGTAGTTTAAAGGCAGATATGGTTTGAAAAGGTATGTGTTGCTGCTTCTCGAGCAGACTCACTGAAAGTACCTGTTAAGCCACAGAAAGAGAGTTTTGTCATCCTTTTTCTGTTTGTGATGCTTCTTTGAACCTGCGAGTTTCTTTATGCAAAGCAGCCGACATAAATCAGAGTCGGGAGGAAGTTTAAAGGACTTTAATTGGCCCAAAGTTTTATTTTTCTTCTGATGATATGTGGTATTATTGAACCCTCACCAGCTTTAGCGTTTCAGCACAGCAGAGATAGAATTCTGAATTTCTATCCTTCGGAGCAGAAAATGAATTCATCAAATTGCCAGCACGCTGATTTAGTTGTTTAGTGACAGATGAGAATAAACCTGCCTCACTCTGACTTTTAAAGACGGATACGCATCAGGAAACACTGTCTTCTAAACGACACGTTAGGGATCCAGCATGGATTCACTTTAACTTGAATGTGGAGTTTTCTCCCCGTTGTTCCCTGCTTTAACTCAGACGTTGGTGTGTCAGAGTGAAGACGTGTTGTGGGTTGCTGGTTGACAATGGCAATGTGTGCGGTTATAGATTTCTCGAAAAATATAGCAAAAAGTCTAGATCAAACAATGAATGTACTTACTTGTACGAGTTAATTCTAAAAACAATACAAATATTCATTCAAACTCAAATCTGCACCACTTGCTACAGATTTAGGCAACAGATGTAGAGAAGCTAATCTCTTCATGCCTGCATATCCTGTTTCACTCATGCGTCACAAAACGGAAGCTACTGGCTTCATCCAGATTTCTGTTCTGGAGATATTTAATAACGTACTGCTCAATTTGCATACATGAACATACATTTTCAGCAAACTTGCAATACAAAAATGATTTGTCTTAATGTAAGTAATGAACTGGGGAAGTGTCACGGTGATATCTAGTAGTTAAACATGTTCAGCTTGTTCACCTTTAGCGTCTCCCTTTAACAATTATGAGTGACAGCATGGAAACGTAGTTGTCGGTGGTGCAGCGCCCGATCAAGAGTCTGCAGACGGTCAGGCCGCGTTGTAAAACTGTAAAACTCCTTTCTTTTATCACCACTTTAACATGTGCTCCTCGGTTAATGCGGATTTAAGTGTGTTTACCGAGGTGAACGTCATCCTCGTGACCTGATATGACAGCAGCCATGGCGACGGCTCCTCAGTCTGGTCTGCACTCCTTCCTGTTCCTCCAGGATCCCTCCTCACTCAGTCCCCCCTTCACTGTGTATGTGTTAGAGAGGGCAAGGCTTGGAAAGGCTTCCACTCATAAAGAGCCCTTTTCATCCCCAGGGCTGCAGCCTGCCCGCCGGCCCCTGGAGAAGTTTGTAGAGGATAAATAAACCTCTTCAGACGGCCAGAAAAGATGGAGTCTGTGCGAGCGGCGCGTTAACGTACAGCCGCGCGCCGCAGCATCTCAAAGACACACTTTATATTATTCTGAAGGGCTATTTGTTATGATATTGAGCCGAGAGGGTAAGAGGGGCCAGGAGGGCAGGGGCCTCTTGATTTATGGAGTGACCGCCCGGCCTTAATGCACACACACGCACACACACACACACACTGTTCCTCGTTTACAATCGCAGATACATACACATGTACATATCGCATTTACTCACACACTCAGAGGACATATCACACATTGCTTCCAGCTGGGCCCAGGTTCCAGCGAGAGTGCTCCCCCCCTTCAAACACACACACACACACACACACACACACACACACACCACGCTCACACATGCAGCACCGGACGTGAAAAACAGCAGCGATGTTTAGATGTTGACATATGGGCTACAAACGAAAAAATAGGCCAGTCTTTTATTTCTGTTTTTTAAGGACGAGTTGTACTTTGCACTTTTACAAAGAAATGTGTCATAAAGTGTCTATATATATATTTTAATTAAACTACAGATGTAAGTAGTTAGTTAATGACTGCCGATGAGAGTGTCGGCAGTTTGATTTCGAGAGTTTCTGTTTTCCAGTAATAGCTGGTGGTTGCCTGGTAACCGTATCCCTTACGTTGCTAAGCGTAGTCTGTAGATAACAATTTTGATTTATGTAGCCTGGATATCATTTTAGACAGAAAATTCATCGAGATTCCCTCTGTCATGGTCTAAATGCTGTTTATAGAACATTTTCATTAAATAACGGTGCATTTTTCATATTAGGAAACGGTCTAATCTAAAGATAATGAACATCGGTAGAAAATATTAGTTGTAGACTACTTGGTGCCATACTTAGAAAAACACTTTTTAAAACCTGCTTCCTGGCGAAAGCCTCGAGTGAATAATGAGCCTTTTTAAGGAAGAAAGGTCAAGGATCTAAACAAAAACTCAAGACCTACAATCAGCACGTGTTCTTTGTAATTCACTGCTGTGTGAATGAATGAAATATGTAAAGTGTAATAAAACGTCATAAATATTCAAATAAATTATTAGTATCACAATTACTTCAGCTTTTCCCGCCATCCGGTACAAGCCCGGTTCCTTTGAGGGTTTCTGGGACACTTCCTGCAGTCAAAATATGGACCTAGACTTTCCAGGACTCGGTTCCATTAAGCCTCCCTGTCAAACTCAGAACCACAGGAGACAAAGTGGCCCAGTTTAACTTCAACCTACACTCACGTTCATTCACCTCCACACATTCCCACGACACCATCCTGCACAGCTGGACACACAACAGCTGGAGTCTTTCTCCTCAGGAATTTAACACCTTCACTTTCTTCTTAGGAATTCCTCATTTTTTTTGCATTTTTCTCTGCGACACACTTGCATGAGCACATTTCAAAGGGCTGTCAATGAGATCAAACCTGTGGCCGTACATTACCGGACGTTAGCTTCACTAGAAGCTCGACGGCTCGTAGATCTGCCCCTGAATGTGAAGCCTTTTCAGACCAAATCCACTTTTATTCAAAGCACCTATTTCGTTTTTTTCTCTTCTCCACATTTAAATCTGCATTTCAAAGTGCAGGATCTGAAGCAGAAGCGAGATATTTTTTTACTTTGTTCTTTTGTGTGACACCTGAGAAATGTAATTTTTCTTTTAAACGTACGAAGGATATATCTTTGCTTTGTTTTCTTGTTTCGATAAATTGCGTTTGTTTCGCCTCTGGCCCAGTAAACATCCAAGAAAGGGCACAAATGTTTTCCTCTTATCTAGTTTCCCCGAGATCAAAGTGAAAGTCTGTTTCAGCATCACACACAAATTTGTTTCCTTATACCTTCCGAAATCCAGCGTGGAGCATTTTGTGGTGGGGATCCGGTAGCAGGAATGGAATTTAATATCCATAACTATGTTTTCATGAATATATTATCACCTGAAACCTAGAAGTGTGTTTGTTAGCTTATAATGAGCCCTTCACATCCACACAGGGAGTGTGCCGCGTTGCAACGCCACGTTTCAACAGTAGCCCAGAAGGGACACACCAAATGCTTATCAAATATAAATATGCATATTTTCCTCCAAAGAGGCCACCGTTTTGCTCAAAGTACATGTGTGAATATAACAGATTAAAAAAGCTGCACATGAAACTGAAATGTTTTTGTAGTTTTGGGTGAACTAACCCTTTAAGTAGGAAGTATGTGCCTGAAACAAAGAACCCCATTCCAGTGGAGCCTCGGAGCTGCTGCTGCTTATTCAGCGCTGCCAGAGGACGTCGGGCTCCATAAAGCCAGAGTGAGCTATGAGTCTCTGGAGATTATTATATCTACCCCATGAAGCCTAATTCCCCATGTTTAAGACCTGAAGATATTCTAAGACCTACTTTCTCCTTTTCTTTTCACAGAGGTCATAAGTAATACACGAAGGTAGCGAGCCATTCATGCCGGGCTTTAGGATTTATGCTCCGTGCTCCTGTCGCCTCACTGTTTTCCTTCCCCTGAATGGGCCTTTCTGCTTTTTAGAAAGAAGTGCTGTAAATATCGTTGTCAAAGCCGGGGAGGGGGGGTCTGATCTGCATGGCCACGTTAAGCACATTATTGACTTAACATCTCTGGGATTTTTTTAATGGGGGTAAAGAGAGCGAGAAAACAATTCACAACTCATCCATTCATCTCACTTTTATTGAAGAGCTGCGGTAGTTTGACTTTGGAGGGCTGACGACATGCCGACATTTCTCAAAGGGAATTTCACTTTTTTCCCACATAAACAGCGTGTCTGTCTGCCTGCAAGGATGCGTTCGTCTCCTTGGCTCGCGTTTGTCCGCACCCGCAGCCCATCTATAATTTAGGAGCACCTATTATGTATTCCCCGTGAACGCACCGTCTCGTCTGGGCTACTCCCGGATCCAACCTTGCCTCTCAACTCCAATTTTCCAAATCTCCATTTGAGGCCGTCTGCTGAGAGAGAGGCTGTCCGCCGCTGCTCGTCAGCCATCCCCTCCGAGGCCGTCGCCCTTTCAGCGGGTCAGCGCTGGGTGTGTTTCCCGTCGTAAATCACTCACACGAGCACACCTCGTTCACTCTTTCCCATGGGGCGGCGAGCGTGAGCGTTGGGAGTGGGCAAACAAGCACGGTGTACTCCGTTGCCCGAGCAGCTCATTGGAAGACGCTCTGCGGCCGGCGTGTTTGCGCTACACGCTTGAATATGTGGAATAACGCATGTCCTGGTGTTTTGTGTTCGTCTTAAATGGTTACCAGAGCGACCAGAGTGTCTTTTCTGTCCGGTATTACGGTGCAGCGAGGTATTCAGACATCTTGAGGGCATGATTTTCATAGCAGTGCACTCTTACACAGAGTAGTGTAAGAGGTGAAATGTCAGGAAGGTGTGAATCAGGTGGCAACCTCTGGTTCTGAAAGGTGAAGCCAAAGCGTAAACTTACATTCTCTCTGCTGGCCACCAGGGGGCGACTCCTCTCTGGTTGTATAGAAGTCTATGAGAAAATGGTCCTACTTCTCTCTTGATGTATTATCTCAGTAAACATTGTAAACATGAGTTTATGGTCTCAATCTCTAGTTTCAAGTCTTCTTCAATCCAGCATGATGTTCATTTAGTACATTATGGTCCATTTAGAGTCCACCAGACCAGAAAGCAGGGGATGCTTTAGGGGGCGGGGCTTACCTGCTGATTGACAGGTCGCTACCATGCTACCAATGCAGTTTGCTACTAAGATGACTTTAACACTTAACCTTGAATTAACTAACTTTATTCGGGGCTTCTGTAGTCCACGAACCAATGAGTGACATCACCATGACTACGCCCACTTCTTATACAGTCTATAAGGAAATCTATACCTAAATTGACGTCAGGATGTGAAGACACTCTGATGGAGGAGACACAAGGGGACCCAGTGTTTATTTATCCAGACGTGTCCTCCGTCTCTCCTCCATCCTCCGGGAGGCCGCCGTCCTTCGAGAAGCCAGTAAACATGTTGATTTTTCCCTGGCTCCAACCGAGCGAGGCTGCTGGAGTAAATGAGCTGGTGTTGGACCAAAGATTGGGGGGGGGGGGGGGTTATTCCCACACAGCCCAGATTTGTCTCCGTCTTGCTGCTGGAATTTTAAAAAAAAAGTTTCACTTTTCTGACTTCCAGAGGGAGATTAACTGATAGCTCGCCAGCGGGGTCGGCGGTTAATTCTGCATCACTGCCTCTTTGTTTCTCTTTCACTGAGAAAACTGTGACTGAGTTTGTCTTTTAATGACACTGTGGAAAAGGAAAAACTTAAACCTTTAATTCTTAGAATTCCACAATATAAACCTGAGGGGGAACATTTTACAGGTGAGGTTTTCCCTCATTATAGCGAAACTACTGACGGTAGCAGGCTGTTGCATTTTTGATCAGCCTGCTGTTTCACTCTTTTTTTCCCCCAATTATCTGATCATTTTATTTGGCCTTTATAATGTCCTCTTAATGGACTCACATTTCCAAATGTCCAGGTATTAATTATTGTATTTACAGTGATACAAATCTAGCATGCAGTTAGAAATAAGAGTCACATTTCAGAAGCAGCACCAGAACATATTTGGCATTTTTACTTGATAAATGAGAACTTGAATGTAAATGTCTACGAACTGAACAAAGATCCAATCGTACATGACGTCTCATAACCCACTTTGTTTGTTTTTGTGTGCAGACTCTGTGTCCAGCGAGACCGCCTTCCTGGAGGACTATGTTCTGGGTATGGGGGACACCCTGGAAATGTCATGTGACCACGAAGACCACTCGGAGCCCGTCGTCTGGTTCAAAGACGGCGCCGGGCTTGTGCCCGGCAACCGGACGCGTCTGGGCCAGAGGATGCTGCGCATCATCAACGTGTCGTACGAGGACTCGGGCGTCTACTCGTGCCGGCTCGCCCACAGCAACACGCTGCTCAGCAACTACACCATCCGGGTGACAGGTGAGAGCAACAAAGGGGAGGGGCTGCTTAGTAACCTGTAGATCTCTGGAAGAAACGTTCACCTTATTATCTCCGCCAGTGGATGAGTGTGCATCTGTCTGTCTTTCCACAGCTCATCTCACATACTACTGAACCCATTCGCCTTAAACTTTTTAATATTTATTGAAAAACGTTTTTATTGACTGCTGACTCAGCCAATACATGTGATGAACTGGCAAAAACTGACATCCATAGATAAGAATTTTGAATCTGAGCATCCGCCGATTAATTCCATACTCAATATGATAATATCTACAGTTAGATACGAGATGAATAAATCTTCAGCACCTTGACTGTGAGGCAGCCCTGAGGATGATCGAGTCAGATTCAGCTCTTCTCTGTTTGAGATGGAGACTCTCTCCCACTCTACTGGGTTTGACCTTTCTAGCTTTTCCGGAGATGATTCAATAGTTTAGAAGGAACAACTACATATTCCTTGATCTGATTTTTGCATTATTCTTATGAAATTCTAGTAACTTTTACCTCTTCTGCCCTCTGAAAGTCCCACATCAGCACTTAAAGAGTTCAGGGGAGAAATGTTGTTGACATTGTTTCCATGCAGTGTGAAAATCTGTATAAAGTTGTAAATGATAAAAAAAAAATCACATTTTCAGTGACATTTCATTTTGAATAAGACCCCAAGGACATGTTTAATTTTTAAAGATACTTGAGTCGGTAGCAGCGCTCCAATGGAAACAGGCCCTTTGGCTGCACCCCGCGGTGCTCTCGGAAGACCCACCTGCCTCGTTGTTTTAGCAGGACGACTGAGAATCAAAGTATTGCCCATCGATAAAACTTAGTGGAACGGTAACAGCGGTGATGACAGCTTTTCATAACGGTTCGTGGAAAAGAAGAAGAAAAAAAACGGTGCTCAGGAGGAAAGTTCGATTATTTTCTCCTGCTGCTCGGTTTCAACTCCCGCATAGCTGCTGCCTGCCAAGCTGCACACACACACACACACACACACACAC
Source organism: Eutrigla gurnardus (assembly GCF_963514095.1). Classification (NCBI taxonomy): domain Eukaryota; kingdom Metazoa; phylum Chordata; class Actinopteri; order Perciformes; family Triglidae; genus Eutrigla; species Eutrigla gurnardus. Next base: position 28,698,973 of record NC_139921.1, read on the forward strand.
ATACTTAGACAGCATGACACCAGCACAGACTTTCACCAGCTAACACCCGGCCAAGTTTCACACAGATTCCCCTCCTGATGCACAGTCAAAGGTGAGATTCATTATGGTATAAGGGGATGAGTAACATCTTAAATGAGTGTGTGATGCAAACGGAGCTCTAATAGGGATGTGGGAGGAGGAGGTGAGGGGGGTGAGGTGATGTGTGGGTGGGGGGGTCAGAAGGGAATGAGCAGTAGCTTAAAAGTCTGGCGGCTTATTTTCCCCCCGTAAAACTCATGGACACCAGCTGAGCCCGTTATTGACAACTAATTAGAAAGCAATTAGCTCGAAACATTTCATCATTGAAAACAGATGGGGTGGCACTAAATGAGAGAGTTCGCTGCCTCTCGGCTCACCCCCCACCTCCTCACACACAGATGCATGTGTTTGGCTGCAAGCCTGGGAGAAAATGGCCCTTTTTTTTTTCTGTGATCAGAGGTGGACAGCTTCTCCTCCCTGGACATTTCATCTCCAGACATGTAAACACACACTGATTTAAACAGAAAAAGGAAGCAAACACCCTCGTCTCCCCCAAAGTCACGTTCGGCTCTGAAATCACATTTTTTTAAACGAGAGCAAAATAAACAATCTCCCATCGAGGTGCACTCACAGCTCAGCGTGTTTCAGGAGGAATAAAAACGTATTCATTGCAGCCCCGCAGTCAGACATCTCGTCTCATTTTAACACTCGATTCCTCTTTAAATTACTTTTGAAGTCAGACTTTTCTTTTTTTTTGCAGTATCCTGTTCTCTGCTTTCAACGCAGCCTCGCCTCCATCTAAAACACACATGGACTGTTATGGTTTTTTCTCTCAAATATTTGAGTAAGGTGTCAGATATTTAGGAGCGGTATCAGATTTAGCACCTGGACGGGGTCCAGACGGCAGCCAGCTCAGATTGTGTACACACACACACACACGCACACACACACACACACACACACACACACACACACACATTGGAAGCAGGAGGCGGTAATGTGAGGGGGTGAAAGAAGTTATCTGTAGCACGAATTGTATGAAACAATGACACCCCGTGGTTATCGGTCTGACAATGATTTAGCCTCGGTGGGCAAATAGTCGTTTTGTCAAATCGTTCCTCTTCTACGCAAAAATATCCTTTTATTCCTTTTAAGTCAAGCAACAGGTTACAGATGCTACAAATCCCAATCTAAAGTCACAGTTTATACTTTTAAGGTTCACTTACTGGAAATATTCTGGAGCTAGTGGAGTTTTATTTCTCATAACTTTCCATTGTAATATTAATATTTGCTGTCAAAGCTCTTAATGTTTTTTAGTGCAGTCGATGGTTGTAATTGACATTCGTCCAAAAGATGTTTGGTGAAGCAAATATGGCAAATCTGGTGTTTGTTCCAAACCAGTGCTAATGTTAGCAAGTGTTAGCGTGCCAACACGCTAAAGATAGTAAACGACAGCGGCGTTAGCATAGCTGTGGACTCTTGTTGTGCCCCAGCTTTCCTCTGATTTGACTTCAAACCGTGATGTAACATGAGTCAAACTAGCTTCCCTCTGCTGAGCTGCAGTAGTCGACGAGTCATAGAAACTAAAAACCTTGCTCGTCGGGAGGTTCGGGAGTGCTTTAATCTCACCGAGGGTTGCCGAGGTAACAGCTGGCTGTCATTAACCCGACCAGGGAAAAAAATTGTTCGAGGTCAGATTGAAAACGTGTGATGCAGCGAATCTGAACAAGTCATATCTGTGACTGGAGGATAATTGGAGAGTTGGAAAAGTTGTTGTTGAAGTACGAATGACGTTTGTGACATCTGTGGAAAAGGTTTGGTTGCGTTTTCTGAGCAACAAACTGCATTGTCATCATACTAGTCGGTGAACACACACCATTTAGTTTCCACGGGCAGTTTAAAATTCCTGCTTTGTTTTTCCCGTCTTTATTTTCCTCTCGTCATCGCGCTGAATCAGCTCTGGGGCGCGACCTCTCCAGATGTCCTTTATCTGCTGTCTGATGGCCGACGTCGTCCGAAGAATGAAATTCAGATGAACGAGAAGGAACGCAGAGGAAGTTCAAAAGATTAATTCCTCTCTGTCTTTGTCTTTTCTTTTAAGATTCCCTGTCATCCGGCGATGATGAAGATTATGATGAAGATCCAGAAGATGCAGGTAATAGAAATGGTGAATTCTTAATTACTATTTTTAAACAAGCTTCTTTTTCTGAGTGACACAATGTCACAACGCAATATTGTAAAGTTAATGAGTCAGGAGTGTATTTTTTATTAATTTTTTTTTTTGGTCCCCTAGCAACAGTATCCTTAGCACCTAAACACTAAGTGTTAACATGTTTTTAAATCCTCATGTTGAAAATACAACCTGAGTTCCATTAAGGCGCCATGAACTCCGTCGTTAAGCTTAACGAGCAGCAGACTGCCGAAGGAACGGGGAGCCGTTAACGGCTCTGTTCAGGGTCAAAGAAGAACCAGCTTTTAGTTCACCTGCGTTGCAAAAGCAGATTTCCAACTAGAAGATTCTATCCCGATATGGGAAGTATTGATATGAAAGGCTGCGTGGATCAATTCACATTATACGGCTGTCTCGCTGTGCTCGCCGTTCTCTCCCCAGAGCACCGAACTAAACGCAGCCGCGGTGCAGATCAGAAGCCGGGCCCTTCTCCGGCAGGTAACACCCTCCTCCCCCTCTCATTGCTCCGCTGTGATGTGAGCTGCTTTGGCATTCGGAGAGAGACGTGCTGAGTTCAGGTGCAGGTGAACAAAGAAGCGTTGAGGTGATGGCTTCTGATGGCTGCACGCGCTTTACCTGTCAGCAGAGACGGGATGCGTCGCCACCCTTTTTATCGACCAGCCAGACGCATCGCTGCAGCGCCTTTGTTGAGCGGCGAGAGAAACGAGAGAAAAGAAATGATGTAAATGCAGTGAGAGAGGAGGACGTGACGGATAGGCATGAAACAAGGGAGAGAAGAGAGAGTCCTTCAGAAAGAACGAGCTAGAAAGTTGATCACAAATACTCAACTTTCCACAGATTTGTTGAACTGCTTGCATACTTTGACAGTTCGACAACAGTTCAAAGAAGATCTTCACATCGTGACAGTCAGCTCCGTCGTGTCCCAGTCCACCTTAACTGCGAAACAAAACCGGTGCCGGCGGCGCAAACAGGCGGACGCTCAGCCGAAATCAAAAGCCTCCTTTGTGAAGCGGCGCTTCCAAAGCTCCGACCCCGAATCAAGAGTCGTCACATTTTGACGCCGATGGTGGCTCACGCTGCGCTTACTCGGGGAAAAACTGCCCAAATGCCAACATGGTCGCCATCATGTTCAACTGTGATCCGACTACAATCACTACATGATGAGAGAGACATGAAAGGGTGGACCGGTGGGGGGAAAAGAGACGTTTTTGTATTCTAACTTTCACAAAGTGCTGTTCGTTTCAGCGAGGCGTACCTATTATACTGGCAACCAGCTCATTTCCTGTCACCTCTTTACTGTCAAAATAAAAGTAAAAACACATTTGAGTTATTGAGGAGCCCTAGCCCTGCTTTTCACTTTCTCCGTCACTATTTTTTTTCATGTTAAGGACTGTTTAGAGACAGAAAATAAATCAGCATGTTAATGAGCCAGTTGTTTCTGATGACAGCGTGCAAAGGGGAGTTTTGAGAAAGACAGACTGTCAGGTAACAACTTATTCAGGCTGCTGCCTGGGAAAAAAGAGTAAAGGCCCAGTTAGACATCACGTAATCGCCTCCTAATTTATCCTAATCCTCTTTCTTTCTTTACCACTCTGACAGTAAGTAATCGCCGGTTATTTTCCTTCTTATAGCAGCACTCGAAAATGCAATGAACACAGGAATGTCTGCTAATATTCTTTGTCTTGGCTGGCTTTCAACGTTTAATCCCGGCGTTCAGCTCACTTCGGATGTCGGAGTTATAAATGTAATCTTTATGTTCGTACAGTATTCCCCCTCTTTTATAGCATTTATCTGATGCTCTTAGAGAGATTACAGAAGAAAGCAGCAGAATAAGCTGTATACTTGCAGAAAGCTGCCTGTTGCTGTCTTTGTGCTGGAAGTCTGCTGTGGATAAGCTTAACACCTGCGATGTAAAAAAAAAAAAACCCTGAATGTGTTTGAATGTGCAGCTTCACGTGGCGGTGAAAGCCTGAAGTGTTTTCTAAATGGGGCCGGAGTGGCAGCGGCGGCGGCGGCTTACTGCAGACATCCTGAATGCCAGTAAATAGCCTCAGACTGCCAGACTTAATCTCTGGATGTAAGTCTACCTCATGACATACGAGGCTCCGATTTCCTGGCCAAAAGGAGAGGGATTAGCCCCGAAACGTTAAACCCCCATATCGCCGCTTAATGTCCGCTAAGCCACCGCTAATTAGCAGGAAGGAGCCATGTGACGAGTCCCCGTCGGTGAGGAGCGTCCACCATAACAGAGATGTGGAGCCGAGCTCTTAATGAGGGAGAGGGAGAGAAAACAGTCGCTGATTGACGCCGAGACGGCAGAACTTGCCGAGTTAGAGAGAAGAGGAAAGAGATTTGAGGAGTTGAGTCACTCGGCTGAAGTGATGCTGCCGGACACAGCTGACTGTTCTCGGAGGGAAGACGGACGAGCTGCTGCAGTCGTGAGCTCACTCTCCACCCACCAAACACGACTCGCTCAGCTGTCTCCCGCGGCCCTCTGGGAAAAAAAGGCAGAGAAGATAGACGCCTGCCCGGCAGCCACAGTAATGACACCATCAACCACTTTGTGAGAGTGACACGAGATTTATGGTTCATTTTCCTGACGAGGAAATCCAAATTGAAAAACACATTTTGCAGAATGAAACTATTGAATTATAGCTATTTGAATTAAATGTTTATGATTTATTAAATAACAATATAGACCGTTTATCTCGCTGTCATTGTAGAAAAGTGAGAAATAGAGCCTGATTATTTGAATATTTTTCAATAAAAAGACTTACTCATCTGTGACGCAGTCAAAATATTTGTTCCTCAACAAAATATATAGTGATACCAGAATGTTTGTGTGCCATTTTCAGACTTTAAAAGCATATTTAGGCTAGGATGACCGCGACGTGACATTTTCATATCCTCCCACGTCTCCATTAAGTCATCGCGGTAGATTAAGTGTCGAGGCCGTAAAACTCAATGAGCCGTGTTGGAGTTCATCATGTGAACCTGACTGAGGAGCAAATAAAAGGTCAAACTCACACCATGTGTGTGTGATACTAAAGTCGGTATTTGTTGCAGCGTGGAAAGAGCTTACGTGAAGTGAAAGGGCAGTGTGTGTGTGTGTGTGTGTGTGTGTGTGTGTGTGTGTGTGTGTGTGTGTGTGTGTGTGTGTGTGTGTGTGTGTGTGTGTGTGTGTGTGTGTGTGTGAGTGAGTGAGGAATGTTAACAGAGCCTAATCTGTGCTGTGCTGTGCTCCTGAGCTATGCAGCCTCCTTGTTTACCCTGGCAGGAGAGCAGAGAGCCGGACGGCGGGCCACGCTACGCTGCTCCGCGGCCGCCATTCCTCCGGCTCTGTTTGCCTTGGGTCCCTGCAGGCCCTCAGGGGGCAGCGTGCCTTCAAAGGGCCCCAGTGTAATCTGTAATGAAATCTGCCTGTGTGCTCACAGGCGTCAGCGAGGGCAAATTATACAATTACACAATTAGACCTCCGCCTCCATCTCCTCCTCCTCCTCCTCCACAGATCGGTGTGTGAGCGTTGGAGGACCTTGGGCCGCCGGCACCGCGGTGTGTCCCGCTCCAGCTAATTGCTGCTGCACTGACATTTGGGCTGATAGAGAGCCACTGTCACGCTCCTCCGAGCCGCATCACGGAGCCGGGAGTCAGAGGCAAAGTGAACTACGGGAGGTTTTCATGTGTGTGTGTGTGTGTGTGTGTGGAGAGCACTTGTTCATGCAGATAGCACACAGCCCTGCAAGGCTGCACGGCCCTCTAGAGTTGTTTTAATGATAGAAAGTATGGAGACAAAGTTAAACAGCGTTAGAGTCGACAGGCATCAGTTAAAGTGACATTTTATCCTTCAGGTTAAAAACCAACAAGCTCCATCGAGACATGAAAGAATGTAGGATGTTATAAAACACACAGAAAAAGATGACACTTTTTCTGCATATTTTGATGATTTGCGGGATATTATCATGGATCATAACATGAAATATTCAGATATCCTTGTTGAATTTTTCAAAGGGAAAGACAGGAAATCAAACAGCTTTGTATTTGTAATGAAATCGTACTGAAAGAACCGAACTTATCACTTGAGTCAAATAAGTAATTGGCAGCTGTAACAGTAGACGTATCTAGTGAATGTGTGACGGTGTAACCCAAACAAACAGGAACACCGCGGTGTATCTTTAGGCTCCCAGAGAGATCCCCCTCCTCGTTTAACCTCTGACAGCTGGACATGACACCGTAGCTGCTGAGCTGAGAGAAGATGTTACGCTAAACCAGTTTCCATATCCATGCAGGGCAGGGTTATCTCCAGACCCCATCCCTGTGGGGTTTGAGGGGGTATCTGCTACCGCCCCCCTACCCCCATAGAAGATCCCTCTCCGCTCTGCTGAGGAAATACCAGCCAGCCAATTAGACACGGGATGGGATTCCTGTGTGTTGCCGAGCGTATAGAGCCGAGGACGGCACAGTAAATCAAAAAATACTCTTAAATTCAAATATCGACTGCTGTTTGTAAATTGGAAGAGGCTGCATTTTTTTTTTTTTTTTTTTATCTCTCTCTTGCAAAAAGTGCCTAAATCAGCTTTGAGAAATCTGCAAAATGGACCAAAACAAGGATCAAATAATAATCTATTTTTATACATTCAAGCATCATAACATCTCTTAATTTAAAGTATCAAATGCAACAAAAATAAATTACACTTTGCAGCATAGAAAAGTTCTTGTTTATGCGGTTTTATTCTGTTTTTCTCTTCCTGGAACATATTCTGAGCTTTGATTTCCCCAAGAGGAGGTTGTTTACCTTCAACTTCCCAACACACAATCAATTTTAGATGCCTGGAGACCCCCCAAATAAATCTTATTATACTGGTTTTTACAAAATAGTGCATAGTTTTTCATTGTAAAATGGTAAAAACCCAAATAATTATCCCCAGCTTACTCTAATTCCTGGGGGATAAATTCCCTGCTGCGCAGGAAGTAATAACACATCGCAGCCATCTCTGAACAGACAAAAAAAATAACAAGCACCATGGTACATGAAGACAATTATTTGCCAGAGAAGACGTCACCCGGTTTGATTGACAGGTGATCTCATGCAGAAACGCAGCTAAAGATCAGCGAATGAAGAGTTTTTATTGGGACAAAACCCCAAAGACGTGCTGAAACCACTATTTCAGGGTCAAAAACTGCAGCAGGAAGGTGTTTTCAGGAAGAGGAGGAGGACCACACATCAGGAGAGAGAGACTGTTTAAAAAGTCGGTGTGTGTTTCTGTTTGGCTGGGCGTGAGTGTGGCTCATTGCGATTTGCCAAGAAAACAATGTGTTCAGACTCCTCGGAGGTTTGTCCCACGCTGTGCCGGGTGTCGCTCCAAAAACGCCGAGGCGGAGAGAAGTAATGAAATCCAACAGATATTTCCCTTTTAAGGTGGAGAGCGTTTGTGTGTTGTTTTTTCTTTGCACGTGGGGAGAGCGTTTGCCTTGGCGAGCCGGGGAGTCTCTAACTCGGAGCAGGGAGTCGGTGTTTCCAGCCGCTCCATTAGTCTGTTTCAGGGGAGGGAAGTAACGTTTCTGTTTGTTTGCTGTCTAAGAAGATCCACCTTTTCATCGGCGGAGTCGCTCGTCCCGGTCTGGTTGTGATTACCACGTGAAGTTTTGAAAATGTGTGTCGGGAACATCAGAAGCATTCACAGACGGCGACGCCTTCTGATTGACATCTCACCTGCGTTGTCCTGTTGAGATAAACACCCACAAGATGCTCGAGGGCGAGATTTTCTTTTTTGTTTGACCCGAGTTTGATAACACACACACACACACACACACACACACAAGCGCAGACATTGAGATGGTAATTAGCTCCTCTCTCTGTGTCTCTCTCTCTGTCTCTCTCTCGCTCCTCCTGCATTTAGAGAGTAAAAGAGACATCTGATGACCGGTCAGCCACCTCCCCGGCTTTTGTCCTGAGAAACACTCACACACTGCCACAAAGGAGAGCGAGTGAGCCGTGCCCCGGCGCTCTCGCCCTCCACAACCCACACAGCGGGAACAATGGGCCCTCTCTGACTCGCTGCACTCTCTTTGTCCCCGCCGCCTATCTCAATACGACTCAATAAATCGCCCTGACAGGTTTCCAAACTATCAGGATCGGGCCGATGAAATCTCAAATGAACTCTCGCATTGTCGCCCGGGGAGGGGGGGAGAGGGGGGGAGACGATGATGAGCTTTGTTCGGTCCCTCGCGACGCTTCACGCAAACCCGCTTTGTGTCCTTTCAACATCCGTCAAACTGTGTTTTACACCTTTTTTTTTTGCCGCATCTTGAGCTTTCTCTCGGGGACAGAAGGGTCGGCTTGGAAGCGGAGGACAAACGGGGCGCAGGTACTCGTGTTGTTTACGAGGGGAAGACACATCTGTCCTGGTTAAAGTACATAACTCATCCAAGATGAGGCCAAGTTGTACTGTCTGTCCCATCTTTTAGCAATTACCAAATACATGTAACGGAGAATTCCTGGAGGGTCTTTGCAAAACGTTCTATGATCTAAGAATACAGCAGAAAAATGGAAAACTTAGGGCCGATGTGTTCGGATAAGAAAGTGGTTAATCTCGGTTAGGGGCTGGATATCGATGTGGATGTGGATGGATGACTGAAAAGGGACTGCCGGGCACAGTTCCAGGGGCCCAAGGGGTCAGGGAGGCCTGGCCTACAAAATGTTGATGACTGGAACATCACAGAATGATTAAAAACTTACAAAACAGCTACAAAATGGGGTTGAGTTTGGGTGTCTTGTTCCAATGTAGACGGGGTCAGGGGTCTCCTTCATGTCTGTCCAGGGGCCCTTTGTCTCATAATCCATCCACAGGTTCTTGATGCCTTTTAAGGTATCGACCAAAATAACCCAGACTTAGGACCTGATTAGGATTTACCCTCATGGACTTGAGACTTGACTTGGACTTTCTTGGATTTTTGATCAAGCTTGATTGGGACTTTTCTCAAATTACTTGAGACTTGACTTGAGATGGGTCGGCACTGTATCCATTAGATGTTCTGTTCTTATGATAATTTGTTGACTGACCCGACGCCCTGTTTTCATGTGTCGTCCAACAGAAGCTCCCTATTGGACCAAGCCGGAACGGATGGACAAGAAGCTCCTGGCCGTCCCGGCCGCCAACACCGTCAAGTTCCGCTGCGCCGCGTCCGGAAACCCGATGCCGACCATCCGCTGGCTGAAGAACGGGAAGGAGTTCAAAGGAGAGCAGAGGATGGGAGGCATCAAGGTGAGAGAGATCTTCACTTCAAACATGTTAACGCCTAAAAGGATACACGAGCGGGCCGTTCAAATCCTCACACCAGCTGGGCAGCGGGGAGGCGATGCTCGGCCCCTCGAGCTCCCGTCAAGACTGCCTTTTAGCAAGGCATCTTAATCCCCCCAGCTAGTCCGGTGGAGCCGCTGTGTGTCCATCAAAGACCAGTGCGAGCGATGCGGTGCTCCCTGTTGTGAACTGCTATAACTGGAGGAGTGTGAAGCGGAGTGCTGACAGAGCGTTCACGCTCCGTGGATCTTCTCACGGTAAATAAAGGTCAGAAAAGCTCCCCCAGCAGGACCCGGGAACGCTCTTAGCCCCGGCTAAACCCACCGAAAATACATTTGGAGAGGTCAAACCGCGGTGCTGAAAACAAGAGTGGTACGCAGATACACACATGCTTCGCGTGATAGCTCCGTGTTGACAGTCATGCACTGCAGCAAAACAGCTGTTGTGCTCCGTTTTGTCATTGGATTCACTCTAAACACCGGGGCTCTCGTGTGGAATGGCACTGCTTAAAGTAACAGGGCCTTGGTTTACTTTGGGTGTTCCTCTAATGGCCCCTTAGCTGCAGGATTTAAAAGACAAACCCGGCACGGTAAGAACATCGGAATTCAAACAGTCCGAACTTGTGTTTTGGTTCAAAATGATCTCAAACTGGATGACGTGTAAATTTAAAAATGATGCCCAGAGACGTGATTCTTTTCGTCCCGTGTCCTGATCAGACGGAGTACGTTTTGAACGTTAGCTTCACGTAAACCACAAGCTGTATGCCATGCCTAAGCTTAATAGTACAGCTTCAATCAATAGAAACACCTTCCCCAAAATCTGAAGTAGCTTCAGCGAGACACGTCACTTATGAGATTGTCATAGAAAAGACTGCTAAAACCTGACCAGGGCTCTTAACTCTGAAATCATGAAGGGTATATTACCTTCTTAAGATGATGAGGAGGGGAGAATTTACCTGTAAACGTTCCAATCATTACTAACTATCACAGCATTTTATTGCAGACATTACTCCATTCACATGTTCAGCTGTTGTCTGAGGGGAAAGCTACCTGGTTACGTTAAAAATGCAAATAAAAACAGAAAGTGTGACAGTGAAACTTCAGCGGGAGTAATTCATGGATGCAATGAGGCAACGAGAGACACTTTCTTTCTCCCCCAGTGGAGGTTTTGGCATTTAAAGAGTTAAATGTAATGAGATCCTGCAGCTATTAACAGTTTACAGAGATCTCCAACATCTGCTCCCAGCAGACCAACAGCAGTTGTCTCCCTCCCTCTGTCCCCACTCTCACATGCATGCATGCAAACACACTCACACACACACACACACACACACACCTGTCACCGGCCCTCAGGACACTGCGAGTGGCTCCCGGACAGCAACTTTTAACATGTTTAGTGGTGCGTGAAGATTTTGCTGATGATAAAGTTTGCGGTAAAATGAATCCCAAACCGAGCCGTCAGAGCACTTTGATGTTTATTCCATCTGTTCACAAATCTCTGACTCCGCCCCCCTTTGATCCACGAGTGTCTTTTTAGGTAGAAAGCAACTTGTTAATGGTAGGAAAGAGTGTGATAGAGATTTATTTATTGTGGGGACTGGTGCTATATTAGCGTTAGGGCTAAACATAAGTAACTTAAGTAAAAAAATGTGCACTTAGGGTGGCGTGATCAACAGTGAAGGTTGAATTGAATAACAAATCAGCGTTGAAATTGGCAGGAAGGGAGCTAGTTCATGTAAGCTGTTGGGACAGCACAGTCCTGCATGGCTAAGTGGAGCTAACGGCTAACATCCGAGGAGTACGCCAGGATGAGTCACGCAAGGATGCTTTCAAGCTCGGTTCAGCCAAAATAACTACTGGGGGAGAAGGTAGATTATATCGTTATCTTGATGTGTTCGATTTGTAATATTGTTGAACTTAGTTTTTGTCAAGAATCTTGAATAAATACCGCTGTTTAAAGGAGGTGGTGAAAATAAATGGACTAAACTGGTTTAGTTCAGCAGGTGATATTGTTGAATATTATTTAAAAAAAAATATTTTTCTACTAAGGAAATTAGTACTTTTAATCGGATCTATTAAAAAGAATGGAGCTATATAGAAATACTTGATTATGAATAATGCAGCCCTAATCAGTATGGTGTCTGTTCCCCTCTGCAGCAGTAGCCGTTTTGCCCCCTGCCTTTAACACATGCTCCTGGGGGATGTAGTATAATTAGAGAGTGATATGTATAGCTGACTATCCACAGTAAGCCTTTACAGCATACGTGAGTTCCTGCTGGCCTTGTACCGGGTTGTGTCAGGGTGAGCCAGGACAGCGAGGTGTCACCGACCCCCCAGAGACAAATTCCTGTACATTTTCTCCCGCTCCGTAAAGCTCCGCGGGTCGAGCTTGGCACCGAGCGCCGCCGTGTTCCTACCGTGGCCACCCATGCTGAGGCTGTTTTTAATGTTTTAATGTTTATGCCAGTTTCTCCAACTTTTTTCATCTTTTTATCCGTTTTCAATTGGGTCAAAGGGTCACGGCATCGACATCAAAAGAAACCACGTACCTTTTTTTCGCCCACACACATTATCGCGCCATGCCGAACGGTTCCAGTTACCTTGGCTTTATAGAATTTGCCATTTTTTTATGCTTTACAGCCACTTAACCCTGCTCTCCATCTGTCACGCTCGTCATAATGAAATGTAAAAGTAACGTTTATGTGTCTCGAACAAATTCAAGGCCATTCACTGATCCTGCCAACGATGGAGGATGGAGATGTTAGACTGGAGGTTATTGAGACATGGCTGTCTGTGTCTTAATCGAGATGTTATCACATGCTCCCCCCTCCCCCTCCCTCCCTGCTGCTTTAAAATCCAGTTAGCTAGTCACCATGTGGCTGCTGTCGGAGGGGTGGGGGGGTGAACGGAGAGGTCACCCTCTATAGAATCAGGGTGCTGGGTGACAGACAAGCCTGTGACATGGCCTGGCTTCAGAGGGGTCAGGGGTAACAGCTTCAACCCCCCTAACCCCCTCACCCACCACCACCCTGCAAGAAATTAGGCTCATTTGTCTGAACAATGAGAGTTGAGCCACATGTTTATGTCTGGTGCTCAATCATTTAAACAATAACTCATCACTCATGTCTCTTTTTCAAAACTTTACGTGTGATCCACAGACATCTGCACACTCATACTTAAACAGTCACATGATGTTGAATGAAGTTGAGCTATGAGTGTAAATCCATTATATTGTCGCCTAATTTTTTAACTCGGTTATCCCTCAGATCCTCGCCTTTGTCCCAACAAACTTCCATCATCAGTTAACCGCTCATTGTCAGTCCACCTCAGGATATTTTTAGATCAATCGACTGTCGACGCTGCAGGAAACATAAAAATGCATAATTTGTTGACCAGATGGATTTGAGTCGAGCAACGCCGAGCAGAAAACGTTACAGCTCACTTTAGTTATTTCTAAAGAGCTTAAGACGGAACGATTGAATGGTCTTTGTGTTGATCAGACACGTGATGGACGTAACGCAGCGACGTGCTTTCATTTGTCCGTCACCTCACATCTGCCTGTGATGAGTTCATCGTGCAGGGTTGTGGGGTTAGATGGGGGTCCTGACAGCCTGACAATGGCCCTCCTAAAGACTCTGCTCCTGCAACAGGGTCCTCTAGGTGAAGCTGTCTTCCTCTGGCATCCGCATATACAAGTGACATATTGACAGCCGTGGTTAATTTCACATGAATGAATTTTGGGATGATGTTGTCCCCCGTGTGTGTGTGTGTGTGTGTGTGTGTGTGTGTGTGTGTGTGTGTGTGTGTGTGTGTGTGTGTGTGTGTGTGTGTGTGTGTGTGTGTGTGTGACTTGCTAGCTGATCCATGCCGGTGGCATCCCTTCTATTCAGTGCTGTCTACCAGCACCAGTTTGTCACTTCCTCTAAGTGCCATCAGATCTGCAGCAACGTGAGAGAAAGCTCCTGACTGGGCGGACCATTAAGGTCCATTACCCGCCTGCAGAGAGACCTCCAGACTGAAAGTGGCCTCTCTGAGTCTGCACCGCGTTCTGCTTTGTTCCTGCAAGACGTTTATATGATTATCTCGTCGGGTTTCACTTCCCGCGGATTATTTTCTTACACTCGGTTGTACTTTCTTTGTGCATTTTTATGTCAGTTCATTTGTGACAGATATTTAAAATGACACTTTTGTACAGTTAAAGATGAATTTGTCTGATTGTAGTCCCTATTTGGTCTAATGATCTTTCTACAGATGTTTCTGTTTGATAGAACGTGTCGTGTGGCCCCTGCTGCATTTAAAAAGCTGCAGCTGAAGATAATTGCATCAGTCAGTCTGGTTTTCAGTGGACACTTTTAATGTCCCATCATGGTTTGGATGCGTTTTCACATTCTTTTCCTCCAAGTAATGCTGACTATTTGTAGTCATCAAAAAAAATCCTCTACTGTATCAACAACTTTGTAGCTGTTCTCAAAGTCACAAATGAGACAAATCCTCCGGTTATCCCGTCTTAGATGTTAAGGATATTATGTCCCATCAGCACGCTGGAGGTTGTTTTCAGACATTCGCTTCCGTTTTACAAACGATGTGAAAGTCCATTGAAATCAACTAAAATATCTCATTTAATGTGATGAAAACGTGCAATAATAAGTAGACTGAGTTCTGAGGATTGTATATGTAGTTTACCACAGCTGGAAGGTGCTGGAAAAGCATGGCACTGCACCTTGAAATGCTTGAAAAGTGCTTGAATTTGACTTTGGAAAATATGTAGGAGCCCTGTAAATGAAACGGTGAATAGGATGTGTGGCTCATTTATAAAAAAGGGAAAATGAAATTCCGTCGCACCGGAGTGAACTGTGGCGCTCGGAGCCCTCCTGCCGTTATGCAAGGGGGGGGGCAGGGCCTAAAGGTTAAAGTTCACCTCTCTATTGAGCCATCAGACGGAGGGTGGGGAGAGGTGGGCGTGTCGCCCAGCCTATTGAGGGCTTTGACAGCCACAGCCAATGCTGTTGGAAGGGATTTTATTGTGCTCACGCTAAACCGCGGCGGCACAAGCGAGACAAAAGTTGACAATGTAATTATTGTGTTTCATTTCGTCCAGGTCGCTCGGCGCTCAACTGATTTTTCAATCCCTGTTTTGACAACTGTCCAACGCGGGGCTCTTAAAGCGGCTCCACACTGGTACTTGTTAAGACTTTAAGCACTTTACATCCTTGTTTTTCCAGCCTTGGATTGTGAGTCTCTGTAGGCCGCGTAGGAATTTATTCACTTTGCAAGATTATTATTTTTTTAATTTTAGACCTTTATCCCCCCCATTGTTTTCCCCAAATACACCAGGGGTAACAAAAGACAGATAATCCTGTCTTTTACAGTCTTTTCCTCCATGTCGAAGCCTGTAGAGTCAAACTCCGGCGTCGGACCCACAAACATTGCCAACTTTAATGGCGAACCCTCCGGTCTTCCATCTATTTCCGCTCTCTGTAGGTCAAATTAGACGGTAGCACAGATCCGGGCCACTGCTCGGCTCTGACACGCTCATAAATTCTGGTAACTGGCCCCGCCGGTTCTGACGGGGAGACTTTTTTTGTGAGGTGAAGACGGAGAGCTTGGACCATAAAGGGAGAGCAGAGCTTCCTGTGTTTTCTCAGACTACTGCCACACTGCACAAAACGTATCTGTATGAACCATTGAAGCTGGTCGACTTGTGAATTCTTGGTTGATTAAAATATGTAAAACACTCTGCCACGGTCTTCCACGGCAATAATATATCTCTTCACTCTTTTCTTCCCCCTCTATGCAAAGAGTCTGTATGTTGGTTTAACGCCGCCCTTCAGATTTACACTTTTTGCAGCGTGAAGCTCCCATGTCCATTCCCATGGCTTGTGCCCTTCTTTACGTTCCGCAGCCAAAGCCCTAAAACCTTTTTAAAGCCCTCGTATAACCCAAACATAAGCTCCTTAATAATTTAATTCTGTTTGGAATCTGGCGTGATTGGAATGGATGGGATTATCACGTTTGTGGGGACTAATGCTGCAGGTTCAGCGGGGGTTAGCCGATGTAACATGGTCATAAACGCAAGTGGCATGTATGGAGAAAGTAATTAAATGTGCAGGAAGGGGGGAATTAAAAGTGAAGACGTCACTCAAAGTTAATAATTAATTTGAGCACATGTTGTATTTGACAATTGCTTTTCCTCTAATAGTTATGGACAGTTTAAACAGCTGTTAAAGTCCAGACTTAAGCTTTTAAAAAGGAAACTTTAGCTGAAAGTAGATACTGTTCCCATACATGGCATTTAAATCAACAATGTCATAACATAACATGGTGTTAAAGTCAGTCACACAGAAATATCTCATTTAGCAGCATGAGTAAGGCTGTAACAGAGTATATGCAGCTGGACAAAAAGCATGTTGTATTGCTTATAAACTCAACTTTTCATTTGTATGTGGAAAGTTGTGTTATTTCCTCTGTCAAAAGTTATATCGGGTTATGATAAATAAAAGTGAAGTATAAACATAAAAAGTGATCGGGAAAAGTACTTAGTGTGGAGATTTGTAAATACAAATCCCCTAAAAATGTGTAGATACAAAACAAGATTACATATTATAAATGTTGTAGCTCCAGTTCAGGGACTTAAATGCTGACAGATTAAATTACAGATGTGTCAAAGAAATGAGCTGAATCAAACTGATAAAAAAAATCAGAAATCTGTAACTGCAGCTGCCGGATTCATTCAGTGGTGTCAAAAAAAAGTATTTCAAATTCCCAGAGTGAAAGTAAATGTACCTTCCCTGGCTTTCAAAGTATTTAGAGACCAGAACTCTGATCACAGTCTCTTTCTGTTGGTGGTCTTGGCCTCTCCTGAGCAAATCGACTCCGGCTCGTATTTTACCACCTTCTAGCTTCCCTCCCTCCTTTTTTTTCTTCTTCTTCTTTCAGCTCGGTCTCAGCAAAACCGCAGCAGAAGGCGTCACTCATCTGCTCATGAGAGCAGCCATTGACTTCGGTTTGACTCCACCGGCTCTGAGAGGGGTAGACGGGGTGGAGCCAGGCCGCTCTCTCAAAAAAAAAAAAAAAAACACACATTTGCCAGCGTCGAGCCGGCCGCCTGCTCCACGTTACCACGCAACTGCAAAAAAGCACACACAGGCATAATATTTACACTGTTACATTATTTTCCACATGCGCCTCCAAGAGAGGGAGAGAGGAGGAGACAGGAGTAGAAGGAGGGGAGTGTATGAATATATAGATTCTGTGAACACTGAATGCGTGGGGTTAAACGTTTGTGAAAACACTAAGCCCTCTCCGAGTTGCCCACACTTTCCTACAGGTGATGTTAAGTGTTCCACCCTGAAAAGCCACTTTGTTGACATCACTCCCCCCCTCAGTGATTCTGACCCCTCTTCCCGAGGAGTTCACTCCGGCGGTGTTTCCACTTTAGCGTCGGAGGTCGTCCCTCTCGGCCCCGTGGAGACGCTGCTGCCCATCGGTGCATGGCCGGTCCTCCGAGCAGCTCCTGAATCTGTCACGTTAGTATCTGTCTGACGCTGCCGTTCCACCCGCACCTGGTTTGAATTACTACGCAAAAATTTACTCTGGATTGCTCTCGACTGGCACCACTTTCAGAGCTGCTGCTGCAAAAAAAAAGAAATCTCACTACAGAGAGAGATTTAAAAAGAAAAAAAACTTCCCTGAGCTCCCTCTTGTGAAAATAAACCCATGTGTTGTTTTAATTAATACTCTTGTTATCATTGTTTAGCAACTCATTAAGCAATCACACGTCTGGGGGATTACTAAGTGTGTCCCGTCACATTTCTTCAGTGGAAAAGCATTTCATGTGAAAGATGACTGCTGCTCTACATGTCATCCAAGTTGTACTTTGTGGTTGTTTCCCATCAAAGACCGTCACACGGAGGCAATAAGAGCGTTGCAAGTAACACGAGGAGGTTCACGCAGCCCAGCTACGACACTTTTTGTCACCATTGATATGTATTGTCACCATGACGACGAACAACAATCACCATTTTCTTTTGTATTAGTCAAATGATCACTGAAAACAGTTTAATGCCTGTTCTGCTCCTTTTCTATATATATATATATATATATATATATATATATATATATATATATATATACACACACACACTGGATGAGCAAACTCCATGATAATAACATACCCCTCCCTCCTCCCCCAGCTGAGACACCAGCAGTGGAGTCTGGTGATGGAGAGCGCCGTGCCGTCGGACCGGGGAAACTACACCTGCTTGGTGCAGAACAAGTACGGCGCCATCACCCACACCTACCAGCTGGATGTTCTAGGTAAACAACACGGAGACATGTGTTCTCACTCTCGGCTTCTGTGTAAACAAGGAATGCATTAACATGAATCAGCGGTTTGAAACTCACCCGTGAGGGTTGTTGATTTTTTTTTTTAAAGGCGAGCGTATGTCTACATTTCCTGCAGCGTCATCGTTGTGTTCTAATGACTCTCGCTCCTCCCTCTCGCAGAGCGCTCCCCCCACAGGCCCATCCTCCAGGCGGGCCTGCCAGCCAATCAGACGGTGGTGGTGGGCAGCAACGTGGAGTTCCACTGTAAGGTGTACAGCGACGCCCAGCCGCACATCCAGTGGCTGAAGCACATCGAGGTCAACGGCAGCCGCTACGGGCCCGACGGCGGTCCCTACGTCAACATCCTGAAGGTGGGTCCGCAGCACACGTCCCCTAATGAGTCTCGCCGGTGATGATTTCACCCGGTGATGATTTCACCCATAATTAACGTCTCCTGGATGTCTTGTTTAATGAGGTTTTTACAGCAGGCGGGTCAGCGGGGGCCCACGGGCTCCTTCCACTGCAGCTTATAATTGACGAGCTCGTTCCTCCAACGCTACGCCTTCATTACGGGAAAGAGAAGCCTCACCTGCACTTCCACTGCAGCATCATTAACGTCAGAACGCCACCTGTAAGTCAGGCTTCTGGTCCTGATGGTGGCTCCTGCACTGCTTCAAGAGAAAAAGATTAGATTCTAGAAAGACGTTGAAATATATAAGTGAAATTAACATCAGGCAGTTATAATAAAAATTATAAAAAAAATATAAAGTTTATTATTAATAATGATAATGACATTAATTAATGGGCAAATTAAATAAAAAGGTAAAAATCTTCCTGCATCTTTTATAACTTTTGATAGAGTATCCCATAATTTTGGAGCATAGTAAAAAAGAAAAAGAAAAGCTGCCTGTTTTCATGTGCATATAATTGTGTTTATTTAAAAACCCAGCAGCAGAAGATCTGAGGGCTCGTGAAGGCTTATAAAACGACAGAGAGTCTGCAATGTAGGCTGGTCCCAGACCATTAAGAGCTTTGAAAACAAATAAAAGAATCCTAAAATCTATTCTAAAACATACCGGGAGCCAATGGAGCGCAGCTCAAGCTATCGTAATATACTTTCTTTTTCCTTGTGTTGGCTAAAAGTCAGGTTATGAGGCGGGTAGAGCCTGAAACACAACTACCAATCTAAATGCATTCACATTGTGCTTAGAATGTCAACAATAGCATCAACAACCAATCTGATCTTTTCAAACAAATAATAGACATCAACAAATGCTTCATTGGGATTTGCTGAGAGATTAGAAAAAGGGCAGACACAGGAACGAAAACGCCAGAAGACTTAACAAACAAAAACAATATATGAGATAATCCTCATACAAGCTGAAATCCACCGTAAAGGTCATGTTTTGTGAGTAGTAGTCATCTTGTTGCTGATTGGTCTGATGTGTACCGGCGCTGGAATCAACTCTTCAATTAAGCATCAAGTAGCACGCCAGACCTTGAAAGAGAGGTGTTTTCAAATCTGAGGCGTGCTTTCTGCTCAGACAAACAGCATTCGCCAATCATGAGAACGCTGGATTGTCTTTAAGAGCGACTCCTGGAGGTCTCATCACCTCCTCGGGCAGCGTTCAGGAATAGAACGGAGAAAGCATTCCTCGCCAAGGAGGACAACACCCTAAACCCCATGTGAGGCGTGTTTTTTTTTTTTTTTTGTTGGGTTGAAGAGAGGAAGACACCAAATCGAAAAGAAAAAAAAAGCCCTTTTGCTTTCTTATTTGGCCTCTCCCTTTTTCTTTTTTTGTGCCTCTAGAGAGAGCGAGGGGAATAAAGCAAACATCTGGTTTGGACTAACTTAACTGCCGCGGTGGCGGCAACGCAGGCAGAGAGACGGGCTCTGCTAACCGCCGCTGCCGTCAGATGTGCTGCGTCGCGCGGTTTGTGGAGGAGGAGGAGGAAAGAGGGAAGAGGCACCCAAAAAAGCCATGGAAAAAATGAGTGGAGGAACACAAGGAAGGGCAAAGTCAGCAGGGAGAGAGAATGTGTGACAGAGTGGTGGGTAAAGATGGAGGGCGAGAGACCTTGGGAATGAGTGGAAGGGGGTGAGAGAGAGGAGACAAACAGAGGGGAATGAGAAAGAAAGAAATGAGAGAAGATGGAAAATGAGAGGAGAAGAAGAGTGGCAGCAGACATGGAATCTGTAACGCCGCTTCATGAAGTGAGAGATTTGAGGCTATCAAACTTGAAACATAATGATATAATCTCACTTCTACAGCAGTGGTGATATTTTACAGCCGAAGCCTTCATTAATAACCTTCGCGAGTCCCGTCGTCTCACTGATGGATCTCATAGCGATCTCACAACCATGGTAACGGTTGGCAGGAAGGTAAAAACGTAGGGGGGGGGGGGGGGGGGGGAGCTGATGGTCTGATGAGTATGTGGTCAAATCAAAATCTAAGAAAGCCCATTAAAATGCGGTGAAATCAGAGGAAGCATCACTATTTCAAAAGGAAAAAGTTTGAGCTATCCTTTATTCACTTTCATGCCAAGAGATGTGAGAAGAAGATAGATAGCCTAGCTTAGCATAACGACTGGAGACGGGGGGGAAACAGCTAGCTCCTTTAAAACTGGCTTATCTTTGTAACTGATAATCAAACACCAAGTGTATTACAGTTTATTTAACCATTTGAATGCTTAACATAATGTATTAAAATTTGGGACTTGAGCCGGGCTGGAAGTCTCTAGATCCAGAAAAGTGATTAAAACGGGAGGCCGATACCTAACATTTTACAGCACGTTCAAGTAACGAGGTGTAACGTCTGATATGGAGAGAGAGAGAGAATGAGGGAAGGAGGGAGAGACGGGGGGAGACAGGCCAAGAGAAAGAGCCTGTCAGCCCAGACCGCGGCTCCACGCTCTATTTTCGACTACCACATAATTGAAACAGTATTTACCGAGATGTGTGTGTGCCTCTCTCCGGTCCCACCACAGTTCATTCAGACTCTCTGCGACATCTCATGTGTGGCATATACTGTCGGGGGTTAAATACAGCTGAGGGCGGGAGAAGGAGGGGGTCATGCAAGATTTCATTTTTTATTTTATTTTGAGAAATGCCTGAATCGCTCTTTTGATGCCTGGAAAAAGAGTTAACGATGAGCGACTGGCCCCGGCGTGGGGAGGCGTCTGGAGCCGAGCCCTGGATGTTCATTAAGCAACCATAAAACATGATATGTTTGCTCCTTTACGTGCTTGGCTCGTTTAATTATTCATCTGCAGTTTCTCTGCTGGAGAGAGGCCGCCACCAGCGACATGTGTGTGCACATGTGTGTGTTTGTGCGTGTGTCAGTGTGTGTGTGTGTGAGATGACTGACATGCTGTAATGCCTTTCATCTACCAAAAGACAGCGTGTGCTGTTATTCAATGTACAGTGTGTGTGTGTGTGTGTGTGTGTGTGTGTGTGTGTGTGTGTGTGTGTGTGTGTGTGTGTGTGTTCTGACAGGTTTGATGTTGTAATGTTTTTAATCTACATCACTCTGCGTGTGCAGTTTGTGTTGCGGTGCTGCAGGGATGCGTTGTTCTTTTGTAGGCCGACCCGGAAGTTCGCATTTCACAAGATTCCTTCACAAAAAAAAAAAAAAAAAAGCCAACAGAACTCATTGAAGTTCCACAGCTGAGGGTGAAACAATTCATCACTCTCCGTTGACTTTGTACCGCCAATAAGCTAAAGGCGTGATGATGCAACCGCCTGTTTTAAGACACATAAAAGCTTCAGCAGGGGATGGGTATTTACTGGCGTAATTCATGTCACAGAACAAAACGCTGACATCTCTTAACCAGCTAACCAAAAAAAAAAAAAAAAACATTCTACTTTGTGATGAGGGAATTGCAATTGCAAATATGCTGACTCATTTCCGAGTTCGAGGACTCATTTCTGCAGCACTATTAGCTTAGCTTAGCATAAAGACCTAGAAGCACGGGGAAAGCACTAGCTGCTCTCCCAAGTTCAAAAATATCTGCAGCTCAAATTAACTTTGAGCATTTTCCATGTTAATTTTACATTTAATGCTCGCAGTATATTTTAGTGTGTGTGTTTGTGTGTGTGTCTGTGTGTTTGCATATATGTCCTGTACATGTGTTCTTGCAGGGTTTTTTGCTGTAAAAGGCCTCACCGTGCCTCTCGATTTCCCCTTTTCAGAGTGTGGTCAGTAAACTCACCGAGGCCCACAGTAAGTTGAACCTGTCCAACGTGACAGAGAGACACTCGGGGAAGTACTGGTGTCGCGCCTCGAACTTTGTAGGAAAGTCGGAAAACGCGTTCTGGCTTAAGGTACACAAACCAGGTAAATACCTGCTGCCGTCGCCCACATCTGATCCTCTGCTGAGTCTCTGCTGAGTCTCTCCTTCTCTGCGGGGCTCCTATCCTGGTTGTGGGTTTGATATCAGCTCGCTGGCTTTGCTAATACCATTACACACACAAACACACACACACGTTCCTCTGCTGAGATTTGAGTTTAAATGATCACATTCTGTTAGCTGGTAGCTATCATCCATTTTAACGCCCAGTGCCACTTTGTCTTCCTCCCGGATCGATAACAAACACAATATCGCACCTTTAATTACAGCGACAACCTCAAAAAACGACTCTCCTAGAAACCACCTTTTACACACAGATACAGACTCATAAACACACAGAAATAAAATGAAACCCCACTGGCCAAACCATACAGAGCGGTATTGATTTCTCCGGGAGTGCATTCTCCAGCATTAATGTTTTCTTATATGAAAGCATGCAGCAGGACTCTGATTCATGACTGGGTCTGGATGTCACTGTTCATTACTGAGTCCCGGGGAACCAGAGTCCCTCACCCCACCCCCTACCAGGCCACATCAGACAGTGGGCTTTGAAACTCCCCCACTGGTCATCACACCCACCATTAGTCAGAGGGGAAAAGCCACAACTGCGGCAATGCCCTTTTTTTTGTTATTTCAAGGTTATAAGTAGCCAAACTAACTCTTAAGGCTATCACAAAGTATTATAAAGTATTTTATATTACTGAATGCAAGTTTGTTCAGCTGGAAGAACTGAAATAATGTGCATCATTTGTTCAACATAGCTTGTATATAGTAACGAAATCCTTCAAGTGAAATGTTAGATCTTTATAAAATCATAAACAGATACTTCTAAAGACTTACTTTTTTTTAAATGCAACGGGCCCAGAGTAGAACCTTGAGGCACACCTAGAAGACAAAACTTCATGATCACAAGATACAAAAATGATTTCTCATTGTACACGTGTTGATGTCGGCGGCATACCAGCGAGGTGCCATCATTTCTCTCTTTGCTTTGGTGTCAGGTAAACTTTATGCTGGTTTATTTTAAACGTGTGTAGCAGCAACCAAAAGAAGTGATCAAATCTGACGTCGCAGTAAGAATATAGCACGATTTCAGTACAATTCATTGTGTTTCAAAAACATTCTATTTTTGTGCCGGTGTCTTCCAGGAAGACGGAAAAGTGCAGATTGTCATACAAGTAAAATAAATGAATTTATTAGCAAATACTTCAAACAAGCTGTTTGGAAATGTTATTACTGCAATGTCAGACTTTGTTCTCACTTTTAGGACTTAATAACAGTTTAAATGACTTGGAGGAAGACGGTTTGTGGTGTGACAACTTCCTGGCTTTTACATTGAACCAGCAGGCTTCTTTTGTGGTGAAGGTGAAGGTGCTGCTTTGGGTGTTTTTCAGGTGTTGGTGTCGGTGCCGTCAGCAGAAGAAAAACCACACTGCTGACTCTTTAAATCCTCACTCCTATCCTTTCCTACAGGCTGTGTTCGGTGTTTCCCCTAAGGAGCTTTTGGGCTCATCATATCTTTTTCTCTCCTTCTTTCCTCCCTCCATCTCTTCCCCCTCTCGTCCTCCACAGACGGCTGGTATTAACACCACAGATAAGGAGCTAGAGGTTCTCCTCTTGACCAATGTGTCTTTTGAGGATGCGGGCGAGTACACTTGTCTGGCAGGGAACTCTATCGGCTTTGCTTACCACTCTGCCTGGCTCACGGTGCTTCCAGGTATATTCCTCTTCTCACTGCGGGTCTTCGGACTCTTGTGGTCCATTTACACACTTTATGATTGCTACTGTGTTTTTTTGTCTTTGCTCAGTAGCATCTAATTACCTTAGATTGTTACCTGTTAACGTGTTTTAAGTGCACTGGAACACTGTCGTCAACCCCTTTAATTGGATGAGCCGAACATGCAATCCAGCCTCCATTGAAAGACACTTTTTAATCACAGAAGAACGTCTGTTTTAAATGTCTCAGGGCTACCAGGCACTTTAAAGACTTTTTTTATGTTCAACACAGTAATTACCTCGCTGGGGAGAAGCATATCACAGGTGCAATTACTGGGTGCAGGATGAAACTACAGGCTGATCGCTTTATAGATGTTATTCTGTAGAAAACTGCTTCCTCTATGAAAACGTGCTACTGAGCAAAGCAATATCTGTTATATTATGTATGTATGTATATGTAATTATTAAGAATAACTCCTAAATAAATGTTTGTTATTCCGATGCTTGTGCTTTGACTGACGTACCTCGTGTGTGGCCTACTCCTCCTCCTCCCAAAAACAGTGAGCCCAGAAAAGGAGGACTACTACGCCGACATCCTCATCTACGTGACGGGCTGCGTGCTCTTCATCCTCGCCGTGGTCATCGTCGTCCTTTGCCGCATGAGGATGACGACGCAGAAGACGTTGCCCGAGCCGCCCGTGCAGAAACTGTCGAAGTTCCCCCTCAAGAGACAGGTAACAGAAAGTAGATACAAGATTCGTATGAGCACTTTCCCCTCTTTTTCTCTCTCTGTATATGAAGTGTTTGTCTGACATTATGCAGATGATGTGGTTATATTTGTGTACAAATCTGGCATTTCTCCGCCCATGAAACTGTGATGAAAACATGGTATGATCTGCAAGAAAACATTTTGCCGTCCCTGAAGTACTTCTAATATAACTGTTAAGCATTTTACTTACTGCATCAACACTTCAGCAAACTTTACAGAGAACACATTCATTGCATCAGATGCTGTTTTCAGCAGGGGGGGTTTCGTCAAACTGAACTGCAGTAGAATTTAAATTGCTATGAAAAACAACCGTCATGGAAGGCGAAACATTATCTACTGAGGGAAGCGCCCTGAATAAGTTGTAGAGAAAATAGTTTAATTTTCTGTCTTTTCACCTTTAAAGTAGAATTGCTCGCCGGATCGGAGCGTAAATAAGTAGAGCTTGTTATTTGACGTCGGTCTGTCGTGGATCTCCGTCCTGCTGTGTTGATGACGTCGCTCTGACGCTGGAAGGCATCACACTGGTGACATGTGTTCACATTTATCTTGGAGCAGATTCAGCTCAGGGGGTGGGGGGTGATATTTATGCCCTCCTGTGACTGTCAGTGTTAGTTTTAGATTTCACTGTTTGTAACGCACACTCGCCCCTCAACTGTTGGGAGAGAAACATGAAGTGGAGCAGCTGCGTCGGCAACAAGCCTGCAGTCTGCTGCTCTTCATGGCGCTGCCGGCTCCAGACTGAAACCTCGGTGGTCGAGGTCCGAGCAAATGCAAGATATGTAGCGAAAAATGTCTTAAATGGTTTTGGTTAGATGATTATGGTGTATTAGCATTTATATACTAGATTCTATATCTTATCTAATTAAAAATCGATTTAACTCGTACTGTAACTCGTGAGGGGTAGGACTAATGTTTTCTTTTCGAGGCTCTCTAAACGGGTAGGGAGCCAACATCCATCAATGGCTCGACTGGTCCAACTAGTCAGAGTCAAAACCCGAATGAGAATCCTCCAAGGAGGGAAAAATGGTTTTCTGAGGACCAGGCTAGAGTTTTTCTTACAGGCTTTCCCTCTCCACAATAATGACTCCACCTTCACCCTCATCTTCTCCTCCGTTCACTCCACGCTGCTCTCATCCAAACACTCCTATCTGAGCTTCTATTGCTTTTCTTATTACCTCTCAGTGTTACCTTCTTGTAATCTTCAGACATGCCGTGTAGCTCGCTGCCATAGAATTGTCTTCCATTTGTCTATTTTTGCATTTTTTAGAAAATAAAAATGACTTGAAAGTAGGTAATAACACAGAAGACTGTTTAAAAGATCTGTTTTTCAAATGAGTCCTCGTTAAACAAAAGCAGCCTTGTTAGGTTATATTAGGTGGAAACCTCATCTTTTGAAAGATGCTCTAATTGTAGCCTGTAAATCTGTTCTCCCTTCATATACATGCTCTTATAAGGTTGTGCCGGGAAAGATCTTATTGCATTTTTCTGTAATCTTTGCTTCGTTTTTGTAAAGATAATCTCCTGGTTCTCTCCTTTCTTTTTCATAACTCTGAGTAAATCTCCCGTAAACCCTCTGGCATGTTCTATCAGATATTACTTTTCATGCCTCTGAAATTGTGGCCGGGGCTGTTTTTTTTTTAAGCTTCACAGCATTTTTCTCATTTTCCTGCAGTCGAGAAGTTTTAAGAGGAAAGTCTGGTAAGTGGACATGTTTGTTTGAGGACCCCACCTGGAGGGGGCCGAGCTGGCAGACACAAACAGATTCATCAAACCAGCCGGAGCCATCAGCTCCCCCCAGCACTCAGATAAATGGTGGGAGGACGTCGAGGCCCGCCGGGCTCGGCGGCAGGACCGCCAGTCTGGAAATGGAGCCGGCTGATGGATGGAGACGTCCGTCTCACCCTCTCCACGCGCTCGCCCACCTCTGCTCCCCTCGCCGTCATTCGTCTTTGTTTCCGCTCGCTTTTCCTTTTCCGCCGCCACGGGCCGGCTTTTTGTAAAAGTCACCGCCGGTGTCAGAAGGCTGGGTTTTTTTTTTTTTTTTTTTTTTGGGGGGGGGGGGGTTCGAAAAACTCTGAAACATTTGCAATGCTTTTAATTATATTTATTTACTTACAAACATATTTCAATAAAATATTTTAATATGATTTTTCTGTTGAACTGCTACTCAGTCTTAGATTAGAACTCACAGTTAGACGTGTCGGGTCGAAGGTCAACTCCCTCCCCTCCCTCTGTTTGCTTGTTTAATCACACATCACCTCGTCCTTATTCAGAGTCTATAACAGTCTGTTTTTGCACCCAAGCAGGTGTCCTTGGATTCAAACTCCTCCATGAACTCCAACACCCCATTGGTCCGGATCGCCCGCCTGTCCTCCAGCGACGGGCCGATGCTCGCCAACGTCTCCGAGCTGGAGCTGCCCTCCGACCCCAAGTGGGAGTTTCCTCGGACGCGGTAGGCAAAAAAAATCACTTCCACAGATCCACATTCATCACCGTTGTCTAAATGGCTGTCAGGATGAAAACATGGCGCCGGGGCTTTTTTTTTTTTAACGCTGCCAAGCAACATATTTCAGAGTTGACAGATTCTGCGCCGTTGTCCTTGTAGCGTTGTGTGCTTTGTAAACACGCGAGCCGCCAATACATCAAGGTCACCGTGACACCTTCCTCCACGCTGGTTGTTCTTGGCATCAGTGTCATTGAAAACTGTAGAGAGAAATAAATAAAAAGAAAAACACGGCTGAGATCTTGTCTTCGTTTGCTTTCAGGCTGACTCTGGGTAAACCTCTGGGCGAGGGCTGCTTCGGCCAGGTGGTGATGGCCGAGGCCATCGGCATCGACAAGGAGAAACCCAACAAGCCGCTCACCGTCGCTGTGAAGATGCTGAAAGGTGAGCCATGTTTGTGTGATTCATGACCTTGTCGGTAGCAGGAATCGCCTTTTCTGAATAAATTCTCACGTAGCTAAAATTTAATTCACGCGACTGATCAGCTGATTCGGCTGGCTCCGTCTTCTCGGATATTCAACAACATGCGAATGATCCTCTTCCTCTCCGGAAACATGAAAAATGGCCGACGCTATCTGACATGAAACGATTAAAACTAGATGGATAAGTCAGCCATTCTTCTTCTACTCTGTTTGCTGGTGGATTCCAGCCGACAGCGACTGATCAAACTACACTAAAGCCCAGTTTATTCGCTCCAAACCAGTTGATGGAAACATATGGTTTCAAATTTTCTGAACAGAATGAAAACACAGCGAGTGACTGTGATTTCCTGAAGGAATCAGCAGAAATGTTTGTTCCGTAATACCTTGGTTTGTTTGGTCTCGTGTCTCCCACATTCTCAAACTGACGTCTTTTTTCCTGCTTTTCCATATTTCTGTCCTCCGTCACAAAAGTTAACGCTCTTTTTCTGTTTCGTCCGTCTCAGATGACGCCACAGACAAAGATTTGTCCGACCTGGTGTCGGAGATGGAGATGATGAAGATGATCGGGAAACACAAAAACATAATCAACCTGCTGGGAGCATGCACGCAGGACGGTGAGTCCTGGGTTCATCACGAGGAGGAGATGATCAACAGGATGCCTCATGGTTGTTCTTGGAGGTGACTCTGTGCTCCGTGTTGCAGGTCCTCTGTACGTCCTGGTGGAATACGCCTCCAAAGGCAACCTGAGGGAGTACCTGCGGGCGCGGCGGCCGCCGGGCATGGACTACTCCTTCGACACCTGCAAGATCCCCGACGAGCAGCTCACCTTCAAAGACCTGGTGTCCTGCGCCTATCAGGTGGCCCGAGGCATGGAGTACCTCGCCTCGCAGAAGGTCAGCCGCCGCCACATGAATCATCACAGCTTTGGCTTCTACTTAATCATTATCCCCAAGGAAAAAATATGGAATCTTGCAACATAAAGACGGTTTTGGTTCCAAACTTTTTCAGAAAATGTGAAAAGTTTTTTAGGTGATAAACAAGGGCAACAAATGTAAATGCATTTAATCCACTGCCCGTCTGTTTACCAGCGGGAAGTTAATTTTCAGACTAAATTTAGTATCTTTACAACATGGATGTGTGTGTTTCTGGGCAATTTGTTGTGTTTCCTTGCGTTTGACGCGTTTGTCCTCCGTCTCCTTCCTTCAGTGCATCCACCGAGACCTGGCAGCCAGAAACGTCCTCGTGACGGAGGACAACGTCATGAAGATCGCTGACTTCGGTCTCGCCAGAGACGTGCACAACATAGACTACTACAAAAAGACCACCAACGTGAGTCTCCAGATTCTTCCTCAGTGAAATGTTGTATTTTAGAAGACGAGGTAAAGGTTAATGTCCTAAATGTAAATGTAAAGTGAGAGCCAAGCATTAAATATTCAACATTCTAGTGTTGGAATACATTAGAATAGATTTTTATAATGACAAGGAGAGGATGTCCACAGGTACAGTAGAGTTCAGTGCATAGAAGTATAGATAAATGGAGTTCTGGGTGTCTTGGCGGGTGAGTCTGGGGGTTTGGGTCCGTGTGTTTGCTGTTCTGTACAGAATGGTTCTGCTGACTAACGCGGTTCTGCCGTGCCTCTGTTGTTGCAGGGTCGTCTGCCCGTGAAATGGATGGCTCCGGAGGCTCTGTTCGACCGGGTCTACACGCATCAGAGCGACGTGTGAGTTTGCACAAACCGACCGCCACATGCCGGCCGCCCGCTCATGTGCAGCCGCCGCCTCCGGGTGTTGAAACGTCCCGACTGAGCACGTTAGCGTCAAAGAAGCAGACTCATTTTTCTGTGCGTGTGAATGTGGAATCGCGGCGTTCCCTCTCCAAATATCTCCCGCTCGGTAATCCCGAAGCTTCTCGTGTAGAATAGGAGGAATGCGGACCCGCCGCGTCCGTTCTTTGATCTCCCAACACGACATTAGAGAGAGACGGCGACAACTCGCTGTCGTTTTGTCGGCGTGGATCCAAAAACAGAAGGAGATCAGAGTGGATTAATCACCTTTTAGAAGCGTAAATCCGATCCGACCACAGAAGGCGATAAGAGGGTCGTGGATTTATCACAAGGTGTTTTTACACAAATCACAGCCTCCGATTGAGAGAAAGGCGAGTTTAAGGATAGGAGGTCACAAAGTCAGCCCCGCCCCCCTCCTCACCCAGACGCTGTGTCCCCAGCACAGCCATCCAAGCCAAACACGGGGCCCCTGTCAACACGGGGCCTCGCCGTGTGATTACACTCGACTGGGAACAAGCCGAGAGGAGAATCAGCCGGCTCTGTTGTTTCAGCAGGTCTGGATTACAGAGTCCGGTCCTCGCGCCAAAACCACCTCCTCCTCCTCCTCCCGTTTCATACAGTAGTCGCTCTGCAGCCGGTTTACTCTCACACCCCCGGGGACGTTTGACCTGCGATGGTTTTCACCGAAGCGCGTTACACCGAAACAGACGGGAGACGATTAACACACATTAAAAGCAAATCTGTCTCAGACTCACAATCAAACAGTGAGAAACAGTGAATGTGAGGAAGCTTTGGCTGCAGGACTTCTCTCATGCAGCTCTCCAAACAGTTACAGCAGAACTGTTGGATTTTGTTGGATTATTACACATGTTTTTTAAGCGGAGAAACATGCATACGAGTCATTTGTGTCATCAAGTTGTGATTCCAACTGACAGTTCATACAAAAAATTCAACCTGGATTTTAAACTCAAAAACATGTTTGCATTTAGTGCCAAGACAAACCTTGTTTTATTATTATGTATTCCTCCTGCCAATATGGTGGATTTAATTTTGAAGAGCTTAAGAGTTTGTGCAAAGAACAAAAACCTCGTTGCACCTTCGGGGAGGGGGGAGCGACCCGCTGACAGCAGGGAAAGTGGATAAGTTGCTGGTTTATAGTAATAAGCAGCATTAGTCGAGAGCTTTGGGCATCGACGCATTCACTGGAATAATTTTAAAATGACATTTCAACGCTAATAATATATGGTGATGAGTGAAGCACAAGTTACTCAGGAAGTTAATTATGTTCTCCTTTAAAAAGTAATAGTACTACTTCCCTTATTATTATTACTTGGTACCAAAACAAGGAGTCGCCCCCTGATGGCCAGTAGAGAGAATGCAAGTTTAAGGCAGGTAAGCGAACTTTGACAGTAATTAATACTGAAAACTTTGGAGATTGTTTTCACATGAAACTGATCAAATTCCACGATGATAGATATAAAGATAATGAGGGAATAGTAGTCGCCAATAAACAAGACACCGGATACATAAACAGCTATCAGAGGCTTCAACCCACAAACATCAGCATTTTTGCTTTGATTGTCAAGAAATGAATCTTTTTCAAACTCAAACCAATAAGAACGTCTACATCCGAACATCACATTGATATTTTCCCTCATCCTCATTCTTTTATCGCTGGCGGAGGCAGTGAAACATTCCAGCCACCTAATGGGTGGAACTTGATTACTGTGGTCGCCGCTGAGCGGTCCTGGACCCGTTCTGACCCTTAAAGACCCGAGTTGTTCACATCCAGCACTGAGAGTTCAGCCGTCTCCCTCTGTGTTTGGACGGAGGACCGGTCGGCTCGGCCGGTGGCGGCTGCTTTCCAGCCTCCGGACCGGAGCGTGGATAATCGGATTAAACCCCCGCTGAGCGGCCGCGGTGGGGGGAGGGGCTCTGACTCCTAAAACAGCCAAACAATAACACACTGGGTTAATAGAGCTCCATTATCTGATTAGCTTCCCTCATTTTTTTTTAGCCTTTTAGGAATAATGCAGCATTGACTGCAGAATAAAAAACAAGGATGTCTCGGGTTCAGATCTGCAGCAGCTGGACTCTAACTGTACAAACACGACAATAAAGTCTTCAAGTCATGCTTTGTGCTCACTTCAGGTCTTTTTGGAAACAGTACGGTATTCATGATACATCATGTGCCAAAGAAAAGGGTTCAACATTTTCAGTTTGCTCTTAAAAAAAACCATTGTGACCTCTTTATAAAGATTTAGTCTTCAGAAGTGTCTCTTTAAATATATTATTACATATTGACTTGGTGTCCAGGACAACATGAATGTTGAATTGATTCTTACATTGAGTGCAGTAAACATTATTGAATGTTAATGTGAATGCTTCCGGTGTGTGTGTGTGTGTGTGTGTGTGTGTGTGTGTGTGTGTGTGGGTTCAGGTGGTCCTATGGGGTGTTGCTGTGGGAGATCTTCACCCTGGGGGGCTCGCCGTACCCAGGAATCCCAGTAGAAGAACTCTTCAAGCTGCTGAAGGAGGGACATCGGATGGACAAACCTGCCAACTGCACCCATGAACTGTAGGTGTCGTTATTTGAGTTATTTATTTATGTAAACCAACTGAGTTTCTGCTTCTTACATACACAGTCAAGAAGGGAAGGAGTGGTACCCACTCACTGTGCAATTACTAATTAATAATCTACTCATACAAACCTGGACACTCTGCAATAGTAATAATAATTTAACTGCTAATTTCCACTAATGTCATTTATCCACTGTATAAAACACTATGCCATATACAGTCCTGTATATTTTATCTCTATTCATCCTCTATACGGTCCTCTACACTGAACTTATTTGTATTTTACTTGTATTCTCATCTCTACTTTATATATATTTAGCCAAGAGTTTACTGTTTATACCTCCTTATTTTCTACACAAGTTTTGTAAGCTGCTGGAAATCCAATTTCCTTGCAGGAGTCATCCCAAAGGGATCAATAAAGAGAAGTCAAAGTCAGTTTCTTTTCCAAATAAACCACAGGCAACGTCAAGTTTCTGCTGATTAGGATGTTCTTTTTAAAAAATACCACAGGTCTACTAAGTTTGAAGGTTTTCTTTCACAACAAAACTAATAATTCAGGTTAAAATAACCATGTTTGTTATGTAAGTTGTGTATCAGAACCACAATAAGATAACATCGGCGTCCTGTGTGAAAGTTGTTTGTTTGACCCGTCCACCAAAATTCACTGGTTCGACTTCAATATGAAAAACCCAAAGTGTTTGAGGTTAAATGTATCAGCATTTATTTCGGACATTAAATGTGTTTTTTTATAAGATCAGTTATTTTGAAAGACTTCACCACATATTGGTCATATCGCTCCGGGTCACACGCGGTCAGCAGCTCGGTCGTCCTGAGATGTTTTCATCCGTCAGCTGTGGTTCAATGCTGTTGCTTCCTTGCAGCTGAAAACACAACGAGAGGAAAATGAAAGCTGATAGAAACCAGAGAACAACGTTGCTTTAACCTTAATTACAGAGCAGATGAAGTAGACCCAGTTTCCCTCTAACGGACCCTGGATGTGTTTCAGGTACATGATCATGAGGGAGTGCTGGCACGCCGTGCCGTCTCAGAGGCCGACCTTCAGGCAGCTGGTGGAGGACCACGACCGGCTCCTGTCCATGACCTCCACCGATGTAAGTCTCACCTCACATGACCTCACCTTTCTTTTATTCTAAGCATTAAAGGGGAGTTAGAGCGACTGTATCCTCTATGATGTCATCATTCTGGGTGAAAAAGGAATAAATGGATGTCGTTCAAGTGTCTTAGCGACGCGTCCTCGGAGGTAGAGTTGTATGGAAGTCTATGAGAAAATGAGTCGACTTCTCACTTGATTTATGACCTCAGTAAACATTATAAACATGAGTTTATGGCGTAGGCTTTAGGGGGCGTGGCTACTTTGTTTGTCCGTGTTTTCGTCTTAGAACTTGAACCCTTTTGTGTTTTTTAAGTTCATGAAAGTTAATAGTAACATTTAGTTTGTCTATAAATGACAGATGTCCTGTATTGTTGCTTCTGGCCGTATGAAGCCAAACTCACCCGATGGGTGATGTCACAGTGACTACGTCCACTTCTGTACATTCTGTCATTTTTAATTTAAAAACACTCGATTTTTTCGACATATACACACATTTAACACATGGATGCAGGATTAAAACGTTTCATTTCACTGCATCTTTAAAATGTTAGGCTGTTTTATGTATTAAGATTTAGATCAAACAGGAAAATAAAAAATGATTCGTACAAAACAGTATTCATTAATGTGTGCAAAACATGTAAGAAAGAAGAAAAAAATACAGAAAACGGATCATAACAAATCTTTGTTTATTTATTAGCACAGAAGGGCTTTGACGTGTGACATCCCGGTCTAACCTTTGACCCCCCTACCCTGACAGGAGTACCTGGACCTGGCGGTGCCCTTCGAGCAGTACTCGCCCACCTGTCAGGACTCCAACAGCACCTGCTCGTCAGGAGACGACTCGGTGTTCGCCCACGACCCGCTGCCCGACGAGCCCTGTCTTCCCAAACAGCTGCCCAGTAACGGGGTGATTAGGACGTAGGACCTGAGCCGGGGGGGGGGGGGGGGACACTTCATCCTCCTCACAGTCTCACAGAAACCTCAGCGACTCCTCAAAGATATGGAAAGCATGCAATACTTCCACAGTGCTTCAGCTGGACAGTTCGTCGTCTTAAACCCCTCCTCCTCCTCTTCCTCCCCAAGAGACTCTCCGAACATTTGAAGGATTATTTTTTTGTTTGTGCTTTTCAGAAATGAAATTATATTTTTGTACTCGGGCCAGTCTTTTTGTTACGGACAATCTGTGGGGGTGAAACCATTCCGTGCCTACTGGGATAAAAAGAAACACCCCTCCTGAGACTGAAAAAGACAAGAGGATATATACGAGGAGGGATGAAGGGCATTGGTCGGTGACTGGTTGGACCTCACGGTTTTTTATTCTCCTCTCGTCTGCACGGAGCCCTAAAGAAGAGAATCCGTGACAAGATACCAGCAAAAACCAGAATCAACTCACGTGACGGGGACTCGTTCTTCCGGAGACACTCAGTAACCGTTTTGTTTTTACGGGAGGAAGACGGAGAGGTCACATGACCACGTAGGTCATCGCGTTTCAGCGTCCCGACAAAAACGGAGTTTGGAACAAAATCCCTCACGAAGAGTGAGGCGGCGTTTCAGGGTCTTTCAGTCATGAGTACAATAAGGTTTGGAGGTTGTTGTTTTTTTTTTTTTAATGTATCTAGAAAATGATTTATTGTAAATATATAAATGCAAATATGTATCATATTGCTGTTCACAGCCGTTGTACTTTAAAGACAAAAAATTACTTCTTTTTTTTATTGTTTTAGGATGGAAACATTGCAATCTAGAAGACACTGTCATGAAAGTGTAAAACATTTAATCATCAGAAAAGGTTTATTTGAAAAATTAACGTGTATATTTGTAAAGATATTTATAGACTTAACATGTGGTTCGAAAAAGGTCTAGTTTAGGGTTTTAGTACTGTACACAAAGATTTTTATTTCAATTTTCTTTTTTTGTAACTTATTTCACAACAGAACTGCAGCGTTATTTTCACAGACTCCTCTGTTTTTATCCATCTTTTTTCCATTTTTCCGGTTTGAAAAAAATTATAATTAAGAATGTATGCCGAACAAAACGCACAGGTTTTGATTGAGAACTCATCATATTCTGGTTTCAGAGGGGGAAAAGTTGACGTTTGCAATATTAAAGCAGCGATTAACTCTTGCTGGGCAAGAAAACGCAGCGCTTGGAGAATCAGATCTAGATCCAGAAACGGATCCAGATCCAGAAACGGATCCAGAGGCCTTTTAGTGCGACGGGAGAACGAGCTGTGAATCATAACGAGCCTTCAGAGAACCTCAGCCTGTTCAATAAGAAATCCTCCTGCTTCAGTCCTCGTTGTTTTATAGATTCCAGTGTGGGCACAGCTCTAGTGATAACTACATTTCCCAGAATGCTTCTCGGCAGTTGTCGGGTGAACGGGCTTGAACTCGCAGCATTCAGAAAAAATGTGCAAACACGCAACAGGACGAGTGTAAGCAATAGATATTTAAACTCAACTTGCTCTGTGTTTAGCTGCAGTGCATTTTGGGACTTTGAGTTCAGCAATCATGCACGATCAACGCTGACATTCACCGTTAAAATAAATAAATGACTAAATAAATCCGACGTTATAATGACCGTCACCTTTAACGCTGTTAAAGCAGCTGTGGGTGGACTCCTCCTCTTAAAGGTCGCTCTGAAGGCTTCAAACTCTTATTGTATGCCGGAAAGGTCACGGGGTCGATGCTAACATGCTGTGTCCAGTGTCAAAGTGCCCTTGAGCAAGAACTTGTGTGTGCACATCGTGGATAAAAACACGAGCTCGGAGGCAGAAGTGTGGAGCTGTTTTGTCCCTTTTTGAGTTTGCTAAAAAAAAAATAAAAAGCAACCTGCCCAGACGCTTGAGATTTTATCGCTGCTCTAAAGTATTAATACTGAAATGAAGGCATGCTGTGTGACTCACAGCAAACACATATATAGAGATAAATATATATATATATATTGGTTTGTTAAAGGAGACTCTGAAGTCCGAGGTGGACTCTTAGCTTAGTTTGCAACAACAACAACAAAAAAGTGCCAAATGAGTCTTAAACAGTCGATTTCAGAGTTCTCCAGGTCTCTGAACCAGAATCTGCACTGGAATGTAGGCGGGCGGAGGTCACATGTGCAGGGAGGACCACCTTCTTCTTCTCTTTTAAATCCAGTCGTCTCTCCAGCTGAACCCCTCCCCTCCCAAAAGCGCAAATGTTTACAGAGTCTGTTTTTTTTTGTTTTTTTTAGCAAAGTCACGAAAGGGAAAGCGGAAACACGATAACTCGCTGCTACATGATCAAAACACTTTACAACGGCCTTTATTCCGGTGTGTGAACTGCATTTATATCGACATTTTATTGTTATCACCCAACAGGAATGTGTCAGTACTTAATCACCCCCCCAATATTTAAAGTACTTAAAAGAGTGAACATTTGTATTTAATTCTATTGCTACACTGGGAGAGTTTTCTTTTGTTTTCAAGCACTAAATGATGTACTTTTCCGTCGGTTTATGCACAGAAACAAGGTCTTTGGAAAGTGGAAGGTTACAACCCGATTATTTCTGTTTTTTGGCCCAAATCTATGAAGTGCCTGCAATAATTTAGCGAGCAAAAAAAAAAAGATTAATTGATTCATTTTGAATGTATAATTGCAACAAACATAAAAAAAATCCGTTGTCAGTAGAAGCGGGTTGTGTGCCCGTTTTACGTTTTTTCTCTGGAGTGAACGACAGGAAGGCACTTGTGTGAAGGTTGGATGATCTAATGAAACGCTGTTTTGTTGTATTTATTCTTCCATGCTGGGTGAAAGCTTTCCCTATGGTGAGAGCATTTTTATTCAGAGCTATCTGCTTTTTTATGTTGTTTTTCATCAAAGAGCCAGAACATGTTGATGATGATGTAGAGCCGTCGTTTAGATTCGCTCCATCAGGCTTCTCTTCTGGCTTCATTATTAATAGTTTATTTGGATGCCCTCCCTGGCTTCTCTTTTTTTTCGATATCCTTCACACTGTTGCTTTTAGAAAGCATATGTTGTTTTTAACGGGTTTGTTGCATTCTGTGGTTCCGATGCTGCAAATCTATAATAGAAGGAAATTATTGACTTTCCTTCAGGTTTTCAAAGCCATCTGACCCATATATCAGTTTGCTGATACATTTAATTGCTGTTATATTTAAAATTAAAAAAAATACAAAATATGAACTTTCACGTTAACAAAAACGATGTTTTAAAGTCAAATTTTAATTGAACATTTGAATTGTTTGTGTAGGAAACGACAGTATGATGTAAATCATGGAGACTTTTTAAACGTACGTGAATCATTTTCTCTACATTAACATTCAGCCTCATTTCAGCTCGGAAAAAAACAGACTAATTGACCAAGATTTCTAACACTAGCCCAGTTTTATTCTAGAAAATATGATTATTATTACACATTAACATTTGCTTTGACCACCAAGGTAGAAATGAGTTTCATTGTCCAAAAATTCACTCAACAGCGACACTAAATTCAGCATTTGAATCACGAAAATACCATCAGCATCTAATGCAGATACAAATATTGGCTTTGAAAACCTGAGACGGATGTTTGTCGGCCGACAGTCGGATGTTAAAAACAACGCATGCTTTTTTCTAGCAGCGTGTTTCCTCTTACTGTATGTACAGTCTCACATCCTCTCACCGACTTATTTATTCTCTTTTTTCTGCAACAACAAAAAAGAACAGATCAGGATTGGAGTGGGAAGCGGGAGGCGAGGAAGTAACCTTCTCCTCACCACACAAGCTCTACATATTTCTCACGTGTTTTTGTTGTTTATGGTTAGCTTTCACACTGTTTTTTGGGTTTTTTTTATCACGCCGTTCTTACCCGATGATGTTATTCCAGATTCATTTATAGTTTGTTGAAATATGCTTCCACGTTGTACATGAGTAGAGTTTTATGTAGCTGTGTGAGCTATTTGATGAGGGGGAATGATTTCCATATACTGTTTATTTTCATTTTGCATTCCACGTCAGGTTTTTTTTTAGGGGGTTTTTAAACAATAGCGAGACAAAAATCGTGTCCTTTTCATTTTTATTTTTTTTTCAATCCCACATAATTTATTTTCCTTCCTCTGTATTCATGTTTCTAACATAGAAAGGTGGAACTAACCATTTTGGCATTATGATGTGATTTTTTTTTTTTTTTTAATTTGTAATTCATAGCTTGTTTTGTTGCGATGTACCTGTTTTGATCATGATGAATCCTCTGTAACATTCCACCACAACTACATCCCCTCTGGGCAAACAGATCCCAACAGAAACAGCTATTTCACAACCTCTCTCTCTCACTCTCTCTCTGTCTCTCTCTGTGCCTGACAAACGATGCTGTCAAAAAAGGTTTTCAATAAACATGTTATAATAGCGTCGCTGTCCTCGCCGCCTGTCTGTCACTGAGAACGTTTGTCCAAAAGAAAAACAAACAACAAAAGAAAACACAGACTTTTGTGATTCTCGGTGATCAAATCACAAAGTTTATGTCCAAAAACCAAAAATACCACAAAAACACAAACACGACATCTCTGGGGTTTTTCTGTTTTCGTCTGGACTCTTTTGTGATCTCGGTCCGGGGATCCGTGTTGGTTTTTCCTTCTGCGAAGACCAACTGTGGGTGAAACCGGATACAAACAGTAGACGTGGTGGCGCCATGGTAACCATTGTTGTCCTGGGAGACGTCCTGGCACGGCAGCTAGCTTTAATGTTAATAATAATAGTGCATTTTATTTAAAGACGCACTCAAGGACACCATTGAAGACATTCATAAACAACAACTACATCAAACAGTAATAAACAAAGAAATGTGGCTACTTAGCACGATCGTCATTATGATTTGAATAAGGATGCTAATACGCTAACGTTGAGCATGTTGCGTGCCTCTTTTGTGAGTGAGATCAAAGGTCGGCGCCCCGAAACGGGTCCTCCACAGCTCTGTTTTGTTTGCACTCATAGCACTGTTAGCACCGTTAGCTGCTAGCTGTCGGCTCAGCTGATGCAATCTTTAGATGATAGCTTGCTAAAATTTGCTAATCAGCACGAAACACAAGCTGAGGTTGATGGGGACGTCGTTAGTTTTGCAGATATTTAGTCATAACATTTTTTTAAAAACTTCATAACGACAACGTTAAAGTCAATGGATTCCAAAAAAAGGGGTAGGATTCATCCTCTGGGGACCATGAATGTCTTTACACTCCAACTATTAGTTTCTCAAATGTTGACCTATCTAAATAATTGTTTTTTTTAGTTGTAATGTGTTTTTGTTTAAAACGTTGAAACGTAAAAGTGAATGCGGTTTAGTTTGCATGGGAATGTTCTTTAGTGGGGGGGGGGGCTCACAACGAGGCTGCCAGGCAACCAGCCGAGACTCCAGGAAGTTGTCACATCTGATCGGCGCTTGCCAAGAACGAGTTGAAATGAAAGGAACTTCAAATCACAGATTTCTTTTTGGTGTTTCACCAAAAAGAAATGATTGTGTCAAGAGATGAGATGAAAACAGATGATTTCTGGCTTTAAGGTGAGCGTTTGCAAACAAAGAACCATGTAAATATCAGATTTCTTTAATCTGATTCCGTCATGTGATCTGATTGCTTGTGTTTGATTGAAGGGTCGGTTTATAACCTTTAACTCCAGGATAGCATTGATAAAATGAAATATTAATAACATCACAACGTGCATAAAGGAGCAAACTGGTTTAAAGTATCAATAAACCAGCTTTAACAAGCTTCCCCCCCTCCCCCACCCCCCCAGTTCCTGTTGATTCTGTCACACGGTGAACAAATTAGCCTCTCATAGCATCTTAACTGCTCTTTAATCACGGAAAAGTCTTTTCCCCTCCGTCTTTGTGTGCCGAGTTCAGTTCCACGCCTCCTTCGCCGCCTCGCCTCCCTCGCCGCCTCGCTGGCTGCAGCTCACTAAACGGCTGGTGGGAGGGGAAGCAGCAGCAGGCTGGCAGGCAGGCGGAGGAAGGGGGGGTATTTGTGGGGGTACCGAAGCTGCTCGGGGTGGGAGGGCAGAGCCGGACAGTGACAGATAGAGAGAGAGAGGGGTCTATGTATTCAGGCTGTTGGCTCTCGGCCCGTCTCAAGTGCGTCCTGAGGGGAACATCCTGCCCCTCGTTGGAACTTCCTCGGCCGGCTGAAGTGCTCCATTCACGGAGGTCTGATGAGGGGGGCTTGTTGTCGCTGCTAAATGGATGTTTCTGTTTCAGAGGTGTTTGCACTGGTGGACGCTTTCCATTCCTCCTCCTCCTCCTCCTCCTCCTCGCTGCTCACCATTGGCCGTCGCTCATCAAGCCCACTCTCCCTTATTTGGGCTGCAGTTAGACCTTTAGACGACCTCTGACCCGACCGACCTGAGTTGGGGGAGGAGCTTGTGAAGAGGAGGCTGTAAATGTAAACAATGCAAAAAAAACGATAAAGTAAATTAAAAGACGTGAGCCGAGCACCAACATACGACATCGGACCGAAGAATGTGTAAACGAAACTTCTAGATAATCAGATTATCAGACTCAAAGATTTGAGAAGCATCACTCTGTAACGTTAATCTACGACTGTGAGGGAACTCTATGTTTCTGTCATTCAACAGGATCAGTAGGATGTTGCTCCGATTTCATGAGAATCTCCCGGAAAAATGAGACTTATGGGAATCGAACTCACCGTTTTTCGTCATTTATGTGGATGGAAACGAGTCCATTCTTTATAACATCAACAGCTGCTTCTATTCAGTTGGCAAGCTGAGAAGAAGAGCAAACGTTTCATCAGAAGGTGGCGCTAAAGGCTGTAATCAGCCAGAAAAACAGAGAAGAAGAAGTCGAGGTCGCGACCCGGAAACAAATCGAGTCGCCTTGATGGAGAGATCTCCAGGAATAGTTTTTTATTACATTTATATTTGAAGATGCTGACGGATGAAACAGCTGATCGTCACGTGAGTTAAATTCACGTTATTTTTTCAGCAGCAAAAGCAAAACATCTTTATTTGATCGG
Organism: Eutrigla gurnardus; assembly: GCF_963514095.1. NCBI lineage: Eukaryota > Metazoa > Chordata > Actinopteri > Perciformes > Triglidae > Eutrigla > Eutrigla gurnardus. The sequence continues at coordinate 28,740,032 of NC_139921.1, forward strand.
ATTTCTCCGTTTCCTCAAAGCTTTTATCACGTGAAACTTCAAAAGGGCGTGAAAAATGGAAACACGGCTAATAAATGTATAAATTGGCAACGTTGGAGATCATTTCCTAACTCCGACGTGCTTCTCTAATTGAAACAGACTTTGAAACCCATGTGTTCGCGGCCCGGCTGCTCTCAGATCAGTGACGTCAGTTTCATTAAATTCTTGTCAACCGACGGAAACGTCAACAAAAACCAAAACGACGATTAAAAACAGACGTGTTGTTTTTTCTCTGTGTGGGTTTGTCTCCCAGACAAAGATTCTCCACCAACTCTTTTCCAGAATATCGAGTAGAAACAATAACAACAGTAACGAAGCCTGCTGGTCGCCGTGGTAACGCCAGAAAAACTTTATTAAGCACAAAAAAAACGGAGAAAAAAGCAGCATTTTGGATATTTTCTACACCTGAAACTGAAGTGAAGAGGGGGGAGAAGAAAAGAGAAGGTCCAGAGACCGGGACCAGAGACCGGGTCCAGGACTAGAAAGGGTTCCAGTAGATTCTGTCCAGACGGGCCGAGCTGGAGGAGCCTCGCTCCTCGCCGTGAAGCCGGTTTTATCGCCGTCTGGCTTCATGTGCTGCCAAGAAACACTTTAATTGTTTCCCATTCAGTCAAAAAGCCACAAAGCTTCAAGCCTCCAGTTTTTATAAACTATCAGCTTCTTTCTTTTTCTTTTTTTTTTGCAGACGACTGAAAATAATTGCGAGTTTCAGCCGCGGCTTTGAAAACGCAGCTTTGTGTTTTTTCTGCAGTTTGAAGTTATTTTTGGTCGAATCAGAGAGAAGAGGAAATCCAAGATGGCCGAACTGTTTGTCTCATAGTTACACAGCCAATGTGTTAACGTTGTAGCAGTGTGTGTGTGTGTGTGTGTGTGTGTGTGTGTGTGTGTGTGTGTGTGTGTGTGTGTGTGTGTGTGTGTGTGTGCTGAGTTCCTGAAACTGGACCTTGGTATGTTGTCACTGTAAGTGTGCCAAATCGGCGATTAACCGCGCTCCCTCGGAGACAGGCGTGCAGCTGAGTGACGTTCAGGAACAGGTGTGTGTGTGTGTGTGTGTGTGTGTGTGTGTGTGTGTGTGTGTAAAACAATATGGTTTCAGTGCTCCTCCTTGGAGGACCCGGGTCCCACCAAGCAGCAGGAATAGACCTGATGATAGTTTTTGGGACCAACATAGGTTTTGTTTGCTGCTCAGGTTGTGGACCCCTCCTCCCATACACACACACATACACACACACACACATACATACACACACACACACACACACACACACATACACACACACACATACACACACACACACACACACACACACACACACACACACACACACACACACACACACACACACACACACCTCACCCTTTTTTCTTTTAAAGGAAAGAAAGACAAGAAAAGTTCCTCAAACTGCACCGACAGGAAATCCATTTATGGGTAAAGTAGTTAGAGTCCCGCCCCTTTCTGTTTGATTGACAGGTGACGTGCAGCGAGGAGCGTTCAGCTCTTTTAAAACAAGTAAAGTTGCGTAACGATGACAGATGAAGGATGCTTCTCTGCTGTTATGAAACTTTGATTCTGCAGCCAGACCCGGATCACTGTCACTCTGCTGGACTCGGACCCGGATGGACCCGGTTGGACCCGGTTGGACCCGGTTGGACCAGGTTGGATCTACCAATCGGTTTCCATGCAGACAAGCCTCCACTGTTAGAACAGGGAGGTGATTGTGGGCAGGTGGAGGTTTTTCAGACCTTGTTTGTTAGAAATGGCTCTGTTATTGTTTCTTAGGAGGTTGCCACCGGCGACGCAGCATTCAAGCTCTGTGATTGGCCAAGGGGGTCCACGCTCGCCGTAGTACCTGCAACCTGATTTATCTTTTTACACCGCCTTTCCTTTAGTTGTTGCAAGGTTGACTTTACTCTGAGTGTAATGACCCCTCCAGGAGCAGCCCCTCCCCCAACCAAGCGACGGTGCTTAAAACGAGCCTCATGAACCATCAGAAGATCTCCGTTTGAACCCGGTCACGGTGGCTGCTCTCTCTCTCTCCTCTGCCTCGCTCGTCCCTTCCTCGGAGACACCGGTGAACGCCGGCCACCGTTCCCATTTAAGGAGCATCTGTTCCGCCTCTGTGGCCTCGGCTCTAATTGTGGGATTAGAGGGTGGCGGCGAGGCCCCGCTGGTCCCGACTCGTCTCCGAGCTGTTGGGAGTCGCTCGCCCGTGATGTGCGACCACGAGGGGGGAAACGTCGGTAACGGCTCGTTGTACCGCAGCGTTTTTTAGTTTACCGGATGCCGACCGTTGGAGATTCATGGAGAACGAAGCAAACTCGTTATGTTTGCACGATTACATCACACTTCCATCTAGAGTTGCTTCCACATTTTCATACAGATTTAATTATGCATTTAACGCAATTTCTAAAGAGCACCCGAGGACGAATACGAGGAATTTTACAAACATGTTTAATGTAAAAGTTTTAAAACAGTCGTTAACGTTACGCTAGATATTGCGATTAGAATCTGAATATATTAATGTTAATGCAGGACGAGCTGCTAGAGAGGAAATCTCCTTTTGGTTTTTCCTTCCTTACATTCTTATTTAAAAAGTGTTACAACAAACAAAACAATTAAGGTTAAGTTGAGTTCGCTGAAGAATGAATGAGCCCATGCTGCTAAAATGCAACCATATCTGACAATGGTATCTAGAGATTAGCATGTTAGCATGTTAGCATGTTAGCATGTTAGCTCCGCTGGCCTGAATTAGCTTTGCACTCTTAAATATAAACAGTGACTCTCTTGTTTGGTGAACTTTAATTCAATCAGATTATTTCTGTGAACTTGTAATGATTGGTCATTTATGAAATAATGAGCTCAGCCTGTTTAAACATAACGATGACCAACGTGCCAATAATGAACTAAATCTCTGGACCTCAAACAAAACTGCAAAAACCTGGAGAAAAAAAACCCTGAGTGCACTCGCAGGACGATGAGATAAGAACAGAACATTAAAGCTGCGTTTTAACTGCAGAAGAATGTGATTCAAAGGCTTCGTTGGTTCCTTTATTTGCCGTGAAATTAGCCGTCGTTAAGGTCCGGGCAGAGAAACGCTTCCACATGTGGAGAACCGTCCTCCAGAACGTTCAAGGTAAACAACTAAAGAAAGACTCTCTCTCTCGTGCCCTGACTCTTTTATTTTGAAAAGCCTGAGCTGGCGGCAGGTAGCCCCGCTGAGAGCACGAATCTCACGTCTGACCTAGAAGCAGCATCAATGACAACATCCACCACCAACGTCTCCATTTCATCTTTTTATTTCACCTTGCACAAACTTCAGGAGAAACTCTCCCTCCTTTTCTTTTCTTTTTTCTTTCCATCAGTCCATCAAGTTAGCTGCTAACCGTCCAGACGAGAGCCTGACATACGATGATGTCATCGCGTTACACAGCACGACCTTGAGTTTCACACTTTTAACACAAAATTAAAAAAAAAAAGACAAATTCGTATTTATTATTATTTAGATCACCGTCTTTTGTGAATCTCCATCAAAAAAACATCTGAGAACGTTGTCATGGCAACAACACCCGTCACTTCGTGGACTACAGTTAAAATGTCAATTTGATTCAGAATCACAACATTCAACAGATCCAAATTTTTTTTGTAGAAACATAAAATGCCAACATTCACATAACTGGAGATGAAAAGAATATATGATATAATATTTCTGTAGTAAATTAGGATCAAAGTACATAATAACACGAAACACAATAGAAATCATCGTAGTACAACAGTAGAGAGTATTCAGAGCTGCAGAGCTGCTGTTCATTAGTATTCAGCTGTATTCAGGTTAAGCTGTCAGACCTCTACATGAACCTTTAGTACTCTGGGATCGAGTTCTCCTCAAACACCAGTTAATAGAATATTCCCGAGTCGTCGTCGTCGTCGTCTTCATGACGGATATGAAAGGATTCTGCTGCCGGCGGCCGACGAGGCTTCCTCTAATCGCCTGCAGGGAAATCACTTCCAGCAGCGAGCCGCCGCTTCACTTTAATGACATCCAGATCTACGGGGGACCCTGAATCCAGATCCACCTGGGACCATGAATCCTGAATCCAGATCTACCTGGGACCCTGAATCCAGATCTACCTGGGACCCTGAATCCAGATCCACCTGGGACCATGAATCCAGATCTACCTGCGACCCTGAATCCACATCTACCTGGGACCCTGAATCCACATCTACCTGGGACCCTGAATCCAGATCCACCTGGGACCATGAATCCAGATCTACCTGGGACCCTGAATCCAGATCTACCTGGGACCATGAATCCAGATCTACCTGCGACCCTGAATCCAGATCCACCTGGGACCATGAATCCAGATCTACCTGGGACCCTGAATCCAGATCTACCTGGGACCATGAATCCAGATCTACCTGCGACCCTGAATCCAGATCTAACTGGGACCCTGAATCCAGATCCACCTGGGACCATGAATCCAGATCTACCTGGGACCCTGAATCCAGATCCACCTGGGACCATGAATCCAGATCTACCTGGGACCCTGAATCCAGATCTACCTGTGACCCTGAATCCTGAATCCAGATCTACCTGGGACCCTGAATCCAGATCTACCTGGGACCCTGAATCCAGATCCACCTGGGACCATGAATCCAGATCTACATGCGACTCTGAATCCAGATCTACATGCTACTCTGAATCCAGATCTAGCTGGGACCCTGAATCCAGACCTAGCTGGGACCATGAATCCAGATCTACATGCGACTCTGAATCCAGATCTACCTGCGACTCTGAATCCAGATCTACCTGGGACCATGAATCCAGACCTGGGACCCTGATTAAATGGTCGGCAAGGTTACTCACATTTCTACGCATCGAGTGAACAGATCCTGATGGATAAACTGTGAGGAAGATCAAACCCTCCTCAGTGTGCGGTGACAGCCGAGTCCCGGCGGCACGAGAGCCGGACTACAAAGACACCCCCCCCCCCCCCTTCAGGGTCTCCATTGTTCTCTGGGATCAATATGGAGTTCCGGTGTTGTTCGGGGAGCTCCATTAAAGTGCCGCTGAGACACACGGAGTGCTTTTAAACAGATAGAACGTCCTCGTAGGTGCTTCAGCCTCACGTTGTGGTTTATTTATGAGCTGTCGGCTGCAGGTGTCGGTTTGGTTTGATCCAAAGAGCGGCAGCGTTTCCATTTCCCTTCTCGTTTTCCCGCGTTATCGTCTGTCAAAGTGGTCGAACATCAACTCCTGTTTTTATTGAAACATCCGTCAGAAAGCCGACGGTGTCGCGGCGTTTAATGTATTCCAACATTGCCGCCACGTGTTCCTCTGCGATTACGGGAACGAAATAAACCAGAATGGGATTATTTTGTTTTTTTTTGTTTTTGCGTTGGATATCGGAGGCGTGCAGCTGTAGTGCGGCCCGTCTACGCTGTAAACATATCATTAGACGTTAGACGCTCTCCCGTTTCCTGTCATTCTCCCGACAGCAGCACATACATACATGTCATACTTCTCTTTCCGTAAACAACAGCTGTGGTTTCCATAATTATACGGGACAAACATGCAAACATGTACAGCAGATTTACATAAAAGCACAAACATCTTGCTGTTTTCTATGTTGCCTTGTTTATAGCCTGACTTTCATACGCCCCACATACATACATACATAGTGGAATGGAGGGGAAGTGACCATATTTGGACTGCGAGGAGCGACGGGTGGATCTGAAAAACCCTTATACTGGTGCGAAGCTGCTACCAAAGTTAGCTTCATATTTCAAGGTTACGTGTTAAAGTCATCTTAGTAGCTAACTAGCATTGGTAGCGTGGTAGCGACCTGTCAATCAGCAGGTAAGCCCCGCCCCCTAAAGCATCCCCTGCTTTCTGGTCTGTTGGACTCTAATGGACCTGTCAATCAGCAGGTAAGCCCCGCCCCCTAAAGCATCCCCTGCTTTCTGGTCTGGTGGACTCTAAATGGACCATAATGTACTAAATGAACATCATGCTGGATTGAAGAAGACTTGAAACTAGAGATTGAGACCATAAACTCATGTTTACAATGTTTACTGAGATAATACATCAAGAGAGAAGTAGGACCATTTTCTCATAGACTTCTATACAACCAGAGAGGAGTCGCCCCCTGGTGGCCAGCAGAGAGAAGTAGGACCATTTTCTCATAGACTTCTATACAACCAGAGAGGAGTCGCCCCCTGGTGGCCAGCAGAGAGAAGTAGGACCATTTTCTCATAGACTTCTATACAACCAGAGAGGAGTCGCCCCCTGGTGGCCAGCAGAGAGAAGTAGGACCATTTTCTCATAGACTTCTATACAACCAGAGAGGAGTCTCCCCCTGGTGGCCAGCAGAGAGAAGTAGGACCATTTTCTCATAGACTTCTATACAACCAGAGAGGAGTCGCCCCCTGGTGGCCAGCAGAGAGAAGTAGGACCATTTTCTCATAGACTTCTATACAACCAGAGAGGAGTCGCCCCCTGGTGGCCAGCAGAGAGAAGTAGGACCATTTTCTCATAGACTTCTATACAACCAGAGAGGAGTCGCCCCCTGGTGGCCAGCAGAGAGAAGTAGGACCATTTTCTCATAGACTTCTATACAACCAGAGAGGAGTCGCCCCCTGGTGGCCAGCAGAGAGAAGTAGGACCATTTTCTCATAGACTTCTATACAACCAGAGAGGAGTCTCCCCCTGGTGGCCAGCAGAGAGAAGTAGGACCATTTTCTCATAGACTTCTATACAACCAGAGAGGAGTCGCCCCCTGGTGGCCAGCAGAGAGAAGTAGGACCATTTTCTCATAGACTTCTATACAACCAGAGAGGAGTCTCCCCCTGGTGGCCAGCAGAGAGAAGTAGGACCATTTTCTCATAGACTTCGATACGATCAGAGAGGAGTCGCCCCCTGATGGCCAGCAGAGAGAACACAAGGCACTTCAGTGTTGGCTTCACTTCTCAGAACCAAAGTTTGAGCTGACATTGGCAGTGAAGTTCAGTAAAGTAAAGGCACATACTTGTCGTCTGGTTGAAAGCGACCACAGGCCGTGGTTTATAGCGTAATAACATACTGCAGAATGTACATTGTGTAATTATAGTATCGCATGCAGCCATACGGTTGCAGCGTGTTTTCCTTCATCGCGCCAAAGAAGAGCCAAATAAAAATCAGAGAAATCTCCGGCCCTTTTCTTCTTCAGAGGATGAGAAGCCACAACTGTGGGCGTCTGAGAATACTTTCTATATGGTGTAACTGCAGCGCTGTGTCTTATTATTATAGACCGTGTCGTCGGAGGCTTTTTTAAAAAGGCAAAAAATAAAATTTCTGCCTTTTTTCCCCCCGTCTCTCACAGAAACAGAGGCTGCGACTGATTAGTGTAATTACATAGTAGCTCGGTGCATCCATCCATCTGTTTATAACATTCGGGGTCAGCGAGAGCCGGAGACAGAAAAGTACAAACATACATCGGACGTGTAATTACAGGCGGAGAAGTGGCGGGACGGCGATATGTTGTTCCTTCTCTGAACTCCGACACGCTGGATTCCAACAAAGAGGACGAGATTAAAGTGCAGCCTGTCAGCTTTAATTAAAGTGTGTCTGAACACGATATCACACAAAGCTCTTTACTATATACAGTATATATATATATATATATATATATATATATATTCATAACATAGCGTTTCATGCTTTTCTCCGCCATCTATAGTCGATTGTTCTAGTTGTCTTTAAATGGCTTTTTTCTTGTTATTCAGACTTCTGCTACGGATCACAAATCTCACAATCGTCATTTCACAGATTTGTGTCGCAGATCGGAAGGACAAAAAAGGAGCAACTCTAACTTTTTTTTATTTGGCGGCAATACCGATAGCCGATAATTGATTGATATTGAACCACGTGGGCCGATACGGATCATTTTGTTGTTGTTTTTTGTTCCAGATTTTTACAAATAATTTCAGTCAGTTTAAACTGTTCCTGTTTCCTTTTACCTTGTTTTTTGCATAAAACAAACATTTCAAGTGATTATGGATTCAAAGTTTGTATATTTATTGATTAAATTGTATGTTAGCTCTCCTTCTGATGATTTCTGCACAGATTTGCTCTTCAAACTGTAGCATCATCGGGGATCTTAGACTAGAAAGCATTCATGTATATTCATATTTATATTTTGAGTGAATATTACAGTTAAAAAGAATAAAAGTTCCTGAATAACCACAGTCTGTTCCACCAGAGTATCAATAACTGATTGTGTTCTAAACAAAGACATTTTATTTTCCCCATCGTGTCGAAGAGGAAGTCAAACAGAAACCTTGTTGTCAGACAAGCCGGAGGGTTTATTGTGCTGCGAGTGTAACACTGAGATCAGCCAAGTAAGCAGGCCACACACACACACACACACACACACACACACGCACACACACACACACACACACACACATGGACCGGCCTGTCTGGCTGGAGGCGAGCAGCCCGCCGGCTTCAGGCCGGGTCGGGTCAAAGCAGCGCTACGGGAGGACGGCCGGCTCTGGCCGACGCTGCTCCTCTCCAAGACAACTGTTGACGGGGCCACGGGGCCCCGATGGGGGTCTGATGGGGGTCCGATGGGGGTCCGATGGGGGTCGGACGGGGCCGCGGCTCAATGGTTCCCATTGTTGAGGCACTTCCTGGAGGCAGCGGCGCAATCTGGTGAATGAGTGGAGAGGAAGATGGCGATGGAGGGACAGAAAGAGAGAGGGATGTCAAACGGGATGAAAGGAGGAGAAGAGGAGTCTATGAGGAGATTACAGGATCTGAAAAAGGAGGTGAAGAGACAAAAAAGTGACAAATGGTGAGAGGAAAGGAGGAGGATGTGTGGAGTAAAAGAATGGAGGAGGAAATAAAGGGATCTCTGCAGCCATGCTAGCAGCTTCTGCAAAGACGCACTTTGAGCCGAATGCGTAATAGAGAGTATGAAAACGCAGTATTGTGCCGGAGGAGAAGTCATAACGGTACATCATCTGCAAACCATGAAAACACGTGATAATGTCGATCTCGTAGATTTTGGAGATATTTCACCTGATGAAGGAAAACGTTGACCTGATGCTGGAGACGTTCATTGAGAGTCATTGGGGTTCATCCTCTGGGTACCCTGAATGTCTGCAGACAATGTTATGCTAATGAGATATTTCAGTAACAAGAAAGGCCGAGACGAAAGCAGACAGAAGGAAGTCGTTAAGTTTATGAGATGAAGAACCGTTCCAATGTTCACCTTGAACAATGGAGAACTCTGGTTACCATGGCGCCCAAAGCTTTCTTCTTCTTCTCTCTCTTCACCTTCATCTTCCTCTCAGCTTTGACCCTTTTGTCTCCTTCGACTGCGAACAATTATCTGGATTATTTTCCTCGTGGCGTCGTTGCTCCCGTATCAACAAACATCCTCCACCTGCTCCACCTTTCATCTGACGGAGGCGACCGGGTCGCCGTCACGCCGCCATCTTCAGCTTGTTTCTCTTCACCGATGCGTGAAAAAAACAACGTACAAACTCTTTGTTTATCGTCGCCTGATGGAACAGAAGAGCGTTTGAGCAGCTGTTTTTCCACGCTGCATCATCCTCGTTTCCCTCGGCAATTAAATTGCTTGCTTTTAGACAAACGCTAAAACATGTTTCTCATCACGTGATTCTAAAAACATTTTAAACGATTAGTGAAAGCAGGCGTGTCGAGCCAAATAGTGACACAACTATTTAAAAAGGGAGGTTTTCATGTGTTGCTGCCGTTATATATTCATAAAAAGTTTAACTAATAGATATCACCATCAAATTCTATGTTTAAATATGCAATTAGGGCATTGTCTTATTAAATATGTGTTCATTTATAAAGAAAAATGTCATTTTGTTGACATCTTAAAGTTAAGGGGATTTTAGATACATCTCTTATAAATACTGTCGACAGCCAATGAAACCAATATTTTTGCCATATTTTTGAGGAATTCACTGTTGGATAAATGGTATGATATGATGATATATATGAACAAACCTCCTTGAATAAACCTTCAGAATAGAGACAGGAATGAAACTGGAAGGTTTGGTGGATGTAAGAGCTGCTGAAGTGGAGAAAAAAAAGAATTTACAGAAAACTCATTGTAAAATGAAGAAGACACTCCGGGTGAATGGGACAAATCAATAACCTAATCGATATGAGCATGAAACTTCCCCAGTTGATCATTTACATTGAGACAACCACTTTTTACATCAGAAGTTTTTCTGGAAGGTCATGTTTAAATATGCAGATGAGGCATTTAAAAGACAAACGTGGTAAAAAATTAACCTTAATGTGTATTTTGGGTGTAGTAATTCACATACAAATGATGAGATTTGGGGTGAAGGATTCCTTTTAAAGATCATCTTAATGGGCTTCACATATATAAGTGTATGATAGAGAAATGTCCGAACTGGATTTGAAACCCTGGCAGGTTTCCTGCCCGGCACACCTGCCTCTCATCAGCTGATCTGGGGTCTGGCCTGCTCAGCTGCTCCTGATTGGCTCATCAGGCCTGAACGCATAAAAGGCAGCTTCAGGAGGCGGATCAGATCGCTGCTTGTTGTTTGACCCGTGTGGTTGTGTTGGGTTGAAGTGCTTTTTATTGCTGCTGGGTCAGCGTTTGGGTTCTTCGTTACTCTGTAAAAGGGGCGGAGCATTAACGTGATGTCATAGGAAAGGGGTGAAAGTTCTTTGAAGTCCAAACTGTGGCTTTTAATCATCAAATTCTCGTCTTAATTGACGTGATGTTTAAAGGGAAGACAGACATGAAATCCTGAATAAAACTCAAATTGACTGATTCTACAGTCTTTTATTATTTTATTTAAACTCCAAACCAAACTGTGGCTTAAAAAAACAGAAAAAATTGACTTGTTTGGTCAAAAAACAAATTATTTCTGTATATAATAATTACAGCTCGTTCGAGTGTTGGACCCCCCGACGTGTAATCACTCAGTAGCTGAAGTGAAGAGGGGGGTTGTGGGTGTTTTCTTTTTGAGTGAAAGGCCTCCGCTGCATATCTTCCCCACTGCGGAGCCTGAATTGCTTTTTCTTCGTTGAATAAACTCCATGCCTGATTTCTTATGGCTGTTAGCGCCTCGCTGTTCTTCCATATGAGACGAGAAGGAGGAAAGAGACAGAAACGCTCTGGTTCCAAAACCTAGTTAGCCTCGGCGCTAAAACTGTCGGCGCCGCCGCGTGCTAACGTAGCTCGCCGCGGTAAAACGATCCCCGTCTCCCCCGAGCTCATAAAAGCTCTCTGCTGAGAGGGACGACAGGTTAGGTTTTAAAGTGAGTGAGTGAGTGAGGGAGGGAAAAAAATCAGAATGAAGAGGAGGAGAGGGGCGAGGGGAGCTGTTGCCTAGCAACGGGAAGGACTGTCAGGTACTTTGGCGGGGATGTTTGAGTTCATCCGTTTGTTTTTAAATGTTTTGCTTCCTTTGGTGCTCAGCGGTCGTAAAAGCTTCTCAAATATCGTCTTTGTGTCGGAGTTAAGGATGAACATAAACATCTTAAACCGGGTGAAGTTTATGGGCGGAACAATGGAGAACAAAAAAACCATAACCAGCGGGTAAATAATTTGAAATGTGACGGAGAGGAACAGTGCTCGGATTTAATAAACCACGATGAGTGGAAAGCCTGAGCAATCCCCCTTTTATCATATTCAATTTGAATTTAATGAATCCTTTTTTATTTGTGCCAGTTTTATGAAGTGTTTTTGTTGTCTTACATGGTATTATGATGATTTTTTTTTATTCATATTGTGAGATGCCTTTTTTCGTTAAAAGGAAACGGCTCTCTGATGTTGAGACGACGCTGGTAAAAACATCATAAATACTCAAAGGTACGCAGGCAGCTACTAAAAGCACTCTCTGGATGAATAGTAATGGAATGAAGCGTCTCATATCCATAACTCCCTCTTCCACTTTTTTTTTTTTTGATAACATCCACACCAGCGTATCATGAGTTCATGCTGACACTGCACTCTGCCTTTTCAGAGGCATGAAGGAGTCTGAGATCAGCATGTTTCCCCCCCTTATCCTTATCAGCAAAGTGCTACAATAAGACCAGCAGAATGACCACAACACTTTAATGTTCCCTTGATTTTTTTTTTTTTTTTGTAAAAAAGTGCTTTTAAAGAAATCTGCCCATTCAGCATTACATTACGGGCAGAATAGCTCCCCCTGTGGGGACACTGGGTATAAGTGGGCGTGGGCGTTGTGATGTCACTCGTTGGTTTTGTAGCCTCCGGTTCGGCATTTTGGCTTTTTTAGTCGCTAACAAAGTTAGCTCCCATAATTCAAGGTCAACTTTACAGCTCAGCATAAACTCATGTTTACAATGTTTACTGAGATAATACATCAAGAGAGAAGTAGGACCATTTTCTCATAGACTTCTATACAACCAGAGAGGAGTCGCCCCCTGGTGGCCAGCAGAGAGAAGTAGGACCATTTTCTCATAGACTTCTATACAACCAGAGAGAAGTCGCCCCCTGGTGGCCAGCAGAGAGAAGTAGGACCATTTTCTCATAGACTTCTATACAACCAGAGAGGAGTCGCCCCCTGATGGCCAGCAGAGAGAAGTAGGACCATTTTCTCATAGACTTCTATACAACCAGAGAGGAGTCGCCCCCTGGTGGCCAGCAGAGAGAAGTAGGACCATTTTCTCATAGACTTCTATACAACCAGAGAGAAGTCGCCCCCTGGTGGCCAGCAGAGAGAAGTAGGACCATTTTCTCATAGACTTCTATACAACCAGAGAGGAGTCGCCCCCTGGTGGCCAGCAGAGAGAAGTAGGACCATTTTCTCATAGACTTCTATACAACCAGAGAGGAGTCGCCCCCTGGTGGCCAGCAGAGAGAATGCAAGCTTGAGTCACTTCAGCTTCAGCTTCACTTTTCCAAACCAGGGGACAATGGCGTTTTAATCACCCTCCTTCAAACTTCTCAATCCCACCGACATGGAGGAGAGGTTTTTATGGAGAGGTGGAGGGCAGGAGAGAAGAGGGAGAAAAGCCTGGAGGTCAACTTGACTGCCAAGACGCTGCCTTTCATGCTCACTCGCTCTACCTTTCATCTGCCACTCCCGCCTCGGGGGGGAGGAGGAGGAGGAGGAGAAGGAGGAGGAGGAGGGTTTGATCTCGAGGGTGAGGCAGGAGGAGTGACACAATGCATGCAGGGGAGAGAGAAAAGGCAAAGGCTGGTGTTCAATCAGCGTTTCTGATATGAGACGCAGGTTTGATGATGATTAACATTTATTACACATTGCATCACATTTTTCTTTATTTTACCCCAGAAAAAAGGCTCCTTTCATTGCAGCTGTATGGTAGTTGTGCTGTGATGTCAGGCTTTGAGTGGTTGAAGGGCCGAGGGTCTGAGGGTCTGGAGGGGGCGGGGCCACAGGGGGCACAGCTGGGCAGCTGTTGGGGAGCACCAAGGGTCCCTCAGGTCCTGTGTTTTTTTTGTTTTTTTTTAAATGGGGCTTTTCATACAACACCCACTCCACAAGCACTCGAAGAAACAGAGAGGAGGAGGAGGAGGAGGAGGAGGAGGAGGTGGAGGTGGTGGTGGTGGTGGTTGAGGAGTTCACCATAAACAAAACTCGAAGCCGATCTTGTTTACGAACAGCAGACGTAAACTAGAGGACCGCTGGCCTCTCCTGTTACGTGATTTATCTCGTTGTCGTCAACAATGTTGGTCAAGTTGGGTTTTCTGGGAGAGCGTCACGCTCCACGAGACCTTCTGGTTAAAAACACGCTTTAAGTTTCAGTTTGAGACCAAAGACGACGGAGAAAAACCGCTACGATCGTGTTCGAGGTCTGAAGCCTCGCGAATGACCTCCGAAGGCTCACATGCAGGGTTGGCTTTAGGGGGCGTGGCTACTTGTTTAAGGGGGCGTGGCTACCTTGTGATTGACAGGCCGCTACCATAGCGTTGTTTCATGCAACTTACCGATGTTTTCACCATTTAATTAATTATTAATGCTTCCCGCCGCAGGAGGTGACGATACTAATAAACTCTACTTATATTCTGTATACTTTAAGCTTATTACATAACATGTAAGAATCAGCAAAGAAGTTATTTCATTTTAGTTACATTGTTACATTTTTTTGTGAGTTTGAAAAGTATTTATTGTTAAATGCCAACATTTTTCTGTTTTCTGGGTCATTGGAACCCATTATTTATATTAAGAAGTTAATATAGTTAAGTTGGCACAAGGTGAACAATTAAAAACAAATATTCATAAATCATCATCCAGCCCGGGAACAACATTCGGGATTAGAGCTTTATTTATTTATTTCGATCGAGCAAAAAACTGCAATCAAACAGCTGTGTAAGCCCAAAATTCATAATGTGTAAAAGACAGCGGGGGAGGGGGGCGGAGGAAGGGGGGAGGGGTGGGAACCGGCGAGCCCAGAAGATGAGAAGGTGACATGGAGGGAAGGGGAAGAGGAAAAAGGAAGCGGAGATTATGTTTATGAAGCAGCCTCATTATGTAACCTTATCGCACCACATTTACAATCGCTGCCATTCCAGGAATGTCTCATTGTGGGGGGGGGAGGAGGGGGGGTTCACATGGAGTAAAATGGCGTCCGTTGTTTTTCTGGCGTGGCAGCTGTCGCCCCGCTCGGCCCCTCGTGGTCGCTGAGGATTGTGGCCCCCGATGAGGCACGATATTGTTAAGGGGAGCATAAGTGCAGCAAAATGCAATACCCCAAGAATGTACCCCCCCCCCCCCCCCCCCTCCACACACCCCCACACCCCCCTCCAAGTGCTGTTCTTACAATTATCACACCCCCATGTTCATCACACACATCTTTACTGGGCTTTTACTCGACACATAAACTGTCCAGGGAGGAAATACAACTTAGAGATACTCTTTATCTCTGCACTTTTTTAAAATATCTACACTGTATTATACTATACTTCATTGTGTTCTTCAGGTTTTATGTTACTTTATCATTCAAGATGTATAATCTTGGTGAGATTTCTCTAGAAATAAATACATTTTCAGTATCTATGTTAATTATTTGGCGTTCAAAAGATTTAGTTCTTATATGAGAAGAAAAAGAAAGTTATGATATTAATTCTGATTTCCAAATTAATAATCATCTTATTTCTAAAAAAGGCTCCACACAGAGCGAGTGGAGAAAAGAGGGCTGATGTATGCAGTTTCTCTTAATGCGAGACAAACACTTAATTACTGATGACCCTGATGACCTCCACAGCTGCATGTGTTTACTTGTAGTTCTATGCATTAAGTGAACGTTTATAAGGGGCTGATTATGTAGTAGTAAAGCATGATTATCAACGTGCTTTACAAGAAGAAAATATAGCAAAAAATACATAAAATGTACGAAACAGATGATTAAAAACAAACAAAGGCCCTTTTGTTGGAGCAACTATCCTTTTTAAATACACATATGAAGTACTTTGTACATTTTTCATTTTCTTGGTTTATTCCACAACTTGTCATGTTTCTTTCTTTTCAGCTTTCAGGATGTTAAATAATCAATGGAGTGAAATCCTGACATATTTAAAGTTGCACACGTGCCTCACAGTAAACCCTGTATGTCGCATTCAGGGACTCTAGATTACACACATCTATGTAACGCAAACACAGCGAGGCTTTCATCCCTGTGGTTTGCAGCCAAAGTTGCAATGGAGCAACTTTTCATGGTTTTAATGTGAAAACCATATAAAAGAAATCAACAGTGAAAAAAGAAAAAACCTGTGGCTCACTGTGTCATTAATTCCCCCATCGACTGAATAAGCAAACTCAAGCCTGTAATTTAGCCGTGAGTGATCCGTGAGTCAATGCAGAGCACATTAATGGGCCAAGTATTGAAAGCTCTCTCTTTGCAAATGTTTATCCTCCGTGTTCATCCATCACGCTGAGATTCTAACCGCCCCATTTGTCATCACGCCCTTTTCACCGTTTTTGTTTATTCTTGTGTCCAAACAGTGGAAGGCGCATCCATCCACGGGGCCTTCTGAATATATAATGATGATTTCTTTCTGAACAATGTGTATTTGTGTATTTTATTTTTACCCGTTTAGATCACATCCCCGGTCATATTGTCACCAATTTAACAACATATTGCAAAATAAATAAATAAATAAAAATGTTCCAAGACATTTAAACCAATTTCTGTTTGACTCAGAAATATGTAAAAAAAAAAAGTGAAGCCAAAATTGAGGTGCCTTTTTTAAACTATCATTCCCTCTGCTGGCCACCAGGGGGCGATTCCTCTCTGGTTGTATAGAAGTCTATGAGAAAATGGTCCTACTTCTCTCTGCTGGCCACCAGGGGGCGACTCCTCTCTGGTTGTATAGAAGTCTATGAGAAAATGGTCCTACTTCTCTCTGCTGGCCACCAGGGGGCGACTCCTCTCTGGTTGTATAGAAGTCTATGAGAAAATGGTCCTACTTCTCTCTGCTGGCCACCAGGGGGCGACTCCTCTCTGGTTGTATAGAAGTCTATGAGAAAATGGTCCTACTTCTCTCTTGATGTATTATCTCAGTAAACATTGTAAACATGAGTTTATGTCTCAATCTCTAGTTTCAAGTCTTCTTCAATCCAGCATGATGTTCATTTAGTACATTATGGTCCATTTAGAGTCCACCAGACCAGAAAGCAGGGGATGCTTTAGGGGGCGGGGCTTACCTGCTGATTGACAGGTCATGACCACACTATCAATGCAGGTAGACTTCAACACTTAACCTTGAATTATGAATTTTGGTTCGCACCAGAATCCAGATGGATCCAGATCCAGTAAGGGTCTTCAAACCAAAAAGTCAAATTTTGTTCTCCGAGTAAAAGCTCGGAGCACTTCTTCCACCACTGAGACCACATGAAACCCTGAAACACTGGACATGAGATCTGAATACCCCCCCCCCTCCCCCAACCCTCCAAGAAGGACCAGCTAATCCAGCCACTGCAGCCCCGTGTCAGCTGTCTGCACCCCCTTCCAGCTGTCTCCCTAATGATATACCTAATGAGACATCTGGGGGGTCTCACTCTCACACTGAGACAGTATGAGCTAACCGGGGGGGGGGGGGGGGCATTGACTTTCCCACGTGTCCCAGTATAGCACTGTGACTAACTCTTTCATGAAATTTCATCAACTGCTCCTTGAGGTTTTTGACCTCACAAAGCACAAAATCCACCGAGAGAGATAAAGCCGAGCGTGACGTGAAGTCGGAGTGCCGGGGGAGGGGGGGGGTTGGGTGGGGGGGTTATCTGTGAAATCGACCAATATCTGAGATTCATAAGTGCGAACGCACTTGAAAGGATAAGCCCGAGTCGATCAATCACATCTGTCCCAGTAGTTCTGCATAATGTCACGGCAAATAAGTTAAGCCCCCCCGCTTTAATTCTTATTTCAGCTGACATCTCGGGAGTCTGTGCAAAGAGAATAAATGGACTGTAGTGCTGCCGGATAAACGCTTACAGTGTTTCAGCAGCTGAATCTTTTTTTTCTGTTTTTTTTACCTCATTGGCCTAATAATAGAGGGGTAAGTGCATTTGTCATTCCAGTGTACACATGTACTCATGCACATTTGATCTGAGGAGGTGGGGCCTATCTCCACAGAGACGCCAACAATGTTTCATCAATCATGGTTGAAATAACCATTATAAGATACACATCGGCTGGTTTACTAAAACACAAAATTAACCATTTTGCTGTGATTTATTTACAATAAAATGCAATAAAACAGGATGTGGAAATAACTCCATAGTGATGATGATTTGTAAAAAGTCTGAAGTAATGTCTGTCAGCAAGAAGCAAATTACTTTTAAAATGCTTGTTTTGTGAATGGAGTTTGGCTCAATCGACGCTAGGCTATGCTAACTTTGTAGCTGCTCTATCAACACTCCAAATAAGGTCGTCTAGACATAAATACAGCAACAACCTTGTTGTTTGTACCATAGACAGCCTCTGGTTTCTCCACATAGTCTGATATTATATTATATTTGACATATTTTTACACAAGCAATGTTGTTAAAAAGAAATGATGACTCATTTTTAAGGTATAAAAGAACAGCGTTCTTAAACTGAGGCCACATTTACACACAGTTAAATGGACTGGCAGCTCTCTACTCGGTCCGGATCCACACATGGTTTTGGAAACGCTCCCCTCGGCAGGTTCGCTCCGTTCCAGTCAGGTTTGTTGGCGGGGGCCGTCTGCCAATCGGAGCCCAGATGTTTTTAACCTTCACTCATCAGGGAGAAGCTGCCAGAACAAACTGCTGTTTTCACATTCATGTCACACGGCCCCCCAGGTGGTCCTCAGACTAACCGCTGCTGCTTAGCAAGCATCGACTTCTGTGGATCACACAGCTCACAGCGCGGAGAGTAAAACACATTCATCTGTTGTGGTTTATTGAAATCGTTTTGAAGCAATCATCATATTTAACTGAAACATGTAAATCCTTTAAACCAAGTTTGATGCCGAGACATTTTTCACCTGAAAATGATCGAATCCATGTTTACTGAGCAGCAGATTAATAACGTATAACATGTGACGTGCTTTAGGGAAGGTCCATTCCTGTGTCGAGGGAACATAGAGCTGAACAAAGGGATGAGGGAACATGGGGATTAGGGAACATGGTGATGAGGGAACATAGGGCTGAAGAAACATAGGGTTGAGGGAACATGGGGATGAGGGAACATGGGGTTGAGGGGACACGGGGTTGAGGGAACACAGGGTTTAGGGAACACAGGGTTGAGGGAACATGGGGTTGAGGGAACACGGGGCTGAGGGAACACAGGGTTGAGGGGACACAGGGATGCGGGAACATGGGTATGAGGGAACATGGGGATGAGGGAACACGGGGATGAGGGATCATAGAGATGAGGGACCAGAGGGTTGAGGGAACACGGGGATGCAGGAACATGGGGCTGAGGGAACACCGTGCTGAGGGAACACCGGGTTGAGGGAACACCGGGCTGAGGGAACACAGGGATAAGGGAACATGGAGATGAGGGAACAGAGGGATGAGGGAACATAGGGTTGAGGGAATATGGGGCTGAGGGAACATAGGCATGAGGGAACATAGAGATGACCACTCTGTACCTACACAAAGCTGTCTGCCATATTTCCCTGCTACAACGAGAAGAAACAGGTGTTTTTAATGTAACACATTTCAAAGGAGAGCCGGCGCTGAAGCAGCTCGGGGAACATCGTCTCGACATGAAGGCTTCAAAAACATCTTGTGTTGTGTTGCTCCAAGAATAAAACAATTGTGGTTTTGTTGTCCGCATGTTTTTGTTTTTTTTCCATTTGCATGTAAGTGTCTGCCTGTCTCTGGATAAGAAAAGAAGATTCTCCCTCCAAGACTAGAACTCTATCACAAAGCCTGTCCGCAGACAATAAAACACATTACTGTGAAGAGAATGGGCTTCCGTTCACCGCGACCCTCGGGAGGCTGCTGATGGTGGCGGGGAAATCACAAAGAGGTGGTTAGAATGGACTCTCGGCTGTCGACATGGGAGGTGTGCAGGGAGTCGTGTCTCAGTTTAACCTGAAGACGGTGGTTTATATGCCATGCACACGAATCAAATGGTCACAAAGTTTAGAAAGTTGGAACCGAAGGCTGAGAAGTTTGGGGGGTTTTTTTGTCTTTTTCTGCACTTTTCAAAATCCATACCGTCCATTGTCGCTCTGTCCGGAGAGGTTGTTTTGGGCTGTGTAATGAAAACAAATGGTGATGTAGCGGCGCTGCCCAGACTCTGCACTCGGCCTCATCCATCCCCATCTGAACGAGATCTATTCGCCATTACAGCGAGAGGAACGCCAAGCTCGCCAAGGCCCCCGTCACTGCAGTTTCTCCTCCGGACTTCAGGCTCAGGACCCACCAGAAATGTGTTCAACTCAATTGATCCGAGAACTTTTCACTAAACCCTGTTGAGTCCTCATAGTGGGACCAGAGGATTCACACCAACCAGCCAGGCAGTTAAGAAGATGCACATTAAGTCACATATTAAGAGACAGAAACACATCAGGTCACCTGTTGATGCTGAAAACAACCATCACAACTTACAACTTACATTTTCTCATAGACTTCAATGCAATCGGACTTCTTTTTGCAGCCAGAGTCATCGCCCCCTGATGGCCAGTAGAGAGACTGCATGTTTAAGGCACTAAAATAACAAAGAGCCAACTGAGCCGCATTTCACAAGTAGTTTGCAAACTTCCACACAGACGGTTTTTTGATTACTCGAAAAAGAGAGAAATGATGTGAAACACTGGAAAGTGATTTGGAACAGGACGCCAGGACAAAGTTCACTAATGAAACAGTGAACTGGATGTGATATTATAGAAGAATGAGTTTCCCCATCTGACTCCATTACAGCCCGAGGAGAGGTTTAAATTGGTTCATTTGCTACTCAGGACTTTTGCCTGCTGGGGCATTAAAATGACCAATCAGCTGACTGACGGGGGTCGACCATGCAAAACCAAATATCCAGAGAGAAACCCATTGACTAGAAAGTTGCGGGGGAGTCATTTGAGATGCTGGACACCATGAAACAAATAAATGGCAGCTATGTGAAGTGTTTTTAATTATATAGAGATTCATCTTAACTTGGTGTTTATATTTTTAGAATTTCATTTTTCAGCCAGTAGAGATCAGTCTTGAGTGAGTGAGTGAGTGAGTGAGTGAGTGAGTGAGTGAGTGAGTGAGTGAGTGAGTGAGTGAGTGAGTGAGTGAGTGAGTGAGTGTGCATCTCCATGTCTGTCCACGGCTAATCCCACATCCTGCATAATATTTTTGGGTTATTTTATGGCTGCATGCTCAAGGTTGCGGTGACTCATACTCTCATAAACACCTTCACCTGTTGAGCCCCATTAGGGGCCACAAAGGGCTCACAAAGCTGATCCGGTCCTCGACAGCCAGAGACGCAGCGGTGCTTCACGATGCGGCGACGCCCACTGAGATGCCTGCAGACATCTGCATAGATTAAAACGAGAGCGCCGTTGTGTTCAGTCCAGATGGGGGGGGGGTTAGAGGTCGACGCAGACCGGTGGCCATCTTCACTCACCTGAGTGCACCTTTTCTAGTTTGGTCTGTTTTTATTTGCATTCGGACAAGAATGCTACATGCTAATTCTACAGCACATTTAACACACAAAGGAAGCAACAACAAGTGCTTCCCAATAGATTATGAATCCACATATTCACATAAAGACGGATGCAAAAAAGTAGAAACATTAAAAACAAGTATGTATTCATGAGCACCGTGTTGTTTAAATGTGTTGTCCCTTTTTAAAAAGTGGATTATACTCCTCCTCTTCCTCTTCCTCCTCCTCCTCGTCTTCCTCCCAGTTAACGGCAGTAAACAAAGAGCTGCTGCTGTCGGTGGGATGAGAGCTGGCTCAGGACGGCATCACTCACTATAAAGGCCTCGCTCGCTCTCATCAACGGCAGCAGCAGCAACCTGGCAGCCTTCCACTGTGTGTGTGTGTGTGTGTGTGTGTGTGCGTGTGTGTGTGTGTGTGGACGCCCTTCAAACACACTGGACTTGGCGGTACGAATGAAAAAGCAGTTAGACAGAAGAAGCAGAAGGAGGGAGAGCACCACCTGTCTTCCCTCCCGCCAAACTGTGGGTGTGTGTTAGTGTATGTGTGTGTGTGTGTGTGTGTGTGTGGGGGGGGGGGGAGTAGGTGAGGGATGTGTGAGCCCCGTCCTCTCCACCTGCCTCCATGCTTCTTCCCCTCTCCTCCTCCCCCTTTCGGTCCTCTCCTCCATCCTTCCGGAGTCTTAAATTGGTGACTTCTATGAGGTCACCTTCCCGTTTTCAGTGAGTGATTGACTCCGCCTCTTTCTGCTCTCCTAAAGGTGTCGTGTGCAAAGCCTCTGGTTTAGTATGATGTCTTCAGGTTAGGAATTAAGATGGATTAAGATTAGGTTATTATTATTAAGGTCTTCTTTCTGTTTAATCTTAACTGAATATTAACCATAATTAATGTTTTTCTGGACTTTTTTAATTTATCGTTCATATTCTTGTTGTTGTACAGTACTTTGATGGAAAGTGCTTTATAAATACATTTTTTTATTATTATTATTATTATTATTATTATTATTAGAAAGGTGTTATAAAGGTTATTTTGTGTATATATAGCTCATATTCAAAATTTGGATAATAACTATTTCACACAGATATAGGAGCTATATGTGAATTTAAATGATGTGTAAATTAAATGTGATTTAATAATGTAATGAAAGGGCTCGAAGTTGAAAGATTTTTATTGATTTATAATTTTTTTGTCATAATTGTATGATGTATTTCATGTCATGTTTATTGTATTTGTCTTCAAGGGAAACAAAATCAAATCAAATTCTGTAAACAAATCCAGTTGTTGTTTTTATTCTGAAACCTTGTAGGAAGATAATCCGTCCGTCCTTTTAGGAGAAGGGATGTGATTTATTGTAACCTCTAGTTTTTTTATTAGTAGTCGAGCGTCTCCACACCTGATGGACGCGTTATATCCGTGACATCGGAGCCAAAGGTCACATTTCTGCTGGTAAATCAGGAATCTCCGAGAGATAATTGACATTTTCTTCAGTCATAACTCATGAAACTGATGCTTGATTCCAACTCCGGAGGGAGATTTTCATGGTCGAGGCGTTTAGCTGAAGGCCGACTGTGGCGGGAAAGTGTTTTGTTTTTTGTTGTTGTTCAGCCGTTCGAGTGCTGTAGTGTTTAATTGGTTGGATTCACACTCTTTTCATTTAAGACCTTGATGTCTCTGTAAGTCTTTCACAAGCAGCCGCTCACATGAAGATTCTGTATTCAAACACTCGAGTGCTTATTCCTCAACGTGAAGTACGCTCATTAAATCTTTTTCACACCTTCTTTCTTATTTATATCTAATGCATTTTAACACAAGAGAATCATGAAAGCTGAAATTCTTCATCACCCCCCCCCCCTCTCATTTCAAAGCGAACGTTTTCGAGGTCGAGGACGGCGTCTCCTCTTCTTCACATGGCGTCATCGCCCGAAATCAAACACATCAATCACAACATTTGTTTCCCATTTTAACAGAGACGCGTTTTAAGAAAGATGGAAATATCCTCTTGGCGGCTCTTCCTCTTTCAAGCCGTTTTATCCCACACACACACACACACACACATACACACGCACACACACACACTCTGCAGAGCTCCCACCACATCTGTAGTGTGGTTTGGTGTGGGAGGGGGAGGGGGGGGGGGGAGGGGGGAGTGTATGGGAGAGTTAAACTTTCTGTTGTGAAAAGAAAACCTCCAGTTTATCACATCTCACCTGATTCACCTTTGGGAGGAGGAGAGGAGGAGGAGGAGGAGGAGGAGAGGAGGGGAGGGAAGGGAGAGGAGAGGAGGAAGAGGTGAGGAATAGGTGAGGAGGAGGAGGAGGAGGAGGAGGAGAAAAAGGAGAGGAGGAGGAGGAAGGGGAGGAGGAGGAGAGGAGGATCCAGGATTGGTCCTCTGGGTTTTGTGGTTCCAAAGAGATGCATACTTTCCTGCCTTGCTTTTAGGCACCATGCCGGTGGTTTTGCACGTTTATTTCACTCATTATTATAAATCTCTTACGAGCTCTTCATCATTTTAACATTTATCTCTGTGATGACGACGGGCCGAGTTGGAGACTTGAGAACTTGGGTTTCATAGCGAGTGAACTTTGACCCGCCTGCTGTCAGAGAGGCGATTCTCTTCACATTTGGCTGCCCGCAAACTCAACCGGGCTGACCTGAGCAAATACCCCTCAGCTGAAACTTCAAACGGGGGTAAATAGGTTTTTGATGCCGTCCCAGTTCATTTCACTGAAGTCGCTAGTTCGCTTTCATAGTCGCTGAACTATGAAAGACTTCAAACTCTCCTGAGAAACCGACTCCGTTACTGTAAACATTTCAGTTTGCTTAGTTTTTTAAAAGTTGTGTTATCGTTCTGCAGCCCAACGTCAACACGCAAACACGCCATTTTTATTTCTGCTTTCCCCTCGCCGTGCGTTCAAACGAAGCTGCCAAGTAAATCTACTCTGCAAATAACACTTTGACTCTTGGATCCCCTGGATGTGGTTTAAAAATATCATACAATCTCTCTCACAGTAGAAATAATGGGACTTTGGCTGAGAGACACGTTGACAGGTTTGAGTTCATCACTGGGTCATTTTACCGAAGTCGTTATCTCCGTAGAGAGAAACACTTCCAAAGGCCAAGTCATAAAGGAAGAATAAAACCAGACCTGCAGCCGGAGGCCGACTACAGGGAATACCTCTCTGTACCAGCAGGTGGCGGTGGTCCATATTCCTCATTCAAAAAAGTGAAACCAGTAGACCCCGGCCTGCCGGCGCTATGCTACATCACCACAAATCCACCATTTCCACTCTCACTCACCGCTCAGCTTCACTGCAGATGTCGTGAAAATCCTCGAGTATCGGAATTATACGAAGACGAAGAACGAGAAGATCCGTGCACTTCCTATCAAACGCAACTTGTTTGCGTTTCTCTTCTTTTGCACTCCTAAGCCAAACAGCCAATCAGATTGATTTCTCTCACCGACTGGATTCAACATGCTACATGCTACATGATTTTTCTCCCACGTTCAGGCTGGTTTAGTGGATGTGGAGCTCGTCCTGGTTAGTGACGCTCGTTACCTGGAGAGGATGGAAGGAGCTAACGTTAGCAGAGTATGTTAGCGCATCATTCAACAAGTGGTAGCATTTCCATGCTACGCTAGCTAGCGACGGTGTACTGACATGAATGCTTGACATAAAGTCCACCATGATGGGTGCAAGGGTCCAATATATTTTATGATTATGATAAATACATGCTTCAGGGAGAGGTAATAAAAACATACATCCGTGTGTGTGTGTGTGTGTGTGTGTGTGTGTGTGTGTGTGGATGCAGAGAGAGATGTCTGGTTCTGCATGGCGGTGTGATTTAACCATAATGGTGATAAAATGCTGATGATGGTCCTTCAAAAAGCCCTCAGTGAGAGAGAGCTGCCAATTAGAGGGAAGATGGTGATTAAATGGGAACAATAAAGCTTTATCTGCTCACACACACACACACACCAACGCTCAGAGGGTTACACACACACCTTATGACATTACACAATACTTAACATTCACACACACAGACAGATGTTTGTACTGTCCACAATGAAAGCCTGTTTTGAAATATTGCCCCTGAACACTAAATCCTTGAAAAGTGAGTTCCCTCCATTCCTGCAGCACTTTAAGCATGTTAGCATGTTAGCTCGTAGCACCACTGTGGTGCATTACAGCCTCTCACACACCACAAAATAGATCAGATTAGATGTTCCTGATCAACGTTTGACAAAATGTCCTCCTCACTTTCCAGAACTGGATGCTCCGACGTTCGTTCATCCACGAATATAACTCGGTTCAGATCCACACAACGTGATGCCAACCAAGCTGCAGTCGGGTTGTTTTTCAACCGTTTCCCTGCTGTTAGTCAGTTTGAAGTCAGACATCAGCACCCACCGCCACTCGTAATGAGTCTCTGGGGATCGGCCGGCCGGCGGTGCAGCGGCGTGGAAACGCAGAAACACAGCATCGTGGTACGGCAGTCGCTCGGCCTCATCCCTCACAGGCTTCCCAGCGTCCTGCATCAGCCGCCACAGAACCTTCAAATCTGCACCAAAGCTTCTGTGAACCTGAACCGCCGGCCCAACGCCGGGGCCGCCGGGCACCTGAACGCATCATCTGCATTTAAATTAAAAAGTCAGTGTGGCGACTCGTTCTCACTCCGGAGGTTTCATTAAGGGGAGTGCATGCAGGCGTTTCTCCAATGAATCGGGATTTAAATGGGAGTAAATGTGAGGTAAGATCCTCTGTAGACGCAGAAATATATGAGAGGGATTTTTAAATGGAGGAAGAAAGAAATACTCATTATATTATATAGTCATTTATTTATTGATTATAAATGTAGTGGAGTAAAAAGTACAATATCTTGATACACTTGAGGAATAAAATTCATTTTTTACAATATGTGTAAATCAAAATGACAGTTTCTAATGTTGAGTTTGAATATGCAAATTATCATATTATCAACTTCCCCGAACAGAAATCTGAACATTGGATAAAGCCGGGTTTACGATTCTTGTTGGTTTTCACTGAGAGAATTTTGGATATTAAAGCCATAAATACGTTTTTATGAAAAAAATCTTGTATAAATCAGGCTATGAATGATATATGAGCAAACCCTCTCTGCAAAAACCTTCAGAATATAGATTAGGTGGAGATTTCTGACTCAAAACTTGAGAAAAGATGTGGATTGTAAACTTCCATACATTTTGACGATACTACAGAAGAATATGTATTAATTACATATGTTTAAGTATGCATATGGGGCTTTATCTAATGGTAACATGTTGTGAATTCAGGAGTGTTTAGCATGAAGTTCCTCTAGGTTACATACAGTGTGTTGTAGAGAACGGTCTGTTTGGAGACTCAGACTATATCCTGGTGGCTGCAGTGGTTTGAGTAGATTCCAGTCGATATCTCCCACAATGCAGAGCGAAAAGAGAAGTTTTATGACCTCTTTAAAAACTCCTGCTGGTGACTGTTCATCATCACCACTAATACGGACTCGCAGCGAGCGACCGCGGAGGCTGGGTGGCCCCGCGGTGACGGGCCTGTTTACGGACGCCAGAGTGAAGGTTAAGCCGACGCCAGATAGCAGAGGTCACCGTAGATGGATGTGTGTTTGGTCTGGAAGGGAGACCGGGTCTGGAGACTCTCCGCTACAGAGAGACCTCAGTGAAGACTTACCATCCAGCCAACGACGTTTCAGCACCGGTGCTTTACTTTCCTGCTTCCTCTGCGTCACATTTGTCCTTTTTAATGACGTTCTGAAAAGTGAAGCCAAGGCTGGAGTGCCTTAAACTGTCATTCCCTCTGCTGGCCACCAGGGGGCGACTCTTCTCTGATTGTATGGAAGTCTATGAGAAAATGGTCCTACTTCTCTCTGCTGGCCACCAGGGGGCGACTCCTCTCTGGTTGTATAGAAGTCTATGAGAAAATGGTCCTACTTCTCTCTGCTGGCCACCAGGGGGCGACTCCTCTCTGGTTGTATAGAAGTCTATGAGAAAATGGTCCTACTTCTCTCTGCTGGCCACCAGGGGGCGACTCCTCTCTGGTTGTATAGAAGTCTATGAGAAAATGGTCCTACTTCTCTCTGCTGGCCACCAGGGGGCGACTCCTCTCTGGTTGTATAGAAGTCTATGAGAAAATGGTCCTACTTCTCTCTTGATGTATTATCTCAGTAAACATTGTAAACATGAGTTTATGGTCTCAATCTCTAGTTTGAGGTCTTCTTCAATCCAGCATGATGTTCATTTAGTACATTATGGTCCATTTAGAGTCCACCAGACCAGAAAGCAGGGGATGCTTTAGGGGGCGGGGCTTACCTGCTGATTGACAGGTTCATTTAGAGTCAAATAGAGGTTATTTAAACAGGGAGGGAGTCCCGTCTACATACTTATACATAGTTAAATGTTTTCATCATTTACAAACTACAAAAATACACGCTGCGATCGATAGAGAAGAGATGATGTGCAGGATTTTATTTTGAAAATATCATTCAAGCGCATGAGAAAAATAAACATAAAAATGCCTTTACAGGTTTATTTTTTTTATTTTTTATTTTTTTAATGTGGTTGTCGGGTAAAAAAGAAAATCCCCAAAATGTCAACTTTACAGGATATCCATAAAACCACTTATGGTTTGAGACGTTTTGGCAGGAAGTAATCCATCAGGTGAACTTACTGCATCAATTTTTCAGTTTGGATTTTCATTATTGACGCGTTAACACACAACAAAATAAAAGACCACTCTCCACAATAAGTTACTTAAATTTCTGACATCTGGAACCGTTTTGGTCCTCCAATTTAACTTTCTTGCAGAGTAACATTTTTATTTTTTATTGTGGTGTTTTTGAGTAACTTCGACTTCTTCCTCCAAACCGCAACTTATCCAGTGCAGCCTGAATCATAGTGACATTTTTAAACAAGCATAACAATGTGCATTGTGCCAATTTTACCCCTAAATGACAAGTTAACTGCGCCGTCATTAATTCGGTTCATGAAGAAGCACTTTCTTTATTTTTTTAATGGTTTGCTTTCCCTGCTGAGATGCCAGGAAGGTGGAGTCTCCATACAAGGAAGTAGAGCGGAGCCATTAGCCAATCACAGACGAGCAATTAGGTTTTCTTCTGATTACATGATGTGGTAAAAGAAACGCCTCTCACCTGACCTGAAGCACCAAATGTGTGAGGAATTACACTTTTGGTGCTTTCCTATTCATCACTCACAGTTATCAGAAGACTGTCACACACTGCCATCTGGTGGCCAGGCTGCAAACACTGAAATTAATGATGTTAATGGGGGGTTTTTTGAGGCTGATATTTGGTATAAATGTTGGTATAAAAGCAACATATATTTTATTTTTTATTCACATTTAGTATTTTTTACATACAAATATTTTATTTTTGGTACTATTCAACATACAAATTATAATTATTCCGTCCTTTTCAAATATTGCTATTACTTTGGATTCTTCTCATACATTAAAGACAGCAAAGTGTAGTCAAGTTTTTTTTAATATTCCACATTTTTTAAGCACATTTGGAGTCCAACTTTTCAATGAAATTCATACTAAATAAAAAATGTTATTTAGTAATTATTTTAATTTTCAGCATGATGTTCATTTAGTACATTATGGTCCATTTAGAGTCCACCAGACCAAAAAGCAGGGGATGCTTTAGGGGGCGGGGCTATCTGGTGATTGACAGGTCGCCACTTTGCTTTTTGTGCTTCATCATTGGCTATCATTTGGGTACACGCGATCCATTCACGTGAATGCAATATTGCAGGAATTTCTTTAAATTTAGCACAATTGTGGACTTGGGTGGTCAAACCAGAATCTGTTGTTTAAAGGTCAAAGGTCAAAAGGTCACTGTGACCTCACAAAACACATTTTTTGACCATAACTCTAGAATTAATTTCCTAATTATGAGAATTTCACAGGAATGTCTGATAAAATCACATTGACAGACATGTAGTAGTAGTAATAATAATAATAATAATAATAATAATAAGTAATTCTAGTTTTATTCTGTTCATGATGGAAACTCTTGAGTGAAATCTTAATCTAAGTGAACAATGTTCACATTCAACAGCATAAACACTGTTTTTCGATGAGGAATTTAAATTACAGCATTAATAAAGGACTTAACGAACACATTAAGCATGCGGGGAAATGTAATTATCAGGGATTACAGGGAGGAATCTAATATCTAATAACGGTGAACAGCGGCCCAAAGCATCAGCGTCGCTCTGATTCAAACCTCTGCAGCTGCTAGAAAAGACACACAGAGAGAAGCTGTTGAGTGATTTTTATTGCAGTTTCGTTTCAAGCGTCATGAATAACAGCGTGATCACCAACAATCCAGATGTGTCGGTGTCGGTTTCCTGCTTCGTTCAGGAGCAGAAGCAGCTTTACAGGCTAGAAAGCAGAGTTTCTACAGTTTCTACAGGCGTCTTTGTGAAGCTCTACATCTGTTTCTCTCACAATGAATAAAACATCTCAGTGTAAAAACGACAAAGTTACAACCACATGTTCTTTCAGGCTGCGAGTCTTTTTTTTTCTTCCAGCTTCCTGTAACGTGACGGGACATTCGATGGAAGAACAAACTGAAGCAATTACAGGATTAACGATGAAAATAATTAGATGTACATTCTTTATGCCTTTTGTTATTGTTAGCATTATTAATCATTATTGCATTACTGCAAAAGCCCTTAAGGTGTAATTAAGGGGGGTTGTTAAATTAACAGGTGTTATATTAGCAGTTAGCACCAGTGGGAATGTGTTTGTTGGGCAGATTCTTCAGATTATTTTATATGTAAAATGTTTCCACAGCAAAGTGACGAACCTGCAGAGAATTATCACACAATTCTTCTTTTTTTAAAGTCCCTATTTGTTTCGGAGCATCCAGCCGATATATAGATTTATCGGGAGACGGTGGAGACCAAAAACGGAGCTAAAAGGAGAGTGAATATCGGACTTAAATTAGAAACACGTCTCTTCACATTTGTTCACAAAAACAGCATCATAGGATGATTCCATATGGGTGTTAACAGTCTGACAACTGGCTGAAATTCAATTAAATACCAAGAACAGAAAAGAAAATAACGTTAAATAATAGTTTTTCCTTGAACGGGCAGAAGAAGAGGCACTGAAGGCGTGAGAGCCGTGACACCGTTTCCAGCTGTAAGGCTGTTTGATTGACGGCACACTGCAAGACGTGTGAAGACATGTGACCAACTTGAGACCTTCCTGCTTCTCTCCCATTGGTTGATTGTGACGGTTCAGATCTTGAATTATGTTTTTTGGACTTTCTTCATTTCACTTCAAATGTAATATTTTCCTTTTAATCGATTTTTGTTTGTTGTTTTTTTCAGAAATTACGCATTGAATTGTGGGAGCTTGAACCTCTGCTAGCCCCACAGAAAAACCCACAAAAAATGTAAATTATGTTTATTACAAATGTTTTATGTTACAGTGTAAAAGTTAGCTAAGTAGCGTTTTATCTGGAGTTTGTTACCAGATATGCCAGGAATATTTTGGGTTTTGATCGTTAAATCATGATGTGTCTGAATGGTATAGAGGAAATCCTTAGTCTGCTTGACCAGGCCAGGACATTTATTTTCTTATAATAAGCAAATCATGTTTTCCTTTGTTTATCGTTAAGCTTTGTTTGCAAGAACGCTGAGTGGGAAGAAATTTTCTTTTGTACTTTAACCCACATTTTTTAAAGTGGCTTCAGTCTAAACACCATCAAACATAATGTTGACGAGTAGAAAATCATATTTCCTGGTAATAAAAGCCTTAATCCTTTGTTATGAAATCGTAACTTCTAAAATGACATTTCGACCCTCAAAACACACAAAAAATAAAATAAAATCCTGCTTTGGAGGAAAACAAACAAAACAAGTGAAACCACAATCTCCGTTTTGGACCCCGAACAAGACGTTTAACGATAAATGTGTTTAGAGAACAACTTGGTTTTAAGGTCGGTAACCGGGGACGACAGCCAGAATCTAAATGATCTCCAGGCCGGGATCATCAGAGAGGAAAGTCTGGATGTCCAGAGGAAACAAGAAACATGAAGCACAAACCGAGTCACTTCTTCTTCTTCTTCTTCTTCTTCTTCTTCTTCTTCAAGTTTTAACGTGAACAAAGTCTCCAGTTTACGTATCTGAGAAACATCCGACGACAGTCCGACATTCAGCAGCACATCAGCCTCCAATAACGTGAGATTTACAACATCACACTCACCGATACGACATTTGGATCCATAAACTGGCATGCAAGCGATAAAGTTTTCTTCAGCATGCGGTCATCGACGGTGCTTTACTGCTGCACCAGGAGACATTTAAACATTTACATCAAAATCCTACTTTTTAAAAGAAGGCCTAAATACGGATTATCCTCTTTACTCTGCTGTTTTCAAGCGTCCAACCATAGTTATTTAAAATAACACCGTTTACGATGTTCTACAAAGCCAACTTAAGAGTCGAGAAAAGGTGATTATTGGTTGGAATCGTTAGAAAAAGTTCATTTTAATTTGTGCAAAGCTGCTAGGAGGAACTTAAATGTTTCCTCAGAGTAACTTTAATAAAAGTTAGACAAGAATTGATTTAATGATGGATGGATGAAAGGAAAAAACAGGGATGGAAGAAGAAGGAAATACAAGAAAGGTGAATTATTTTTTAGGCCTCTGGGGCAAATAATGAATGCATTAAATATTCCGAACTCTCGACCTCGTGACCCTGAAATCCTCCTCCAGTCCTGATTGTCAACACACTTCTCAAACCACATACGATCCAAACCCGTCGGGTTACATTTGCTGAATTCTGCCGTGAAAACAAGGAAGCCATTTCTAAATAACTCCGAAAACATACGATTTTTAAAAATCTTATATACAATAATAATAATAGCTCTCTACTTTCCCCTTAAAGAACAAACTGTGCAAACATGGTTCAATCTGGGATCCGGTTTAACCACCAACCTCCTCCAGCTGCAAAAACCTCCGACCACAAATTCCTATAAATATATATATTTATATACAAAGTCTATCAGTTCAGTTTCAAAACCCCTTTTTTTTTTCCTGCATCTATTCACTCTCAAGTTTAAAAACAACCTTCACAAAAATGAAATTGAAAGAGACACGTTTGATCTCACACACAGTAATCCCGAAGGCAGCTGACCTCTGACCTCTGACATCATACTGATGTTTTTCAGTGATTTGGGACTTTTGTCTGCATGAAGTCAATTACAAGCCGCACACACAAAACTGTCAACATCTTCTCCCCGACTCAACACCTCCTCATCACAATATCGTACCCCCCCTCCCCCCCTCCCCCACCAGACCGCCACATCTACAGTCTGAGGTGCAAACATCTTTGATTCTCTGCAGACGTGACGAGGGACGAGAGGAACAAGACCTTGTTTAATTTACGGGACGTCTGCAGCTTCCAGCCACTTGGGCTCCGAATACGTTCTGAACGGCGGCGGCTGTTTAAATTCAACCACAGAAATTCCACGTAAGGAGATTTAGTTTCAAGGTTGTATTTATTACTATTTTAAGGCTGCATTAAGAAACGGACCTCAAACTGACAGCGAGAGCTACATTTAAACTCATCTACCTTCTGAATAGAATCAACAAAGCTCCAAATATATATATATTACCACACACAGGTCCAGTGTATGACACTGAATATTCTGTGCAGATACATAACTACTTGGATATCGAACCGTTGCCATCGGTTACGGAGGTCTCTGCATCTTTTTGATGCTACATCAGAAATGTAACTCGCTCCACCTCGCTTCCTTTTTTATAAGAGATTATTTCATAGCGATGATGTAAGATGAGTGATGATGTAACGAGTGATGTAAGATGAGTGATGATGTAACGAGTGATGTAAGATGAGTGATGGGATGTAACGAGTGATGTAAGATGAGTGATGATGTAACGAGTGATGTAAGATGAGTGATGATGTAACAAGTGATGTAAGATGAGTGATGGGATGTAAAACGAGGCAAAAACAAACAAATGAAAACATGAATCCATGATCATCCATAATTTATTCAACACGTATGATTCATTTTGTAAATGTTTGTTTACATGAACGTGATAATAAAAAAAAAAACACATTCAAGAGTCAAGTAAAACTAAAAATTAAATCCAGTACCCTGTTATTTCTTATATAGGACACAAAAAAAATCTTTGGAAAATTTGATGAAATAAATAAATAAATAAATAACATGACAATTATCTAAAAAAAAAAAAAAACTATAGTAGGCTCTATGTTATATTGATTCAATGCCTCATTTTTCTTTTCATTTCAAATATGATTTGCATAAATATAATGTCGCCAAGTAAGAGATTATAAATAGAATATTTCCTGATTTATGTTTTACTTTCAAAAGCACGTTTGAAACACTTTATTTTTGTTTTTTTTATAATATCGGGAAAAACTTATAGTGGCTTTTAAACATGTCCAAAAAGTGCAGTGTATTAGATTTGCAAATCGCGTCTTTCCTTCACCATTCTTGCATATAATGAGGTTTTAATAATCTGAGATGAAGAGCGGAGGTTAGTTTCTGCCTTTTAGAACCACAACGTTCCCGTTTTCAAACACGGTGGCTGCACTTTGATTTAAAATGCAGTTATCTACAACTATTTCATTTTCCAGTTGCCAGACCAGAAAGAGGTCCGAGCCTTTTTCCCTCTGCAACTAAAGAGTCTTCCACTCAGATAATATCTATATCATACAAAAAAGAAAGTAGCATTCTTCTTGTGCAAATAGTAGTGGAAAAAGTGTCCCAAATAAGCAGGATATCGGCCTAATGTGACGAAGAGAAGCAGAATCCACACATTATGTCTTTTCTATGCTACAATGTGCTTTTGACAAATCCAAACACATCTCAAAAAAAGGGAGGAAAAATTACTTATTGCTTTAAATATTTGTTCTTCTAGCAGATCCACAAAAATCCTCAAACTCAGCAGGAATCTTTTTCAGGACGGTTTTTTTTCTCGTTTCCTCACATTCACACGCTGAGTCCAAACAACACACACTCGACTGTATCAAAAATAATCTGCGTTCGTTCACACAGTGGTATTAATACCCAGAAACACGCCAGCGAGCTGAAAACCAGCCGTTCCTTCTTCTTCTAACGTCAAATTAAAAGTCACTTAAAGCACAAAGCGAGACCGAAGGCTTTGCGATGACAAACTAGTTTGAGGTCGCCGTGGAAACGCTTCTCTCTCTCTCCTCGTCCTCTTTTAAACATAGTGCAACACTGCTGCCGGCGGTGGACTCTCAGCATCTTTGTTTTGGGCTTTTGGAAATAAAAGCTTTGTTTCTTTTCAGTCTGTGTTCAGTGATTGGCATTCAGGTTTCCTTCATGTTCTCTGTTTTATTTTGAAGGTCTGACAGCTTTTCATACATCTACTGTATATATACAGGCCAGTAGAATAGAAAAACTTGGAAAATAGTTTATATATAATTTAGAAATGAATTTAATATCTTCATTTTTTTGCTGGGTTTTTTAAGGGAGGACTTTCTGGAAAGAAATAAGCACGTAGAAGATGTTTAGTCGATTATTTCTAATAACTGATAAATCGATTGTCAGCGTTTTAACTTCTGAAATCTTTGCTGCTTTTTCTGTTTCATTCGATTGTAAACTACATTTCTTGGGGTTTAAAACTTCCTTGAGCCTTTTCTATCGATGTCTATCAGCCTCACGTACTCTGGTATACGTCCCTGTCATGCATCCTCTGACCTTTGACCCCCTCGGTGCCTAGAAACAGTGGCAGCGCCACAAACACCACTCTCTCTCTCTCTCTCTCTCTCTCTCTCTGCTGGAGTGTAATCGAGCCGTTGTCACGCTGCGGCGGCGACGTGTTTACGCCGGCGGCTGATTGATGCGGCGGAGAGCGTGCCACGTCCCCCGCCGGATCGTCTCCAACCTAAACACAACCCTCCAGAGGAGCTGGCTCCGGCCCCATGTATGGGCGAGTGTTTACCCAGCACCCATCAGTCTGACTGGTCCCAGGCTGAGGGTCTTAACCCCCCATGGGACAGATGCATGATGGGAGAACGAGACGAGACTCTTAATCATCCGCCAGCGCCACGGCGGATTCCGGGAAAACGGATTTTAAAAAAGCGGAGCGTCGTCCACTCCGTCGTTATCTCGAGCACCACTTTGTCTTCTGGCGTTTACACCTGAGCTCGTCTCTGGTTGCCGTGGAGACGTAACCGAGCGACGGCCGCGTTTATTCAACGCTGTGACTCCTTTCTGAGGCGTCACGCTGCAAGAAACACGACGACTCAGCAGGACCGACGTGTGACCAAAACAACTAAATGACTGCCTTTTACTCGTTTACCTGACAATATGAATGAATTCATAAAACAAGCAGACATGAAAATAATATTTCAGTGGTCAGCTGAGCTGTAAGTTTTAAACATGAATTCATTAAGAAGTGCTTTAATGATCTAAAGGCTTCAAAAAATAAATAGCAGTTTCTTTCACTCGACAACATCGGTTGAAATTAGTGGTGAAATGATTCGATTAAACAATGACAGAGTTTCATTGGTTAATCTATTACTTGTATAAATCATCTATTAAGCTGTTGATTGGACGAAAGAAATCACTGGAAAACGTCACCTTTGATCAAAACTCGCAATAAAGTTGATCAGAGGTGAATTGCCGACATCGGGGGGAAAGTGAAAAGATTTCTAGTTCGCTGTTATGGTAGAAATGAAAAATAGAGCTTTTATTTGAAAAACTACAGAATTTGACTTATCAAGTAAGAAAGAACAGTTTTTTAAAATGTCTTTATCCATTTTTTGATGATTCATGATGAATTATTTATTCGTGGTTCACTAATAACTAATAACACTAACAAAATATAAGGTCGATTTTAGTGCCATTTTAATTTTTTTACATATCCTATATTTTATATAATTAAATACAATCAAAATAATCATTGGTTGCAGCGTTAATTAGAATGTGTTGTCATGGAAACAACGGCCGAGCTTCTTGCGGTGTGAACGCAGTTGAACAAAGCGAGATGAACGTAAAGAGTTTTGATCTGAAATCTCTCCTTCAGACGCCGTTCATCACAAATCATGAAAACACAAACAAAGTGATGACTCAGCGTTTTGTGACTCAAACCACCTGATCTACAACAAAAACCACCTTCTGGAGCCCAGAACTAGATTACATCAAGTAAATGATATCAGATCTACGGTCTCCTTTCTAATACTCAAAAAATAAATATACAACCATATATGATCCATAATATCTGCATCGAGGGAAGGCCACTGTGCATTTAAGCTACGAGATTACAAAATCACTACAAAATAAAATACCTGACGTTCTCCAAAAAAAAGCCACTTTCACCCTCCGAACAGAATTAATACTTTCAACTCGTAAAAACCTGATTACTGCATTAGAATCTGATTTAAATGTGCCACAGTGCAACTTTGGCTTTGTTACAGAGAGCTATCAACACAACGGGGACAGATATGATGACATAATGACACAAAAGATTATCACGTTAATTAAAGTACAAAGCTAGTTTTTAATATTCAGCATCTCTAAAGTATGAATCCTCCTTTTTACAAAAGCTTTAAGCGGGAATGATAAAGTTATGATTTTTAATATTAAGCATTTTAATGAATGTGCATAACTATATTTGGTTGCAGCCACCACTCCATCCTCCTCTAGCTGGAATCAGCTACTCTGTCCAAGAGCGATTCAGGGGGAAAAGTAACACTTTACTTTACAAACGATGGATGAAACAAAAAATCAAAAAATGAAACTGAGTGAACTGATGTGATTGATGGTTTTTTTTTACTGTGCAAAGTCCAGAAATGATGCTCATTTCCTCTGAGATGATGACGTGAATGAAATGAAAGGCAGGAAGGTTCACCTCAAACTTTAAATTATATAACTCCCGATTATTTGATCAATTTAAGTCTCTTAAGTTGGGATACATTTTTTTTTCGTGCCATTGTGTTCCCTCTTATCAATAAATTATGGAGTAAAATTACACAAAAAATATCAACATATAATACATGATCAGTCCAGAAGAGTTTAAACATAATGGCAATTTCTTTTTCAATTTTGTGCGTTTTTAAAGGCAATATGCCTTTTTTTCTCTCTTTCTTCCCATTTTCTATTTTTTGGGAACTTTGACTTTATGGTGAAATGACATTTCGAGAGCGGAGCTGTTACCTCTCCATCGGTCGAGTCGTCCACAACGATCCGCCGTCCAGTTTTTTCCGTGACCGCGTTAGTTTTTTACAAGTGCTACGTGTCTTTTTTTGTTGTTTTTTACAGAAAGTTAGCTGCTGAGCGTGGCCGCCTGCTCCTTCTCAGCCTTCTCCTTGGCCTTCTCCTTCTCGATCAGCTTCTCCTCCTTCTGCAGCATCACCATGATGTCGGCCACCTGAGTGGTGGAGATGTCGATGTCCTCCTTGTCGATCAGCTCCACCACCTGAGATCAGAATAATAATACAAATCCACCATGAAAGGAAGCCATCAAAGCCTTTTATTAAAATGCTGTTTCAGATGTTTCTATATAATAATAATTTTATAAAATATGGAATGTGATAATGTCCTAATGTGCTGTTTTCAGAGCCTTTTAGACGGCTGAACAATTAATAGAAGTTTTATTGAAATATGGACCGACTGTAATTTTCTAATTTACAGGAGGCGCAATATTTGTTAAAAGCCATTTTAAATGTAATATTCTCGAAACTACAAATCTTTCTACAGACTTGAGAAAACATAATCATATTGCGATTGTAAGATCAGTCAAAAATAATTGATTTTTCTTCAATATTGTTCAGCCCTCATTTTAAATACAGTCATTTATATCAAAATTAAATTGTTTTCTAAATGATTAATAACATGGAGCATCACAAATTAGCTGCAGATTTAAGATCACAACAACAACTACGATGTACGAATATAAATAAATGATCCCTAACATTTTGTGAGGGGGAAAGCATTCTATTAGTAATTAAAGAAACTCCAGGTATTTCGTACTTTGATGACGTCGTCGATGTCGATCTTGCCGTCCTTGTTGTCGTCGAGCG
Source organism: Eutrigla gurnardus (assembly GCF_963514095.1). NCBI lineage: Eukaryota > Metazoa > Chordata > Actinopteri > Perciformes > Triglidae > Eutrigla > Eutrigla gurnardus. Next base: position 28,778,279 of record NC_139921.1, read on the forward strand.
CGTCGGCGATGCTCTGCAGCTTGTGCTCTGGAATGTTCTGGATCTGCCGCATGACGCCGATCAGCTCGTCGATGCTGATCAGGTTCTCCCTGAAGGTGTAGAACAGACTGCATACAGGAGGCGCTTTGTAACCAAGGCCAATGGAAATGTGGTGGAGAAGTCAAACATGCTGTATGTCACGCCTCCCAGAATCACACCAATCAAAACGGAGCTTTTCTGTCCACGCGGGTTAAAAGTCTACAGTTCATTAATGCTTTATTATTAATACTCGGGATGCAGCGACGCGGATGCTCTGATGACTGAACCAACAGCTGGATTCAGGAATATTATTCCCGTTAAGTCTCCAATTTGTTGCTGCATTAAAAAGGTTTTAGAGTACAATGTATTATTAAAATAATAATATTTATATATATAGATGTAACGATATCAGTATCAGGACTGGAGGACGTCGGGTCGGTGCATCCTTAATTAATACATGGTTTAAGTGTTTTAAAGCTGGTAAATAGGGGTTAAATATATATGATATATAACTATATATACAACATTATGTAACTCAGAAATGGCAGAAAAAATGAATAAATTCAGCCAATTATTATTTCAACATAAACTGTTTGCGTTGTTAAATCAAGACATCTGATATTTGTTAATCCAGATGAAAGCTAAGAGTAATATCTCTCTATATTCTACTATACTATCTGATTTTATTAATTATTAGGGGAGATTACTGGTTCAGGGAGCAGAAATCAAAGCTAGTTTAAAAATAAAAAAAACTGCGATGCGATGTTAGCATTCAGCCAGCAAGAAAACGGCGGTTTACCCCGAGGTTCGGCTTACCTTGTGACATCGCTTTGTTTAACAAAGAATAATCTGTAAAATGTTTAATTAAACAGGGTTTGGTTTTAATAGAAAACTAGTCACTGGAACGACAGAACGACAGGATGTGATTTTTATGTTTTTTTTTTCTGGGAAACCCTTGTTTTATCTCCACCAACATTGATGAAAGTATGAAAGTAATGAGATGATGATGATGATGATGATGATGGTTACAGGATAAAATTCCAGTACAAAAAAACAGCATATAATAATCATTTAAACTGGAGTAACTGATAAATGTCCCGTTATGTCACATGAGAAACATTTTAATTTTTTGATGAAGCGTCAGCGGCTCAGGCGTGACGAGTGACGTTAGTTATGAAGTAAATAAAACAAAATGGTGCAAAGCCAAAAGAGACAGCAGCTTCTTTTTCCCCACAAACACACAGAACATGTTTGGTGAATATGCTCAGATTAGAAGATTAACAATAATAGACACTTCCAGATTTTTATGCTAAGCTATCGGCTAAACACTTCCTGACTCCAACTCCAGATCTGATGACCTTGACCTCTTGAACTTGACTATTTGTTTGATTGTTTCTCTCATGCTTTTATTACAGTGTTTTATTATGAATGTATCATCTCTTATAAATCTAATGAAGGACATGGAGTTTAGGAGTCAAACGGAAAAAAAGAGAACATTTTTAAGTGACACCAACTCACAATAAAAGTCCTTCTGAACTAAATAATTTTTTATCAAGTTACAGTTTGTATTTTTGAGATGATTGTCATTTTCTTATTGTCCACAAATCGTATAACAAAAGACCCACGAACACTGTGATATATGGTCTGCCTCTGTGAGCTCCACTGTGCTTGAGGGTAGAAACGGACTAACATATTGGACCTTGTTGTCAATATATAGGGAATATGTCATATTTCCACCTTCCCACTTGTTTCCGACAGAGGTGTGGTGGTTAAAACAGTGAAGGCAGCTCTTACCCGATGGGCGGGGTCACTCCGCTGTCCACCTGCCCGTCCAGGATCACCTTGTCCTTCTCCAGCTCCCCGATGATCTTGTCGATGCGACCGATCATGCGGTTCACTCTCTTGGAGAGACGCTGACTCGCCTTCGACTCCTCCAGCGCCTTCTCCTGGCCCGTCTTAGAAAGCTCCTTCTTTATCTCCTCCAGGTCCTGGAAAACAGATGTTGAAATATTAGGAACTCTTAAACAAATACAATAAATCGTACAATCGTTGATATAACGCACCTCGTTGTATTCCTGGACGTCGTCCTTCAGCTCCTCCAGCTCTTCCTTCTCCAGCGTCAGCAGCCTCTTCTGCTCCTTCAGCTTCGAGCATGCGTCACTTAACAGGTCGATCTCTTCCTTGGTGATCTCCTCTCCCTGGAACACAAACGTTACATTCAAGCTCCTGAACGTCACAGACGATATCCACTGGTTGGATAAAAGCTTCTATTTCCAATATCCAGATACAAAAGCAGCTTTTCTAGAGACATGTCAGCCCCCCCCCAGAATGTGTACAGAGTGGTCTCAGTTAGCACCACATGTGCATTTGATATAAACCCACATAAGAGACCAAGCTAAACACACAACATGGGTAAAAGAGGGAAGCTCTACAGGACAGTGGGACCCATATAAACCCCATATAAAACACATTACCACATGACCAAGAGACCTCTGTGAAGCTACAAAGGGCTGCTAGTTAGAGAGGGGGAAAGGTTGGACTCGGTCAGTGACGTCGCCTGGAAGGATCGACGGGGAAAAAGACGTGGAAGATTCCTTTTTATAGATGAGGGCCAAACAGAGTTTTGCATTTCCTGTAACCGGTTCAGAGCTCGGGTCGAGTCGGGCGCTCCGTATAATAAGTGGGGACATGCTGACCGTGGTTTATCACAACTACAATTAGTTGTATTTCTTATTTTTTTAAACATGCTTCGACTTAAATGGTCAAAAATATCAGATTCTTGTCCAAAGAAATTCCAAAACCTTACATTTGAGGGTCACTTCCTGTACTTTGAACCATGATCTTTGGTCTTTTTTTAAATGTCAGGATGCAAGGACACTGTTTGACCCTCATGTGGGCGGGTCGGCTCAGAGGAAAGACCAGACACTGTGCGTGCAGGGATGAACTGGTGCAGACGTGAGGGGGAGAAACATCATTAAACATCGTTAAATCTGACCTGGAAGCGCAGGAATCTCTGCCACTGTTCAAACTGCGTGATGCGGAAGACGCAGGAGCGATCAAAATAAAATAAAAAAAGAAGGCGGCAACAAGTGAGAGTGACAGTCTTCGGTTATAATCAGTTAACAAGAACACCAATCATGAATGTTTTGTGCTGGTGGTTAAAGTTGTGTTAAAAACAGTATTTGGCAAAAAAGAAAATATGATTTTGACTAATGACTGATTTAGGAGATGTAAGTTTAAAAAAAACAAATTCAAGATAGGATGAGATATTGTATCAAACATGGTACATTTACTGAAAGTATTACATTCAGTACACATCTCTAATGCTAAGTGCCGGTTTAGAGAGGACAGAGATAGTTTTTGTCTTCCGAGGTTTAACAGAAACCAGGACGTCCAAATTGCAACAAAAACCAACACAATTGTAAGCAACATTTTAAAAAAGGCACACAGATTTTCTTTGAATGTTGCGTTAACATCCCTCCGTCGACAAATCGTACTCGTGCCTTCGACAAAGAAAACCCAGTGATCTCACAGCTGCATGTTTGGAGACGTTACCTTGACTGCTTCTATGACGGGCGCCGTATCCCTCAGTGTCTCTGAATGAACCGCCATGTCGGCTTTCACCGGCTCTGCTTCGAGCTCCTCTTCCTCCTGGAATGAAAGTGGAAGAAACCGGCCTCGTTATATGCAGGATAACGTAGACGTGACTCCTTTTCTTACATTGGTTTTAAAATAATAAAAAAAGAAATGATCTCTGCGTTGTTACCCTGGCTGCTTTCTCGGCGGCGTCCGCCAGCCTCTCCATCTCCCGGTCCTTGTTGTCCTGGCGTATGGCCGCCTCCTCCCGTAGCGTGGTCTCCAGCTTGGCCTTGTTGTCCACCTTGGAGAGCTCCATCTCCGCCACCAACATCTGGGCCTCCTTCGTCTGGAGAGGAGAGAGAGATGGAATAAATAAAAACACTTATATACTATTAAAATACGCTGCTTTTCCTACCGGCAGCAGGAGACTCAAACCTTCAGCTTCTTTATTCTGCTCGGTAAAGTCACTGGGGGTTTCTTTGTCAATGGGCCCTTTCTAGATACCTATACCTATCTTAAAGCTCATACAAACCCTCTAAAAACCCTCCGAACTCTCCCTTTAACGTACCACCATCTCGGGCAGCGTCTGCAGCGTCGTCTTCAGCTGGTCGGCCGGGGAGAGCGTGTCGGGGAGGAACATGGCTCGGGACAGCAGCAGCAGGGACGTGGGGATCTGCTGTTTCAGGTGCAGCTCCAGCCACTAAAACAACAACACGACGGAGGTTATGACAAATATGTGATGACAATGACACCTACAAATCTCATATGACCTCTGTGTGTGAGATTAAAGAGGAATCAGAGAATAGACGGCTATATTGTGTTGGATTCAGAGATTCCTCTCGGATTAGACTACATGTGCGCTTTACTTCTTCATTTCTTCAATAAAGTGTATCCTTTTTAAAGACATTAAAATGACTGGGTGCTAAAAGATTAGTTAAACTGCAGTCATGTTAATGTGATTTTGCAGTCAATATTTAAGGAACATACCGCAGAAATGCTTTTGAATTCATTTTTAATGTGTACGTAATATAAATCCTACACACTGTATACACAGTATAGTCAGCTTTTTATGTAAATACTGTATATAATTATCCATTCAGTATTTATTTGCACCATTTGTGTTTACAACTTACAAAACAACAAACATTTTATTACTTGTTTTATTTTCTTATTCATATCATCTTAGCTTTTACTTCTATTTCTGAGAAATTAAAAAGAATCCTTGCATGTGTCACATAGTAGATGATGGTTGTTAATAACCAGCCCTCTGTGTTTTGTAACCGAGGAAACGTGACTGCAGGTTAAATCCTGAACATCTCTGTCGTCGTTACCTGGACGAGTTGCTCCCTCAGTCGGTCCTCGGTGACTCCCAGAGATCTCATCCCTCTGACGCGACACGCCGCCTGCACCTCGTTCACGTTCAGGCTCTCCACCCCTTCCTCCGCTATCAGCTGCATCGACAGAGCGTCTCGTCATCAACGCCATTTAACATTGCAAACATTCAAAAGCTAATAAATGCACATTGAGGCTCGTACCTTGTCGTCTGCGCGGATGGCCCTCAGCTTCATGATGAGCTGGAAGCGCAGGAAGTTGTTGGTGCCGATGGACTGCAGCTCCAGGAGACGGCAGAGGGCAACCAGCTGAGGTCGCGTCAGGTTGTCCAGGGTCAGCTCGTCCTCGAACAGTTTGGAGAATTTGATGATCTGCTCGTTACTGGGACGTTCCCCGGAGTCTCGGATCTACAGAGATGAGAAAGTTGTGACTTGGTCTGAAAAGCTACAGCAGGCATGGCTTTTCACGTCAATATATATATTATATATATATATATATATTTACAAAACCATGAGGTGATTCTTCAACGGAGTGCTTTCTCACCCACAAGAAATAAAGGAAAGAACATGTATTTATTTCCTGTTCTATTTGCAAAGTAAGATAAGACAGAACTTTATTTACAAAAAGCTTATTTCATTGCAGCTTTACTTATGACTGGGTAAAATAAAGTTACTAGAATGAGTGTTAAACTGTTTTTTTTACAATTACTTTTCTTATGCACAATACTTGGAAACACTTCGTGGTTTCTGCCACCAGGGGGCAGCACCGAGTCCACCTCCACTGACACCAACCTTCTGGAAGAAGGTGGAGAACTCCTCGGTCACGTTCCCCTGGTCGGCCTTGTTCCGCAGAGCGATCTCCTCGATGGTGTCCTGCAAGAACTTGGCCATCTCCAGTTTCACTCTGAGCTCCGTTTTTAACCTCTCCTCCTAAAAAAAATCAAAACAACATGTCAGAAATTCAATATGGCGTTAAAAACCCGTCCTCTACAATTATTGGTTTCGCCTCTGTGATATAGGAAAGTAAATTGAAGATCTTTGTTATTTTATTTTGGATTAAATAGAATATGCAATCTGAATAAATCACCTTGACCAATATAGAACATAATCAGCAGCTTAATGGATGACGGAAATAATAGTTACTTGTACTTATTTGAGCTCCTGTGTCTGGAACCACATTGGCATACAATATAGATGTCTAAAATTGGACTGCCACTATTAATTGCAGCTAACAGCGGTTTGCAAAATGAATCCCCACTATTCATTTTACGATAAAGCTCTGATGACCTTCTTTGACTGCGTCTCGAAGGTGGACGGCAGCATGTTGGGGAAGAGCTTCAGGGCCACGGGAAGCAGGAACTCCATGAAAGGGACGATGATGAACACCAGGAAGGGAAGGAGTCTGAAGACGTCCGCACACGTTCTGAGGAACTGGGGAGAAAAATGTAGATTAGAAGTTAGAAATGCCTCCTGAGGAGTTAGGAAAATCAGATGAAGAAAGACGACTTGACGAACTGTGGAGATTATTTAAAATTCTCGTGGTTCTTATTAAATAAAATGTATTTTTAATATATAATAAACTGGTATGACGGCCAGTTTCTGCTTGTGTTTTGTGTTTTACACTGAAGCACCGGTTCACTCCCACCAGGCTGAAGTGTGAGCGAGCCTCCAGCAGAGGGCAGCACTGAGAGGAGAATCCAAACCAGGGAGCCATGTGAAAATGTTTACCTCATCTACCTTTGTCTCGCGGTACAATCACCCCCCCCTGCTCAATCCCTCTGCTTTCAAACAGTCAGCACTTTTTAACCCCTGTCCCCATACATCACCACGGCAACAGAAACCTCCCAGTTCATTTGGTGTATTATTTTTGCATGGAGCCGTGGACCAAAGTGAACATTCTGCCTCACAAGGTTTAGAAAAATCCCCTTGAGCCAACAGGAAGGACATTTGTTAAGCACAAAACCTGAACAATCCTCGGAGCACAGAGGCGCCGGGCTAACACTGGTGTGCTTCATTGTACGGCTGTCCCACTGTGGCTTACTGACCGACTGTCCACGGACACAATCCCAGCCATCTCTACAGGAAACGGCCCCGAGGGGGAGAAGGCCAAAACACACCAGTCCTTCTTTCTCCACCCTTCTCCACCTGCATATCAGTGGACCAGTAGGGTGAAGGATTTAGGCCAGCGTGAGTGAAAAGGCCTTTGTCCACAGCCCCATTGACATGTATATCATCTCCCAGTCTTCCACATCAAACGAGGGAGGAGGAGGAGGGGGGAGGCAGATTAAAATAGAAGAAGCCTTAAACGGAGGCCTGAGTATTGTAAGTGAATATGAAAGGAGGAGATTAAGGAGGCAGAGGCAGTCCAGGTTAGATGAATGGGGGTGTAGATGGGCTCGGGACATGCGCTCGGAGGGAGTCAGCTGCATTTGAAAAGGTGCAGATGGGTTGGTGGTGTGGGTTTGATGAGGGAGGAGGGGGGACTGCGAACATCGTCAGCACTGGCCAGCAGCTATAAGGCTCATTTCCACTGTGACTTTAGCATAATCACATATCATATCATATTGTTAAGTAGGTACTCAGCTTTGACGCTGCATTTCAAACTGCTTTATCCATCCTCTTTTAATGTTTTGTGTTGTGAACGGCTTTGCTGAAGTTTATTGCCATCATGTTTTCTCTAATCGATCAGCTGATATATGTTACTAAATAGTGTTCTCTTTAAAGGCCAATCAGAGAAGGCCTTCATAGATAATGATACAGATAATGTACAGTGCATCCTGTCTGTTAATGTGGCCGGAAAAGCTTCCTTCCATTGCCCAAATTTAATGAACATATAATCCATAAACAACCTATAGATCGACACGCGTTCTCAGGTGCATCTGAGACTTTATTAAACTGAGACAGATTTCATTACTGCATCCGTCCAATTAAACCTATCTGACTATTTATTTGATGTATCAATTCTTTATTTAATCAGACTCGCATAAACAAACCATCATTTAGATCAACAGCAAAAGCAGTTAAGCAGCAGCAGTGCCAGTTGTGTCCACTACGTCTGCACCATCCTGCATTATTGAGGGCTGTGGTAACAGGAAACGTGTCCTCAGCTGACCCGCTCATCACCCCCTCAAATGACACCAGTGCTGGCGACTGCTGCATCAGACTGCTGCAGTGGAGACACCAGGCCTCAATGCAAACAACCCCTCTGAGCATTCATTTAGGAGGTACAATAATTAAGTTTAACTTGTGTTTCCACTTTAGTTGACTGTGAATCCTAATTTTTTTTTTTAATAAAGCGGTGTTTATTCAGCGTCTGCTTTGAATTAATGATTATAAAACCTCAAATTGGTTTGCATTATCCTCATATGAGTAATTACATCAATTAAAATCTAAATAAACCCAGATTATACCCTTTTTAGCATAATCACTGTATAACCAAGAAAATCCCATAGGGACATTTTATCACTTTTTTTGTTAGATTTTTTGTGGCATAGACACCTTTTATTAGCTGTGGACGGATAGGAAACAGAGGAGAGAGAGGGGGTGTGACATGTGACATTTTTACTAAATATTTCACCACAATGTTGAGAAACTTGGGTGAAGCTGAAGTTATCTGGATGTGCAAATGTACCGCACTGAAGCAATACATTCCTCAGTCATGCTGTATTGACCAAGAAAGCAGTTTTATAGCTTTTGTAGCTGTGACAGCAGAGCCTACATGTACCAGGATGCATTGCACATGAGCTCCTGTCACCCAACCACGTCACCGTCACGTCAAACGGCCGATCCGGATGCAGGAAGAACAACAGATTTTGCACCAGAGGAATATATTTCTTCAAATCGACACTGATCGGAGACCTCACATTAAAAAAGTGGCACATTTTCCCATTTTAAAGGAGATTTGTAATCAAAGATGTAACACGTAAATCTTTTTCCTGAAGAGCTTTAGTCGAGCAGCACAATCTGCTGAGCGTCTGGTGAGTAAACACTCAGCGTGCAGCCAATTTCTATAATTGATCCCATTACGTTTGAGAAGCTGTGGATTAAACATTAGAGAACAAGATGGTGTTAGCCGCCCAGACTTAAACCCCGGCAGTCATCTCTGCTCTCCAAACTACCGCTGGTTATCCGCTCTGAGTCAGACCGGAAAAAAAGATTCCTTTAACTGGAAACCGGCTCGAGGTTTTAACCACGTTGTGTGTTCAAATATCCCTTCCTCTCACTGAGCCGACGAATGGTTTCCGCCTGCTGAAATTTCCCAGACGTGGACGAGGAATTTAAGTCTGCTAAGCCCCGCCCACCTTCGTTACTGTAGCTTTCCATTCCTGCACAGCACATAATGCTGTTTACATTAGTGACCAGGCTTCTCCTTGCTAGCCAGCAACTTCAGCTGCATGAAAAATGCTTGAAAGCAACATCTCTGGCTGTCTTTTTGAATCTTTTTGGCCGACATCAGCTTGAAAGAGAGAAGGAAGCTAGATGCTACTCAGTGTAGAAACACGCTTTTATTCTACTGTAGATAAATGCAGTCTGAATTTTTAAGAATCACCCTTATTTGAGCCAAATAAACTCACATGTAACACAGCTGCTCACGAGCCAAGTGTGGAACAATGCTGTTGTTATGGGATGAGTAGTACTCATTGCTTGTTTGTATGTACTTGCACGTATCTCTGTTGTTCACCAGCTACAGGTTAACTTAGCAATCAGGTGTGGTTGAAACGTGTTCTTATGTAATCCTTAAGGCAGGAACACACCGGCCCAACCGTTGGACGTCTGAAGCGTTTGGAGAGGCTCGGACGAGGTCGGGAACACATATCTTTGTAGTGTACAGCTGCGTCGGAAGCTTTCGGAGCCGCGCGGACGTTGTCTGATCAGACTGAGCATGCGAAGTCTGAGGAGGTGGGCTGTTGGACGTCTGAGCCATTGGATACTCTGATTGGCGGTGTGCTAGCGAATCAGAGTATCCAATGGCGGTGTGTGAGAGGGCGGAAGTGACGATGGTAAACAACAAACCACATAAACAGAGATGGCGCAGAGTACAGATTTTACTTCGTCGTTGCATCGCACTTTTGGTTATTTCTGCACATTTATCGAAGCAATGGCTACGTGGAGCGAAGAGACGGAAGAGCAGCTGATTGTGCATTGTTTTTATCTGCACTCCGTTCCATCATTTCCTGTTTTCCTGTTTTGGAGTACTGGCACGAGACTAGCGCCACCCGCTGTTAAGGAGGCTTATTGCATCTTGCGCAAGCACAGAACGTACACGCTGCTGTGGTGTCGGAAGCACATCGAAGCGGTGTGTACAACGCAACTTTTCTGCCGAACGGGTCAGACGAGAGGCAACAGAGTGGGCGGAGAGTGGGCGGATAAGGCAGTTGGACGTCTGGGCGGTGTGTAGGGGCCTTTACTGTACTGATAGCCATATACTGTTGCAATTTCTCCCAACAAACGTACTTATTGTAAGTCGTGTTGTATATAAGTGTCTGCTAAAGGCCCGGTGTGGTTGCATCTAAATGCATGACAAGCAAAGCGTGTCCCTTATTTAAATAAACACATTAAATAAAATCGTCATCTTTCAAACCCGACAAGACAGCAGGTTATCGTTTCCTCACCTGTCTCCTCTCGCGGCGGGACAGCGGGTTCCCGTTCAGCACCCTCCACAGCATCCGCCCGGCGATGGTGGTGTCGATCCACAGCAGCCTGAAGCCGTGGTAGTAGTGCTTGACCTCATCTACCACCCACTGCCGGAGCGTCCTTTTCACGGGGGCCGCGTCCAGCGTGGGGCTGTACACCGGACCCCCTTCCTCCAGCTTCTTCTTCTTGTCCTTCAACGAGCGCAGCGACTTCTCCACCTTGGAGTCGTCCCACCTCCTCCTGGAGGTGTGTATCCACCGAACGCCGGGGACGTCCCGGGCTCGCGCTATCGTCCAGTGGCCCCCCGTTGTGATTGTGGTGCACGATGAAGAGGAGGCCCCCGATGAAGGGGAGGCCCCCAACACAAAAGCGCAGTAGAGGCGCTGAGAGTCCGGGCTCTGGCTGGGGCCCACACATCCTGCATCTGACAAGGGGACGGAAGTACCGAGGGAAGAGACCTGGACGAAACTGCCAAGTCGTCTTAGAGAAGAATAAAACAGTGAAATACAGATTATTAAAATACAATATCAACCATTGGGGTACCTTTTTATCAAGACAATTTGATCAAATTCTGGTATATATTCATAATAAAAATAGACAAATGGTTTTAAAATATCCTCTTAAATGCTGTATATGATATGAATTGTGTCTGCATGTTTCATTAAGTGAAATATTGTAAGACTTTTACTGGAATAACAAAAATGTATAAACCGTTTTGGGGGGTTTGGGGGAAAATTAAAGGTGTATTAGGTGCACAAATCTGAGACAGCACAGTTTAAAGACTTTAAAAACTGGATTCAAGTGTTAAAATGTTATAATATACTGCATGCTAGAGGTTTTTAAAATCTGAAGTGTCTCAGGGAAATATTGCAGGAAATACAGACACAGTGGAAGCCCCACATTTAATTACTTTTGACTGGAGAGTCTGAGCGCTGTGCAGTTGAAACAGGCTCCATCTTGTACTTTCCCTGAAAGAAAGAGAAAGAAAGAAAGAAAACATCAGCAGCTGTATTCTGATAAACAGCCATTAGATGGACGGACAGGCACACAAACACACAAAGAGCATACCCAGGAATTTGTTTTTATTCCCTGACCCAGATATGATAAGAGCAAACCCACACAGTGCTTTTTAAATATCAATAACAGGATATGACGTCTGCTGCTATCTTGTTTCAGGCATCACTTTAATGCTACACCTTCATCACACAGTAGCATGAAAATGTTAGACAAGACCTTTACACACGGAGGGGAATGACAAAGTGTGCTTATTTCTCATCAAAACTGTTCTTCTTAAATAAAATACCACATTCAAAACATAACATGAAACTGTTTTTCTGTATTGATCGCCTGGAAAGTGATTTTGAGTGAAAGCGCTCTGTAAATACAATGTATTATTAATATTATTACTAAAAGGTTTGAATGGATCGGATACTACCGGGATCCTTCTGAGCCAAGACAGTAAATTGTTGTACAGTCTAAGCTACTGTCAGCTATTAACCAAAATGATCAGGCTTCATTTTATTCCCTCTGGTAAACAGTTACACAGTGTGTACGTCTCGGGGCTTTTATTGTGAAAGGTATTAACTGGAGGTGTGGATCTGGTATGCACTGCCTTTGTCAAGCTTGAAATATAAAGTTTGCTTCAGACAACAGAGCCTCCCTGTTACAGTTTACATGTCATTACAACATGATCAGTTGATGCCTTTATTTGTACTCAGGACAAAAAAACACTTTAAAAAATATGTATTAATGCATGGATTCATACAGAAATGCAAAATATACAAAGAATCCTTTTCAGATCTCTGTATTGAAGTAATTTCTATATTGGTTGCATTTGTATTTTTCTACATTTAGAGATTTTGCTATATGTAATATCTTGTCAAACTATTCTGTAATGTGAACGCCATCTATACAGATCTCTGACAACTAAATTAAGTGTATTATTCACGCCCTGAGAGGCCCGCCATGGGGCTCCCAAGCCACCCCACGAGAGAGACCGTTGTCAGCGTGACGTACATGCAGAGAGGAGGCGGAGTGCTGAGACACTTCCAACCAATCGTGTGAGAGCACATGGGCTAGCCACGCCTCTTCTTCTGGCTCTCACATGGCAGGCTGGAGTGAACCCAGCAAGACCTGGTTGAACATGTGGCCGGCGGCCAGGAGGACAGAGTTTACTGGAACAGTGTCACCTTTGTAGCCGAGCGGCGGCCCGGCTGTAGCGCAGAAAGAAAGCGCTGGAACTACAGTAGATTACCGAGCCCTATATAGCATTCAGCTGGGCTGAACTGGCAGGCCAACCTCTGGAGTGTTTTTTTTTACAGTTTTGGTTTCACATTCACGACTCAATTAGTCAATATACGTCACATTAGGTGGATCATTTTTCTTATTCTGGTTGCACAACTATTAGTAATCACAATTTAGATACTTTGGGGATAAAATAAAAACCGGTTTTCTCTTCCAAACCTTTATTGAACGAGATTTAAAATCTCTTTTCCAAGAGAGACCTGGCCAAGAGGGCAGCGTAACACAAACAAATACATTAAGGTTTCGCACAAACAAAACACACAATTAGAAGAAAGTTTTGGGATTTCATTGTTGAGGAATTATACACAGGAACGATTTCCAATACTTCCACATTCTAGGTCCTTTAGTAATGAGCCAGAGGCATCAAATTAAATCAATTTAATAAATTTGAAGTGTTTTTGGAGGGTGTTTTCTTAATCAGCGGGCAAATTTAAGGCACTATTACAAAAACGGATGCTGTGGTCCTCCAATTAAGGTTTGTAGGATGATTCACGTGTTGCGTTCACAAACAGACGCCCGTTAAAATGACATTACATCTTGCATGACGTGTACTTAATAGGCCATGTTGGTGCTATGAATCCTTGTGTGAACTTGTAAGTCAGTTAAATTTATGTAGCCCAAAATCACAGATATGCAGCATAACTTTTGATTGCATGTCTATACAATCTGTGAAAACCAGTATTTCTGCACAGTTGCATAAGAAGATGAGGCTGCAATAATCAGTGTTTCCCCCGTCTTTATATATCCGCACCGCCGCTGCAGAATAACAAGCGCTGTCGCTTAAACATTTTCACACGATCATTAAAATCCTCTTCTGCTCTCGTGTTTCACGGAGGGAGGCTCAGCCTCTCCACACAGACAGGAGCGGAGGAGAGGCGAGACAGGTGAAGACAGCGTTGTCAGTATCAGTTACAAAAACAGCCTCTGTAGTGGATATTATTATGGGCTAGTATTTGTAGTATTAGATTAAAAAACTATTTTATAATTACATTCCAATTTGTTAAAATGTTGACGACTTGGAAACACTTCCACAGAAACGTCTGTATCATTACTATATGAATTGGTCTTCATGGTGTTGGATCTCTCTTGGATCTGGTCTTGATTCAAACCAAACTAGGTCTGGCCTCAGAAGGTCATGAGTAGGTCATGCCCCGCCATGCCTGCTTGACTTTTACTTACTGCAACAACTACCTCATGTGTGACCCGCAGCCTGCAGCTGTCTGTCTGACTGTTTGATGGTAAAACACTCCCTGTGTGTGTGTGAAGGCTGGAGCCAGTTCAACGCATTGTTACTTTTGCTATCAGCTATTTCAACATAGATACAGACATCTACAAAATCAATCAATCCACATATGCTTTTTTAAAAAGCACTGTATCACAACTGAGACCTTACTGTTCCCCCAGTTGTTTAGTTTTTTTGACGCCGTGTTAGATAAAGCTATAATCTTTACGGCTTCTGACCTTGCAACCTCGGTTTGATAACTCCTACAAAGCCACTTTAGAAAGACTGCAATACTGGTCAATGTTCAGCAGTCACGCAGGACCTTACAGCCCATTGGTGGCCCTCCGGGCTACAGGCGTAACAGCACACACACACAATGGGGAAAATCAAGATCAGCGTGTTTTAAAAGTAAGAGTTATAAGAGGCACTGACCTCTGAAGCACCACAATTTGTCTGATAATCTGGGCCTAGAGCCAAGAGCTTAGCCTCAGTCCGGCCAGTGCAGACAGACAAATTCCCTTTCTGACTCTCTCATCTATTTATAAGCACAGCTTTGTTGTACCAACTGGAGACATGCAGACATGAACCATTTCTTCGGTGGCTTGTCCTCTAACATCTTCCAATAAAAGGTGCAAGGAGACTTTATTATCTATGTCGGACGTACAACAATATGTAATGATTGCAGTGGCTGCTCATGTACTTTGACCAATGGCCAGTTCAAAACCAGGCACTTAAAGTAGTGCTGATTACTAATTAATAAGTCTTAGCAGTGAGGGAATCCCTTTATGCATGTTTATTTTAACCAACTGAAAAGATTACCATGTAAGCGTGTATGTTGCTAGGGTTATATACGAGTGATATAACGTCACAATATTGCCACATAGTATTTTGTGATGTGTGAATAAAAAAATAAAAAACTTAAGAAACCCCACAGGAGTGGCTGTTTTTTTAACACCTAACCCACTGTGTTTTGTACCTGATATATGAAGGTGCTTCATTGGTCATTTTTACTTTTTTCTTTTTTTTTTTAATAACTCAGACAGACATTAAAGGCAGCTACCATGGTTACCACACCTCTGTCCCCTTCTAAAAAAATAAACCAATATATTGACAGAAAAATGAGGCACTACTTTTTAACAACAAATCATTCAAAGTGCATTCTCTGAATCATAACATGAATCATTTAGTTTATTTTGGCTGTTGGTCAGACAAATCAAGGATAAGCTCAGATAAAACTGCTAAAAGGCAGCACAAATAAATACCTGTGTAGTGTTTGTGTCTACCTGCCCATGGGTTGCAAGGTATAAAAAAAAAAGATGGATGGTAACACAATATGATGCAAAGCCTTTCTTCTCTTTGTGTGAGACCAATGTAAAAGCAGATCTTGTGGAGGATGAACCTGCCATAGCAACGAGCATCCTCGCAGACCGCAGCGGAAGGTGGGGGCGCTCTCCCACCAGAACAGACGCAGCGTGTCCTCAGGTAACCCGAATCCCAATTCATGTTTATGCACCTCCATTGAAATCTCACCAGGAAAAAAGCCTGTCAGCTGCCTCGAGCTGCCCGGTTTATAATCGTATAATAACGCCAAACATATCCGTGCAAACAAGCAGCTTGGATGCAAATGAAAGGATTTGTGCTTGAAATAATGAATAATAAGCGGTGTTTAAACTGTGTTGTCACCTTGAATCACCCCACCATCTTCCTAAAAAAAAAAAAAAAAAAGCAGCCTCTAAACAACGCCAATAATGACTTCCTATTTGGCGCTAATATCATTAGCGTTAATTAGCAGCTTTATTTGCGGATGGTCTACGTCACGAACGTAAACATGTAGTTAACTATACAGTAACAAACAAACATGAACCTTACCTTTACGATTCCTGAATTCACTCTTTAACGACCTGGACGTTTTCATCAGAGGTGCCCGGGACCTCGTAAACAGGATTAAGGCCATGCGGAAGCCTTTTTTCCCCCCTTTCAACTGCCGTTTAACTGTTAATACAGTAAGTTAGAAGCTAGCCCCCGTTAGCTAGCCACTGCTAAATTCAAGGCGTACGAAGCGAAACGAAAACCGCTAACGTAGTACGCGGAAATACGTAAAAAATAATCAGCTGTTAAGAAGCTACGACGAATGTATAACTGTATATCGGAAAATTTAGCTCCATGTCATGCCCTTCCCTTCTACGTAGATGACAGTTAACCGGGAACCAGGCTGCCAAGTGACGTCAAACCTGTGTGTTTGTTAAGCAGCTTGGAGAGGTGCGTTTGAAGACCAAACTTCCGGTGTGTATGTAAAATAAAAGCCCCTGTTTCCGGGTAGGAGTTCGTAAAGTAAATCCAATGTATGCATTGATTAATGGAAAAGGGGGAGTATATTATCGAATTGTGTTGAAACCTAATACAACATTTCCCCCACATCATAAACACATCACATGAATATAGGTATTATGGCCAACTCTTGAGTTATTTTGTCAAACACCTAGTTCTAGTGTGTTCTTGTCAATGGACCATTGAAAAAAACAAGATTCTTACGTTGAGAATGCATGTATTGGTGTCTTTATAGCTGTCTTGTGCAAATTACTATTTAATATATATTTAAAGGCAGGTAGTAATGGAGATGACCACATGATTCATCATTGTCACTCAGAGCGGTTAATATTGCATCTGGGTGTGTGGCTTTTATTTTGAAAGGCAAACAGGTTGGCAGGAAGTGGGTTGTATTTTTTTCAGTTGGCTTCTGGTTTCACGCCCCTTAGCGTCCACTGTTGGCACTGCAGCTTGGATTACTGTAGGCCTACTGTATTTATGTGGATACAGGAATAAGCAGGCTTTTATTCACTTTTCTTTTAATGAACGCCAGTGTGTAACATTTTTTGAGCATTCAAACAACAAATTACATATTTCTGGCCATTTGCCTTAATGTTCAGTGCGAACAATAATTAAAAAGATTAAACAATAAAGCACATAATTACATAAATAAAAATATATAATAAATGGAAAAAGACACTGCATATACATATGCAGCCATATATACACACCATATTATAATAATATGTACAATTTCACATAGTCCAACAATGTTGATTGATTTTAAAGGTCACAGTGAAATCTGACATCATAAATATGAAGTTTACCCAAATAACTGTATTTTGTATGTATTTATTCCAGCAAAATGAGGATAGAGTGTCTGTAAAAACAAACAAACAAAAAAAAAGATACATAGTTTTTACAGAAATGCTTCTTTCTAAAGTATATTCTTTCTATATGCTATAATCCTAAAACTCTATGTATACCCTTCCCTCAGTATGAGATTATTCAGAAAATAAATACATAAAAAAGACAATTATTTGGGGGGGCTTGGGAAACAATTTAGGGTAGCTCCAGCCCCCCTAAAATAGGCCTAAAAATGTCACATATAATGACTTTTCTTTCTCTAAAGACTTTCTTCGTCAGCCTACTAACATTTTTATTGTATTCGTTTTTTTAATGTTATTAAAATTAAGTGGAGAAACATATTTCACCTTTTTATCTACCTGTATGATGTTGTAGTTTTGCAAAGGCATTACACAATATGCATGACGACACACATGACAATAGTCGTCATAGCCATAGATTAACTATAGTAGCGATAAATAACATTGTAAGCGCGACGCGAACGGTGTGATGAAAAGTCGTGAAAACGATGCGATAGAGGACAGAGGACACACCGGGGTCAGCTACTTCCTACGGTTGGGTTTTTTTTTTTTTTTTTGAAAGGACCGGTTGGAGCCGCTACGCTCTCGACCAATCGGAAGTGAGTATTTTTCGCGCTGGTTGGCCGGAGAGTTTGAGTTTCCCGCAAGCTTTTGATTCGACTTGAATGAAATCCTCCGCTGTGTACAGGATGAATACGGACTTATCTCCCCTCTAAACGATCCCGGGAGGAGACACAACAGGTAACGACAAAGAAGCTGTCTTTCGTGTTGTTGTCAACCGGCGGGATATTAGCCGGCGTGAGGTTTTTTTTACACTTACACTTGTTCTCCCTGGCCATCCATTTTAGCGAAAGGGAGAGAGACCTGCTAGCTAGCGAGAGAGGACCCGCTAACGTTAGCTTGCTGTGCTAGCTAGCAAGCTAACGCTTCAATGGTATGCTACCTAGCTTTGGCTAGCACGGTTAGCTTTTTTTTAAACGAGCTGTCATGGCGCCTACAAATCGAGTATATCAGCGAAACGATGGCGAAACAGTGTAAATGCACAACCGCTAACGCCCCAGCCGTAACACGCACCCGTTTTATTTCTTTATTCGCGTATTTGCTTTGATCCGGGGTTACGGTACGATAACCGCAACTTAAGCTATAGCTTCTGGGGTGGCGGCTTTGACTATTTGCTGGAATGCGGCGTAATGGCTGACTGTAGCGATGACAGAGATGCGGGGTTACGTGTATGAATGGGAGAAGAAAAATGCTTGTCCGCCGGTCCGTAGCTGGCTCTCCATGAGATCCCCCCACACACATTGTGCCTTTTTTTGAGTCACAGATTATAGACGGATCCCCCCTTTTTAGCGTATGACACAAACGTGAGGTTGGCATCTTAACGTCGGACAGTGGAACGATTTAAAACGTTACTGGTTAACGACTGAGCTGGCGTTAACGTCGCCGTGACGTCAATTAGACTCGCAACGTTAACACGTTTAGCTTCCAACCGAAGCTCGATACATTCGGCTCCATCAATTACTCGCACTCCAGCTCAAAGTAAAGCGTTACTTCGACTTGTCAGCTGCTTCCATTTCCGCGGCTTTTCTAGCCGGTGATGCGGCGGTTACGCTGCACGGCTAGCCACCCACTCATTGGGCATTCGCTGCATGCGGTTAGGGAGCCTCCAGCTACCCTTCTTTGCATTTCTCCCTACTGCTTTGCCACAAGACTGCAGCTAGGAGCTAGCTAGTCCCCCCTTTTTTTCTTCTTCTTTTTCCAGGAGAAAAAAACTACTTAAACTGTCGCGGGTAAGAGGCATTTTTCCACCCGCCCCCCTTTTTTTTTGCTTTTGTTCGTATGCATGGGATGCAATCTAGGAAACTGGTAGTGATCAACGTGTATTAGGTGTGGGATTTCATTGAGGCATTAGTATTCATGTGCAAGAGAGAGAGAGAGAGAGAGAGAGAGTGCTTCCGACTAAAAGCATCCAGAAACTACGCGGCGAGAACATTCGGTGACAGGTGCAGTTTTCTCCGTCGCCTCCAAGCTTCTCCGTTCATGCTCCGCTGGGGACAAGAGTGCCATTTTGTTAAAAAATAATATATACGGTTATGTTCAAAGGGATTCATATCCAATGAATGTCCTTTTTTGCAAATTGTCAGAATGATGAGCAGCATGTTTTTTGTGTGTGTTTCTGGTGGAACCTGTGGAATAAGAAGTTTCTGTTCCTGTCCCGTTCAGCTTGGTGAGCCTGGAGGGGGGCCTAGATGGGATGGACAGCAAAGGTAGCTCCCTGCCTTCCATGCCCGAACCGGCCAACCCCATCAGCATGAAGCAGCCGCCCGAGTCCCTCGGCGTACGGAAAGGCGGGGGGGACATGAGCAGTGACCCCGCTCTGCTAATGATGGACAAGGCTGCTGCCCAGCTGGCCGCCACACTACAAGACGGAGTCCTTCAGAAGATGGCTGGCCACAGTCACAACAACCACAGCCACGAGAGGCTCAAAGACCTCACCTCCCGTGTGCTGAATGGGGACCAAGACGCGCTGCCTAAGCTTTGTGCTCCGGAGCCGGCTATGCTTAAGGGCACGGAAGCCCCAGTTGCAAATGGCACCCATCAGCATAATTGCACTCCTCACGCTGAACATGAATTGAAGGTGACAATACCCCAGGTGGTCAAACAACCATCGTTTGAGCCATGCTGTGCCAACGGGACCAGTTTGGCCACCGAAGATACTATATCTGGGTCGGAGATGAAACAGGACTTGAAGAAAAGGAGGGGTGGACCTCACAAACCAAACCTCAGCTCCTCTGCCATTCCCATGGAGCGACATGACCACACCAATGCTGTAGTGGGAACTGGAGCAGCTGACAAGGTTGTTCTTTAATTCCTCCTTTTTAAGAAGCAACGGAAGAATGCTTTTAAACGAGAACTTCTGTTTGTCTGTAGCAAATATATAAACTGCAATATCTCTAATGCTGGTTTAACGGCAAACATTAACCCAGAAGTGTGTAGTTATGCTGACAAAAGTATCATATGACCAAGGCCTCAAAAGGACAGCTAAAAATACAGTGAGTTTTGACTGGCAGAGATATGTTGGTTTGATTAGTGGTCATTCATATTTTTGCCCTCAGACCATATGGAAATGAATACAATATAATATAAAGTAAATACAAGTGGGACATTTATGGAACATTTCAAGGCTTTAAAAACAAATGCACAGCTGCAGAGACTCAATGTATTGTATGTTTATAAATGTTTGCCAATACTATGCATGTAATATTGGTAGTGATGCATATGTGTCTGTAATAGTCTGTCAGAACATACTTGAGTTTTAGAAAGGAAAAGCTATTGAACCTTGATTAGTTTCTATTTGTATTAACTGATTCTTCTCTCTCTTCTCTAGCCTGAGTTGGCGGTGGAGGATACAGGAGGCTCCCCTGTACAGATCCGTTTTTCTGTTGGGGATCTGGTTTGGACCAAGGTGTCGGGATACCCCTGGTGGCCTTGCATGGTGACCACAGACCCGGAATTCAACAATCACATAAAACCAAAACAGAAAGGTGAGACACCGTCTCTTATCATCTGTGTCAATTCAACAAGTTAGGGGCCAGTGTTAAAAAAAAAGTTCTATCTCCTCTAACCATTTTTACATAATCATATTGTTTCCTCTTTTTTTTTTTTAGCAGTCACCAGCAGGTTAGGCCTCCTTTTCCATGTGCAGTATTTTGGAGATTCCCCAGAGAGAGGCTACATCTTTGAGAAGAACATGGTGTCCTTCACTGGGGAGGATCAATACCAGGAGCTGAGCCAGGGCAAACAGCTGGCCTCCCGTGTCATCCGCAAAAAGGTGAATCCGCTTTTTCTCCTGCTTGTAGAGGATGTGGTGCGCTTTAGAAAGATTTGGCTCTGAAGCCTTGCAACATGAAACATTGCACTTCCTAAATGTTTTATACAAAGTTCTCTCTGATCAGAGTTGAAGTCGTTTTTCTCATGTATCTTGTTTTGAAATATTGCTTGTCAATGGCTCGTATAACATTGCTATTGTCTCCTCACAGAGGGCTCCCTCCGTGCCCCGTAAACTCCAGGCTCAGTGGAATATGGGCGTCATTCAGGCCAAGGAGGCCTTCAGCATGTCACTGGATGAGCGCATGGTGAACTTTGCATTTCTGTATGATGACAACGGGCCTCATTTGAACCCCTCCATCCTGGAGAAATTGAAGCCTGAACTGAGCAACGAAATGCACCAGGAAACAGTGTGTAGACTTAGCCCAGATCCCCCCTCCCCACTGGTGGGCCCCACTGACGACCCCGTAGCCGCCCCTCAGTCCCAAGACAGCACTTCAACAGGGAAAAAGACACAAGCACCCAGAAAAAAACCCAACTCGGGAGAATGGCGAAGAAGGGGCAAAGGACATCTAAATAATTTCCTGCCGACAAAGCAATCGAAAGACGCGGTTTCTTCCAAAGAAATGCTGCTTCCGCAGCTGGCCTCACAGGTTAGGACCACTCACTAAAGTGTTTTTATCAGGGGGGAGCCTTGCGTCGAGCAGGGAAATGGATGAACTTTAATATTAGACTTACTTGACTTAGAAGTTTCGAAAAGGTCTGAAATCAGAAAAAATGTAAGGTGGAAATAAAGCACAGGAAAAAGCTTTTCAGCTCAGTATAACCCCGGCACATATACTGTGGTCGTATTGTGTCTGCCTAAGAAAGCTATTGCCTATTTTAGATGGGGTCATTTCACACTTTTGGTTGTTTTCTTTACAGGATCCCACCACTTCTGCACCAGCTCTACAAGCTGAATCGGTAATACCTCAGAGGAAAAAGAGGAGACCCAGACAGGCTCAGTCTCCCTCGAAGACCGTGAGGAGAAGGAAAAAAGCTTCAACGGACATCATTTCTGACCCCGTAAAGAAAAGGAAATCAAAGCTGGTTTCTTCGACAGACGATATCTCGGAAACAGTCTCACTTCCTGTTTCAGTTCCAGGTTGGTAGAAAGTTTAAACTTGGTCTGGGTCAGTTAAATCTGGCTGGTATGTGTTTACCAGAGCTGCGGAATCTCCCGCTTTAAATTTGCCACATGTGGCTAATTAAGTAGTGAAGTGGTTGGGTTATTGTGGAATTTCTCTTAATGTGACCCGTATATTTTAGAGTTTCCCCTCCAGATTGTTTAAATTGGGTACATTCTTGTTGCGAGAAAAAACAAGTTGGTAGTTTATCCTTTATAGCGCTGAGGTTTAGAAATGCAGAGAATCTATACAAAATCCTGACAGCTTTTAAATCCAGCCATCGAGCTACTCTAAAAGCTTCCTGAAATTGCCCAGTTTCGTCAGCATTTCCCATCCATTAACGGCAGATAAATCGGGGAGTTTAACCTTTTTGACATTTTTGTTGTTGTTTTTTTAGTCAAGAGGCAACGAAAGATGAAGCCTAAAGTGGTTCCGACAGACACGACGGCGGACAAAAGTCAGCCGCCTAAAAAGAGACGTAAAACAAGCAAAGATGCTGAAACACAGGTGAGGTTTCCCTCTGATGCAATATTATTTCAGACTCATAACTGCAAACGTCTTTGTAAACTAATACCTCATGTGTTTATCACATCTGCAAACCTACCAGGCCACGACGTCAGAAGGAACGGAGAAAAAGCAGAGGAGGAGGAAGAAAACCGACAAAGACGTAACGGAAACCAAGAAGAGACGGACGAAGTCAAAAGCTCTCCTCGCTGGTAAGAACATCATGTTAGTCTGTATCGAAGAACAACATTTCTTCAGAATGTATTCTGCTCTTATTACGGCTCCGCAGTTCTTGGTTGTCATTGTCCAAACACTTTTTAACAGAAGACCAAGATGCAGAGAAACCAAAGCGTCGGAGGAAGAGGAAGCAGGATGGAGAGAATCAGAGTTCACCGTCCAAGGCAAAGAGAAGGCGAACCACCCCATGTCTTGATCCTGAGGTGAGGGAGGAATAACCTCAGATTAGTCTGATATTTACTACTAAATAGTCTGATATTTACTACTAAATACTATTAAATTGTTGGTTCGCCGTTTGATTCTGCTAAACAGAGTTTTTAAGATTAAGCCTGTCGGTGCAAGTTGGTGGTATTGATTTAATTACTTATGCTTATTATCAGTGGTACAAGTCAGCTTCAGTAATCTTTCAAGACATTCATTTGATTTTAAAGAGAACTGGATAATTTTTAACTTCATGAGCAGGACTCAGATTGGCGGTTTTAATCGTAAATTAATTTATCGCTCAAATCTGTTGGAAATACTTTGACTTTAGTTGTTGGAGTGACTGTATGTAATCCTTATGAATCAGTATTGCCTGATTTAAAAATTGACCACATGACGTTTGCCACAGGGCTCCGGGAGCGAAGGACGTCCTGATTCTCCGAGTGACAGCTTAGACGGGATAAAGAAGGGCGAACGGAAGAAGGAGTTTGTCTGCCAGGTCGGTCTGCCTCTTCAGTTTTTTACATAATTTTTATTTAAATGTTTCTGAATACAAAAAAAACAAAAAAGTATGGATCACACAACCCTGCATTCTTGTATAATTATCTGTGGAATATGGACATATTTTCAGTTGAGGTGTTTTTTTTCTCCTCCAGACGTGTGAGCAGGCCGGTGAGGACCTAGTGCCCTGTGAAGGCCAATGTTGTGGGATGTTTCATCTCCACTGTCTGGGTCCGTCATTAAAACCTGATGAGAAGCTGCTGTGTCAGGAGTGCAGCACAGGTGAGGAGGTCACATTTTGTCCAGGCTAACAACTTCTCTCTATCCCTTATTTCCTCTGATTAAGTAGCAACTTAGGGATCATCATTTTTATTATTATTATTATTATTATGACTGTTAGCTGACCCTCCTTAACTGATCATAAACCACAGCATGCATGCAAGGCACTAACAGCAACACAATGCTCAGACACATTAAACTCATCATTTACCAGCAGCTGCAATGTATGCAACAAAAAAACAAACGGACGTCTGAGTCCTCAGTTCACCTGTACGGTAGCGTTAGCAGCCACGATGTAGACACATGCAGCAACTTTCCCAGTAAGGTCCAACCGTTTAAAATCTTATTACATCCCATCACTAGTGGTGAATAATATCTTCTTGTTTTTTGTCTCGTCTACGACTGATTTACTCAATGAAATTTCAAAATCCGAAAGAAAACATTTGCCCTAATTTGGCTTTCTCTGACCAATTAGCAAAACCACAAGGTTTCAATTTAGCTGTTCCGCTTACAATTATGAGTGAGATACGTTTTTGTTATTGTAGAAGAGAACATGTCAGCATTGTGTTATGAGTTATCGCTTAATGCCATGTTGGTGGTAGCTGTATCAGTAAAGGGGTTTTTCCTCCTCGTTTCTCCTCTCAGGAATTCACTCGTGTTTCAGCTGTAAGCAGTCGGAGGGCACTGTGCGGCGCTGCCATGTCCAACACTGCGGGAAGTTTTACCACGAGGCCTGCATCCGCCTCAACCCCCTCACCGTGTTCGACAACAAGGGCTTCCGCTGTCCGCTCCACACCTGCCTGAGCTGCCACTACTGCTGTCGCACCAAGCAGAAGTCCAGCAAAGGTGAGCCTCTGCAACACTCTTTCACTGTCCTTACCTTTAGAGGTACTTTTAGTTCAAGCCTGGGTTCCCTTAAGAATACGGCGTTTCATATTTCTATCATTCTATGTAGACAGTTGTGATTAAATTGTTCATTTCTGGTGGACTAAATGTCGTACTAACTGTTGGAATTGTTTTGTGGCTTTTCAAAGCTGTGTGGGATGACATTTCTGAGTCAGCATTGAAAGGAAACGCATCATCCTTATCAGTCAGCAACATCCTGACATTAAAAGAGTTTCAGAATAGATATGTGAAGTATCAAAACAAAGGGAGGGCATTTTTATAGTGTTAAATGTCCAGAAACGTAGAAAAAATTCCCAAATGACGTATGTCATTTGAACCTCACAATTGCAAGCGTGACATTTAAAGGTTAAAAAAACGAGCTGAATGTACATGAAAAAGAATATTACATAAATGAATGTCGTGAAAATGAATGCAAGGCTCTGATGAACTGAATAACATAATTAACCTAGTTTTCTAGACTTTTCTTCACTTGTTCTTCCGAGTGTAAAGCTGGTGTCTCTCTCCCTCCGTATCGTAGGTAGGTTGATGCGTTGCCTGCGATGCCCCGTGGCGTACCACGTCGGCGACCTGTGTGTGGCCGCGGGCAGCGAGATGATCACCAACACCGCCATCATCTGCACCAACCACTTCCACGCCAAGAAGGGCTACAGCCACCACAGTCACGTCAACGTCAGCTGGTGCTTCGTCTGCTCCAAAGGTTCGCCCCACCTCTCCTACCGCTCTGTTTGAACATAAGCATCTTCGATTGCTGTTATTGAAATGTTGCTGGGTTGATTGCTAATGAAAAGGAATTCAGTTCACAACCAGACCTCCTCACTTGTTTACTTTGAACAAGGACTAGAGCAATCTGACTTGTGTGTCTATATGTTAGGTGGTTTTTATTTAAGGGGAAATAATGTGATTTTATAGCTCTGGAGAGACTAGATGGAAGTGTTGTCTCGAAATAATTAGTATCTCCTCCATCTTTGAGTAAGGAAATCGTTTTGGCAACCAAACCAACTGAACCGGAGTTGCACCTGGGGCCGGTGTAGAGCTGTCAGTCACATAGTGCTACTGAAAGTCAGAGGAAAAGCTCAACTAACAACAGTTATTTTCACTTTAAACTAGTGGTACCGGTACCAACATGTGTTTCGGTACTTTTCGATACTTTTTCAAATAAAAAGTGAACGCAAAAAAATGTCATTACTGACTTTATTTTAATAGAAAATCTTAGAACAATAACATATTAATCAGTAAATAAAATAAAATACCACAAAGACAAGCTTTTCTAATGCACACAATTTAAAAAATGTGAAAATATAAATACAATAATATAATATAAAATATAATAATATAAATACACCAGCTCTATTTTTTTCTTCCAGAGCTACTTTTGTTAAGAGTGAAGGGCGGTGGCGCTTGCTTTTAGCACTGAATGTGGCTTTTCTTCCTGAGTAAATGACCTGTCGTTCCCTGAGCTCAGTGTGCAGGTCTGGGGGCTTGTCCTTTAAGTGTTTGGCTAAGTCGGAGGTGTTTCCGCCGTTAACCATGCATGTTTTTAAACACCGTTTACACAGTGGTGCATCGGCTTTAAGTGCCTCGCTTTGCGCATTTGTTTTAAGCTAAAGTACGGCTATATCGCACTTCGCGGCGCTGGTTTGTCCGCAAGTTGCAGCGTGGTGACGGTTGCAGCAGCCAGTCTGTGGCGTTATATTTGTGCCACATTTATGAAGGAGCAATGTGAGATTTTGAGCGCGGAAAAATATATTTTGCGAGCCCAGAAATTATATTTTGAAGAGAAATGATACGCGAGCAAAACATAATTTCATTTGAGCAGGCAAAAATATATTACTCTCACTCAGTTTTACTCATGCCCTCTCTCAAACTCTTGCTCGCTGCGCTGCAGACCGCTGCATGCGCACTCTCAATCAGGTGAGTTATGTCTTCCAACAGTGAGACTACCTGAGCATGAAGATTGAAACCTGTGTAACAGGCGCATCCTGTCTCAAAAAAACTAGTACACAAGTTTCCTGGAGGCTGGATTGTTCTGAATAAAACTAGAAAAAATGATGTAATAAAACTGAAAGCAGAATGGCAGAATCAAATGGTGAAAACAATAATACACCACAGCGTCAGGTGAGTTATGAATTTCTAGCCATTCTGCCGGCTGGAAATCTAAAATCCCACTCGTTCGGCGTGTTATGGAAGTGTTGTGATTGGAGACGAAACAGCCAATCAGAATTGAGCTTTTCGAAGTCTCTGATTGGTTGCTATGGTGGCACATTTGTAACGCTGTGCCAAGTTGAGCGAGCGTACAGACAAAGTTGAGCGCGCACAGAAGGGACAGATTGAGAGTGAGCGTGCAGCGGTCTGCAGCGAGCAAGAGTTTGAGAGAGGGCATGAGTAAAACTGAGTGAGAGTAATATATTTTTGCCTGCTCAAATGACATGTTTTGCTCGCGTAGCATTTCTCTTCAAAATATAATTTCTGTGCTCGCAAAATATATTTTTCTGCGCTCAAAATCTCACATTGCTCCTTCATAAATGTGGCACAAATATAACGCCATACCATTCTCCTCTCCGTGCTTCGCTCGCTCTCTCTCGCGCTCTCCAAGCTTTCCTCCTGCTCCGTTTGTTGTTCCAGTCCACGCTGCTCGCTAACTTGCTAGCGGTTTCCTCCGGCTTGCTTGCTTTTTCCTTTTATCTCCCCAAGCTGCGGCTCGCTCCTCGTCCTCAGCTGTAGTTACAACGCGGTGACGTCACGTGGCTTGTTCGGCGCGCCGTTGCGGGCACTGCCGGCGGCGCTGCAAGTACCGGTCCCGTCAAAATGCAATATAGTACCGTTTTAAATGCCTCAGTACCCCGGTACCAAATTAGTACCGGTATACCGTGCAACCCTACTTTAAACTATATGGCTGTAATTGAATGTTGGGGTTATTTTCTGAGACAGAAAGCAAGCCAGTCTTAGAATTCGTCAAGCTCTGACTGGCAGAATGTTCATGCTAAATAACCAAGTACTGAAAATAGACGCCAACTTTTACCAACAGTGTTTGTGTGTGGGTTGATTAATGAGTGAGGACGTGGCGGTGTTTTTTGGCTGCTGGTCGGCCTAAACACTTGTGTTTTATTGTGCTGGTTTTATCAGCCTTGCAGCAGATGACTCACTGTACGTTTTCTTGCCAGCTTTCGACTCTGCCGACGTGTACTAAGCCTTTTAAATTGTTGTGCTGCAGGAGGGCAGCTGCTGTGCTGCGAGTCTTGTCCTGCAGCTTTTCACCCTGACTGTCTGAACATCGCCATGCCTGACGGGAGCTGGTTCTGCAACGACTGTCGGGCCGGAAAGAAACCCAAATACAGAGACATCATCTGGGTCAAACTGGGAACATACAGGTCAGAGAAACAAATCCCCCATTTTATACATACATTGTTCTCTTTCTAGACTAAATGCATGAATAAATAACTCATACCCACCTGCCTCAGATGGTGGCCTGCAGAGATCCACCACCCCAGAAACATCCCCACCAACATCCAGCACCTTCGCCACGAGATCGGAGAGTTCCCGGTCTTCTTCTTCGGCTCCAAGGACTACTTCTGGACTCACCAGGGTCGAGTGTTTCCGTACATGGAGGGAGACCGGGGCAGCAAACACCAGAGGACCGGCATCGGCAAAGTCTTCAAGAACGGTGAGGATCTAGACCACCTTCCAGAAATGCAATCCCATAGGCTATTATTATTATTATTGTCATTAAAACTACAGAAATGAAGCCAGATTAGCAGCTGCAGCACATTCAGTAATTATAGAAACGTTTCTCCTTTTTATAATTTTACATTTCCAAGTTCAACTTTTATGCAAATTGCAAGGGAGCTTTTTGAAATAATAAATGGTATATACAGTTCACAGAACTAAACATTTATATCCAAGCTTTAAATTGTCCGTGTGAAAAAGAATGACACGATCTAGAAATGTTATAATAAGTTAACTATTTTTCAGGTTTGGAGTCATTTTTGAAATTGCACTCGTTGTATCACATCAACCCATGTTGAGCATCATCTTGAGCTGCATGTGTCCGTGGATGAACTGAAATGTAACGAGCCTCTGCATCGTCTTGTTTTTCTGCAGCTCTGCTGGAGGCGGAAGCTCGATTCAAGGAGATCAAAATTAAACGAGAGGCCAAGGAAGCACAAGAGAACAGCCGAAAGCCTCCCCCGTATAAATTTATCAAGGTGTGAAATCTACACGTGTGCATCTTTGCTTTGCTGTTTTTTTAAAGATTAAACCCAAGTATTGAATTAAAGCACATAAATACAGATTTTACACTAGTTATAAAAATATACTTACAGAATTGATGACTGTTTCATGATGTTGATGTCTTCTCTTCTTACTTTTCATCCTTTCAGGTCAACAGACCGTTTGGTAAAGTCCAGGTCTACACCGCCGACATTTCCGAGATCCCCAAGTGTAACTGCAAGCTGACGGACGAGAGGCCGTGCGGGTTTGAGTCCGAGTGTCTGAACCGCATGCTGCAGTACGAGTGCCACCCTCAGGTGTGTCCCAGCGGGGAACGCTGCTGCAACCAGGACTTCACCAAACGCCTGTACCCAGAAACCAAGATCATCAAGACGCCCGGCAAGGGCTGGGGCCTGATCGCTCTCCGGGATATCAAGAAGGTAAAGCCAGAGACCCTCCTGCCATAAAACGTTTGGTTTGTTTTTGTAGGTCGTACCATTGATCCCATTAAAGGTTCAAATGTGTGTTTTTGGATAGTTTAGTTTAATTAAAACATCTTAGTTATGTTTTCTGCACAATGTTGGTAATAATTTATGTATTTTTCTTGTACAAATCCCTATTTCAGTTACTGTAATGAGTTAAATCCTCCAATATTGGCTCATTGGCGTTTTGTCGACTGATGAATGACAAGAAAAATAGATATTTCAGGAACTTTATCAAAAAGTATTTATTTATGTAGGTTATTGTGTATTATTAGTAGATATATCTTTAATATTTAATGGGATAAAACAAACATTTCAAGGGATGTGAATAGTTTATTTTTAAAGGCGATGTCCAACGCTCATCCTTTTTTTATAAAAACACCTGGATCGTTGGAAATCTGACATTTTCTGTTCGGTTTCTCAACCAGGGCGAGTTTGTGAACGAGTACATCGGCGAGCTCATAGACGAGGAGGAGTGCAGGGCGAGGATCAAGTACGCCCAGGAGAACAACATCTCTGATTTCTACATGCTCACCATCGACAAGGTCGGTGTCCGAGTGGACGTTTTAATTTGCTCCGCAGTGTTTCAGGATGCTGTTTCCTCAGCAGCGGTGCTATTTCTACCGGGAGCGGGATCAACACAGATGTATTGTGTTGGGAATGTTGCCAGACCCAGATCTGCAACATTTCCAGATCTGCTGACAGCTGAATCCTATAAATAATACATTTGTTAATTAGAGTTTATTCCGCAGTTTCCTGGACCAACATTACCACTACAACCTATTTATCCTAAATGCTGTAAATTAACGTGGATGCCCTTGCTCTTCGTGTTTCCAAGGACCGGATCATTGACGCTGGTCCGAAGGGAAACTACTCGCGCTTCATGAACCACAGCTGTCAGCCCAACTGTGAGACGCAGAAGTGGACGGTGAACGGAGACACGCGGGTCGGACTGTTCGCCGTCTGTGACATCCCAGCTGGTGAGTTAGAAACCAGGCTGATTTTAGAGCTTCGTCTGCACGTTCCCGTCTGTTTGAAGAATAATTAAAGGGGGAAACTAAATAAGAAGTGTGCATCTTTTTCAGCTTCCTAAATATGTTTGTGTGTTTCAGGGACTGAGCTGACCTTTAATTACAACCTGGACTGCCTCGGGAATGAGAAGACCGTCTGTCGCTGCGGAGCGCCAAACTGCAGCGGCTTTCTTGGTGATCGGCCCAAGGTGAGCGTCGTCGTCTGAGCTGTTGGGTCATTAATCAATTTAGAATCATAGAAACATCGTTTGAATTACTTTAATTACTTTAAATTCATACAATATAAGTGACATTTTTTCTTTTTTAAGATGATTTAAAAGTTGAATAAAATGACACTAGATTTTCACACATTGATTGAATTCATCCCAACCTGTCGGCGTCTTCTCCTTCTGCAGAACTCAAACGGCCAAACAGCAGAGCCGAAAGCAAAGCGGTTGAAGAGAAAGTACAAGAGGAGGAAAGCGGAGGGGAAGAAGAAGTCCGACGACGACTGTTTCCGCTGCGGAGACGGAGGGCAGCTGGTTCTCTGTGGCAAGAAGACCTGCACCAAAGCTTATCACCTGTCCTGCCTGAACCGCACCAAGAGACCCTTCGGTAAGAAATGGAATATGGATGTTCACCGTAATTATTATTATTGGTGTTATTAATGTGTATTGCTTATCAATAAGAAAACATAAACAAATGCAGTTTAATTATATTCTTCCACATCCACTAAGATCTTTTTAAAGAATATTTTTATTTCAAATTAAATTATTTTAATTGTTAATTTGTAGGAAATCTCTGCTTCGAATGGCTAAAACATTTTAAACCAAAAAGATAAATTTTTTTGATTGTGAAGTCATAATGTCACTGTTATGTAATGTTTATGTAAAGTTTGCTTTATATTTAAACAAGGGTTTGTCTTTGCTCGTATAACTTTCCAGTTCCTCTATTCAGGATTATTTTGATTAGTTTCCAGAGCTTTATTCCTGCTTCTGTCCAGTGTTTTTAGTTCATGTTTTTAGTTGACATATTCTAACCTTTGTGTCCGTCTTCCTTCGCCGGTGCCCCCTGCAGGCCGCTGGGACTGCCCCTGGCACCACTGTGACGTCTGCGGCAAAAACTCTGAGGCTTTCTGCCAGCTCTGCCCCAACTCCTTCTGCAAGGCTCACCAGGAGGGGGCGCTGCGTTCCTGGCCCCCCACGGGACAGCTGTGCTGTCTGGAGCACGACGAGCTGGAGGGAACGGACAACCAGGATCAGGGCGTCAACTCCGACGCCACAACAAAGACCCCCACTACTGCCACCATCAGCGGCGGCGGCCGTCCTCCCAAAGGCTCGACGAAGGCAGAAGGAGCCGAGGCCAAAACAAAACGCTCCAAGAGGAAAGCAGCAGAGGCGTAAAAGTGAGCCGAAACTAGGCTCTCGACACCTCCTCCCCGGTTCATGAACAAATCTAACCCCCGTATAACGTCTCCAATATCACAAACATCACTGTACGTCTTCATCATCAGGGAAAGCCGCTGATCTCTCACAAGCCTGGCAGCGGCCTCTCGCTCGCCGCTCAAACCTTTATTTTTATTTTCAGGTTTATTTTCTACTCGTCTGCCCTGAGGCAAACAATCTGTGGTAAAGCACAAATCAGCAGAGGTCACAGGTCAGCTGGTGGATTTTCTACTTTAATCATTTCACCAACCAAACTGCCTTTTTTTTTTGTTGTCTTTTGAATATATTTTTTTTTCCCCCTGATTTTTAGAATGACAAAAGAAACCAGTTGGTATCTGCAGAAAAGAACATGAACCAGCTGGAATATGAATATATATATATATATATACAGTATATTATATATATATATATATTATATATATATTATATTATATATATATAATATATAAATATATCAAAAGACCAAAAATATGATTACTGGAATAGTGTAAGACATCAAACAGGTTGCCAAATTGATTTTTATTTTTTTTTATATATAGTGTGTGTGTGTGTGTGTGTATATATACACACACACACACACCAGATGTAATATCAAAAACACCACGATATGCCTCGGAGGACTTCTTTACTTCTGTTATGTAGGTTATATTTAACCGTAGACATTTGTTTGCTATTTTACAACCTGTTGTTTTTGTTTTAGTTCAGTTTTACAGTTTAGATTTAAATCTTTTTTTTTTTATCAACCTGCCTGTCCAGAGAAAATGAGGGGTGACGATAAGTATTAAAGTGACCGCGCTCTTAAACCGCCGTCTGTCATAAAAACACTACTGGGAGGTTTGTGTTCTGCTCGACGCTAAAACCAGATAAATGAAGGATTAAGTGCGATTTTTGTTGTGTGTTGTTGTTTTGAGTCCTAAACAATAAGGTGCTGTTTATTTTTCCAACTAAGTATCTGAAATCTGAGGTACAAAGATTTTATGTACACACATTATGTGATTCGCATTTCTGTCAACCGGCTGAGCTTTTTATTCATGATAAATGCATCGAGTAGTTCACCTGTAGCTGACGGACCTCAACATTTTACTTTGTTTTAATCCTCAGGAGGTTTTTAGTCTGCATTCTGCTTGTTGTTTTAATACTTTTGACGCAGGCTAACGACACACTGGCTAACATCTTTCAACTCTCGTTTTTAGTCAGTTTTCCCATTTTTGTACTTACTGGCTGAGAAAACTGGAGAGTACAGTGTTACATTTAGGACACGTCGGACGTTTAACTGTCTGTGTTCCAGCTGCACTTCGTAAACCTCGGCTGTACTTAAAGCGCCATACTCGCATATGTTGGAAAGTGATGAGCCCAAAGTCTATTAGACTGGTGCTGATTATGTAAGAGCTGAGCCTGAAATGCCTTGAAAGTATTTCGGATGCACGATGGTTAAACAAAAAAAAGATGGAAAACACAAAAGCTGGCCCTTGTTTCTTTTCACCAGGTTAACCGTGATAATTGTTGAAATCAACGAAAATCCTCAGTCTGGCTCTCTTTTTACAGGTTTGGTTAAATTGCTACAAACAATTCTTGCACCGTTTAATATGTCTTGTCATTCATAAACATGTGGCTGGTTTAATTTTAGTACCTGAATCTCACCAAACACGCAGCCTTTTTTCTTTTTTTAATAACCGCACCTTTTTTTTTTTTGGCGTTGTCGTTCTTTTTTCCCAGGGCGTGTGAATGGGACATGTCCAGAGGTGCAGCGAGTCTCATGAGAGTATTGTCGACTTTGTATGTATCCTAACCTTGACTTGTGTTGAGTGAATGTAGTCCAGCCAGTTATTTTTGTAAGCACTGTATTTCCCTGTAGAGCTGAAGTGTAATGTGTGAGTAGGGGTTTCATTCTGTAACTACTGTCATAGTAAACCAGAGACTAATATGTACATAATGTATAAGTGGTAATAGTGATGCATCTATTGTAAATATCATACGATTTCTCTGACATTGTATGTTTTGTTTTGTTTTTTTTTCTTGATGCAGTGCTGAAACACTTGTGCAGGATTTCACGTCTGTTGAATCATGCAATAAAAAGTGAACAAACATGCACCATTGTCATTTTGGTAACGAACACTCCTTTTTAAATTTGCTCTTATGGCTTGAACCCCTTTACTGTCACCGAAACTTGAGCAGAGAATCAAATCGCTCTCTGTGTGTGTAGTGTTGTCTTTTTTACTTTTTTTCAACAGAATTTTTTCAACAAATACTACGAAGAAGTCAGTAAAAATGTTGAAACAAAGTCATGATAATGTCAAAATAAGTCATCATATAGTGTTGAAAAAGTGATGGAAAAATGTTTTAAAAAAGTCATAGTATGTCAAAAAGTGATGGAAAACATCACGAAAATCATAGTATAGTATGTCGGAAAAAGTAACGAAAAAAGTCATCGCATAGTCTAAACAAGTGATTTTTTTTTTTTTTTTTTTCTAAAGTCAGTATAGTATGCCGGAAAAAGTGGTGGAAAAAAGTCAGTAGTATGTCAAAAAACAAAGTCACGAAAAGTCATAGTATAGTATGTTGGGAAAAAGTCATGAAATGTTGAAAAAAGTGACGAAAAAGTCAACATAGTGTCGAAAGTGATGGGAAAAAAAATCGAAAAAAGTCAGTGTAGTATGTTGGAAAAAGTCATTGTATAGTGTCAAAAAAAAGTGATGGAAATTTTTTTTTAAAAAGTCATAGTATGTCAAAAAGTGATGAGAAATGTCAAGAAGTCATAGTATAGTATGTTGGAAAAAGTAATGAAAGTGACGAAAAAGTCATCGCATAGTGTCGAAACAAGTCGGTAGTATGTCAAAAAGTGATAAAAAAAAAAAAGTCAGTATGTCGGAAAATGTTGAAAAAGGGATGGAAAAAGTCATTGTATAGTGTCGAAAAAAGTGATGGAAATTTTTTGTTGACGTACGGACAGTACAGTCTGTTAATGAACCCAGATCAGTGACAGTTGTCATCGCAGCTGCCTGAATGCCGTTACGACTATGCTTTTCACATGGGAGAGAGAGGGGGATGTGACATGTATCAAAGGATCTCCAGCCAGGATTCGAACCTGAGGCTGCTGCATATATGCAGACATGGGTAAATGGCATGCACTCAAACCACTCAACCACCTGCCTGCCATGAATAAGCCTTTTTATGACTGTTTTGGACTCACTACACTCAGATTTTGATTGACACGCGATATAGAAGCATATGTTAGGACTTTTACATCATTTTTACAACATTTTATGAATTTTGTCGATTTTTCACTTTTTTTTCGACATGCTATAGTATGACTTTTTTTTTTCCTGAAAAAATTGATCATGGCTTTTTATGGCTGTTTTGGACTCACTACACTGAGACTTGGTGCATCAAGCGATATGAGCGTTTTTTATGACTCTAACAATTTTAAATATTTTTTTATTAATATATTCTGACTGACTTTTTCGTGAATTTTCGACGTGCTATAGTATGACTTTTTTTTGGGGGTGGGGGGAATATGACTAAGCCTTTTTATAACTATTTTGCACTCACTACACTCAGATTTTGATTGGCACGCGATATAGAAGCATATGTTAGGACTTTTACATCATTTTTACAACATTTTATGAATTTTGTCGATTTTTCACTTTTTTTTCGACATGCTATAGTATGACTTTTTTTTTTCCTGAAAAAATTGATCATGGCTTTTTATGGCTGTTTTGGACTCACTACACTGAGACTTGGTGCATCAAGCGATATGAGCGATTTTTATGACTCTTTAACAATTTTAAATATTTTTTTATGAATATATTCTGACTGACTTTTTAGTGAATTTTTGACATTTATGACCTTTTTTTAACAATATGATCAAGGCTTTTTTTTTTAAAGATTATTTTCTTGCATAGACACCTTTGTATTTAGCGGTGGATAGAGAGGAAACATGGGAGAGAGAGGGGGATGTGACATATATCAAAGGATGTCCAGCTGGGATTCGAACCTGAGGTTGCTGCATATATGCAGACATGGGTAAATGGCATGCACTCTAACCACTCAACCACCTGCCTGCCATGAATAAGCCTTTTTATGACTGTTTCGGACTCACTACACTCAGATTTTGATTGACACGCGATATAGAAGCATATGTTAGGACTTTTACATCATTTTTACAACATTTTATGAATTTTGTAGATTTTTCACTTTTTTTTCGACATGCTATAGTATGACTTTTTTTTTCCTGAAAAAATTGATCATGGCTTTTTATGGCTGTTTTGGACTCACTACACTGAGACTTGGTGCATCAAGCGATATGAGCGATTTTTATGACTCTTTAACAATTTTAAATATTTTTTTTATGAATATATTCTGACTGACTTTTTCGTGAATTTTCGACATGCTATAGTATGACTTTTTTTTTGGGGTGGGGGGAATATGACTTAGCCTTTTTATAACTATTTTGCACTCACTACACTCAGATTTTGATTGACACGCGATATAGAAGCATATGTTAGGACTTTTACATCATTTTTACAACATTTTATGAATTTTGTCGATTTTTCACTTTTTTTTCGACATGCTATAGTATGACTTTTTTTTTCCTGAAAAAATTGATCATGGCTTTTTATGGCTGTTTTGGACTCACTACACTGAGACTTGGTGCATCAAGCGATATGAGCGATTTTTATGACTCTTTAACAATTTTAAATATTTTTTTATTAATATATTCTGACTGACTTTTTCGTGAATTTTTGACATGCTATAGCATGACCTTTTTTTAACAATATGATCAAGGCTTTTTTTTTTAAAGATTATTTTCTTGCATAGACACCTTTGTATTTAGCGTTGGATAGAGAGGAAACATGGGAGAGAGAGGGGGATGTGACATATATCAAAGGATATCCAGCTGGGATTCGAACCTGAGGTTGCTGCATATATGCAGACATGGGTAAATGGCATGCACTCAAACCACTCAACCACCTGCCTGCCATGAATAAGCCTTTTTATGACTGTTTTGGACTCACTACACTCAGATTTTGATTGACACGCGATATAGAAGCATATGTTAGGACTTTTACATCATTTTTACAACATTTTATGAATTTTGTCGATTTTTCACTTTTTTTTCGACATGCTATAGTATGACTTTTTTTTTCCTGAAAAAATTGATCATGGCTTTTTATGGCTGTTTTGGACTCACTACACTGAGACTTGGTGCATCAAGCGATATGAGCGATTTTTATGACTCTTTAACAATTTTAAATATTTTTTTATTAATATATTCTGACTGACTTTTTCGTGAATTTTCGACGTGCTATAGTATGACTTTTTTTTTGGGGTGGGGGGAATATGACTTAGCCTTTTTATAACTATTTTGCACTCACTACACTCAGATTTTGATTGACACGCGATATAGAAGCATATGTTAGGACTTTTACATCATTTTTACAACATTTTATGAATTTTGTCGATTTTTCACTTTTTTTTCGACATGCTATAGTATGACTTTTTTTTTCCTGAAAAAATTGATCATGGCTTTTTATGGCTGTTTTGGACTCACTACACTGAGACTTGGTGCATCAAGCGATATGAGCGATTTTTATGACTCTTTAACAATTTTAAATATTTTTTTATTAATATATTCTGACTGACTTTTTCGTGAATTTTTGACATGCTATAGCATGACCTTTTTTTAACAATATGATCAAGGCTTTTTTTTTTAAAGATTATTTTCTTGCATAGACACCTTTGTATTTAGCGTTGGATAGAGAGGAAACATGGGAGAGAGAGGGGGATGTGACATATATCAAAGGATATCCAGCTGGGATTCGAACCTGAGGTTGCTGCATATATGCAGACATGGGTAAATGGCATGCACTCAAACCACTCAACCACCTGCCTGCCATGAATAAGCCTTTTTATGACTGTTTTGGACTCACTACACTCAGATTTTGATTGACACGCGATATAGAAGCATATGTTAGGACTTTTACATCATTTTTACAACATTTTATGAATTTTGTCGATTTTTCACTTTTTTTTCGACATGCTATAGTATGACTTTTTTTTTCCTGAAAAAATTGATCATGGCTTTTTATGGCTGTTTTGGACTCACTACACTGAGACTTGGTGCATCAAGCGATATGAGCGATTTTTATGACTCTTTAACAATTTTAAATATTTTTTTATTAATATATTCTGACTGACTTTTTCGTGAATTTTCGACGTGCTATAGTA
Source organism: Eutrigla gurnardus (assembly GCF_963514095.1). Lineage (NCBI taxonomy): Eukaryota > Metazoa > Chordata > Actinopteri > Perciformes > Triglidae > Eutrigla > Eutrigla gurnardus. Next base: position 28,816,554 of record NC_139921.1, read on the forward strand.
TGACTTTTTTTTTGGGGTGGGGGGAATATGACTTAGCCTTTTTATAACTATTTTGCACTCACTACACTCAGATTTTGATTGACACGCGATATAGAAGCATATGTTAGGACTTTTACATCATTTTTACAACATTTTATGAATTTTGTCGATTTTTCACTTTTTTTTCGACATGCTATAGTATGACTTTTTTTTTCCTGAAAAAATTGATCATGGCTTTTTATGGCTGTTTTGGACTCACTACACTTAGACTTGGTGCATCAAGCGAGATGAGCGATTTTTATGACTCTTTAACAATTTTAAATATTTTTTTATGAATATATTCTGACTGACTTTTTCGTGAATTTTCGACGTGCTATAGTATGACTTTTTTTTTGGGGTGGGGGGAATATGACTTAGCCTTTTTATAACTATTTTGCACTCACTACACTCAGATTTTGATTGACACGCGATATAGAAGCATATGTTAGGACTTTTACATCATTTTTACAACATTTTATGAATTTTGTCGATTTTTCACTTTTTTTTCGACATGCTATAGTATGACTTTTTTTTTCCTGAAAAAATTGATCATGGCTTTTTATGGCTGTTTTGGACTCACTACACTGAGACTTGGTGCATCAAGCGATATGAGCGATTTTTATGACTCTTTAACAATTTTAAATATTTTTTTATTAATATATTCTGACTGACTTTTTCGTGAATTTTTGACATGCTATAGCATGACCTTTTTTTAACAATATGATCAAGGCTTTTTTTTTTAAAGATTATTTTCTTGCATAGACACCTTTGTATTTAGCGTTGGATAGAGAGGAAACATGGGAGAGAGAGGGGGATGTGACATATATCAAAGGATGTCCAGCTGGGATTCGAACCTGAGGTTGCTGCATATATGCAGACATGGGTAAATGGCATGCACTCTAACCACTCAACCACCTGCCTGCCATGAATAAGCCTTTTTATGACTGTTTCGGACTCACTACACTCAGATTTTGATTGACACGCGATATAGAAGCATATGTTAGGACTTTTACATCATTTTTACAACATTTTATGAATTTTGTCGATTTTTCACTTTTTTTTCGACATGCTATAGTGTGACTTTTTTTTTCCTGAAAAAATTGATCATGGCTTTTTATGGCTGTTTTGGACTCACTACACTGAGACTTGGTGCATCAAGCGAGATGAGCGATTTTTATGACTCTTTAACAATTTTAAATATTTTTTTATGAATATTTTCTGACTGACTTTTTCGTGAATTTTCGACGTGCTATAGTATGACTTTTTTTTTGGGGTGGGGGGAATATGACTTAGCCTTTTTATAACTATTTTGCACTCACTACACTCAGATTTTGATTGACACGCGATATAGAAGCATATGTTAGGACTTTTACATCATTTTTACAACATTTTATGAATTTTGTCGATTTTTCACTTTTTTTTCGACATGCTATAGTATGACTTTTTTTTCCTGAAAAAATTGATCATGGCTTTTTATGGCTGTTTTGGACTCACTACACTGAGACTTGGTGCATCAAGCGATATGAGCGATTTTTATGACTCTTTAACAATTTTAAATATTTTTTTATTAATATATTCTGACTGACTTTTTCGTGAATTTTTGACATGCTATAGCATGACCTTTTTTTAACAATATGATCAAGGCTTTTTTTTTTTAAGATTATTTTCTTGCATAGACACCTTTGTATTTAGCGTTGGATAGAGAGGAAACATGGGAGAGAGAGGGGGATGTGACATATATCAAAGGATGTCCAGCTGGGATTCGAACCTGAGGTTGCTGCATATATGCAGACATGGGTAAATGGCATGCACTCTAACCACTCAACCACCTGCCTGCCATGAATAAGCCTTTTTATGACTGTTTCGGACTCACTACACTCAGATTTTGATTGACACGCGATATAGAAGCATATGTTAGGACTTTTACATCATTTTTACAACATTTTATGAATTTTGTCGATTTTTCACTTTTTTTTCGACATGCTATAGTATGACTTTTTTTTTCCTGAAAAAATTGATCATGGCTTTTTATGGCTGTTTTGGACTCACTACACTGAGACTTGGTGCATCAAGTGATATGAGCGATTTTTATGACTCTTTAACAATTTTAAATATTTTTTTATTAATATATTCTGACTGACTTTTTCGTGAATTTTCGACGTGCTATAGTATGACTTTTTTTTTGGGGTGGGGGGAATATGACTTAGCCTTTTTATAACTATTTTGCACTCACTACACTCAGATTTTGATTGACACGCGATATAGAAGCATATGTTAGGACTTTTACATCATTTTTACAACATTTTATGAATTTTGTCGATTTTTCACTTTTTTTTCGACATGCTATAGTATGACTTTTTTTTTCCTGAAAAAATTGATCATGGCTTTTTATGGCTGTTTTGGACTCACTACACTGAGACTTGGTGCATCAAGCGAGATGAGCGATTTTTATGACTCTTTAACAATTTTAAATATTTTTTTATGAATATATTCTGACTGACTTTTTCGTGAATTTTCGACGTGCTATAGTATGACTTTTTTTTTGGGGTGGGGGGAATATGACTTAGCCTTTTTATAACTATTTTGCACTCACTACACTCAGATTTTGATTGACACGCGATATAGAAGCATATGTTAGGACTTTTACATCATTTTTACAACATTTTATGAATTTTGTCGATTTTTCACTTTTTTTTCGACATGCTATAGTATGACTTTTTTTTTCCTGAAAAAATTGATCATGGCTTTTTATGGCTGTTTTGGACTCACTACACTGAGACTTGGTGCATCAAGCGATATGAGCGATTTTTATGACTCTTTAACAATTTTAAATATTTTTTTATTAATATATTCTGACTGACTTTTTCGTGAATTTTCGACGTGCTATAGTATGACTTTTTTTTTGGGGTGGGGGGAATATGACTAAGCCTTTTTATAACTATTTTGCACTCACTACACTCAGATTTTGATTGGCACGCGATATAGAAGCATATGTTAGGACTTTTACATCATTTTTACAACATTTTATGAATTTTGTCGATTTTTCCCTTTTTTTTCGACATGCTATAGTATGACTTTTTTTTTTCCTGAAAAAATTGATCATGGCTTTTTATGGCTGTTTTGGACTCACTACACTGAGACTTGGTGCATCAAGCGATATGAGCGATTTTTACGACTCTTTATGAATTTTAAATATTTTTTTATTAATATATTCTGACTGACTTTTTAGTGAATTTTTGACATTTATGACCTTTTTTTAACAATATGATCAAGGCTTTTTTTTTAAAGATTATTTTCTTGCATAGACACCTTTGTATTTAGCGTTGGATAGAGAGGAAACATGGGAGAGAGAGGGGGATGTGACATATATCAAAGGATGTCCAGCTGGGATTCGAACCTGAGGTTGCTGCATATATGCAGACATGGGTAAATGGCATGCACTCTAACCACTCAACCACCTGCCTGCCATGAATAAGCCTTTTTATGACTGTTTCGGACTCACTACACTCAGATTTTGATTGACACGCGATATAGAAGCATATGTTAGGACTTTTACATCATTTTTACAACATTTTATGAATTTTGTCGATTTTTCACTTTTTTTTCGACATGCTATAGTATGACTTTTTTTTTCCTGAAAAAATTGATCATGGCTTTTTATGGCTGTTTTGGACTCACTACACTGAGACTTGGTGCATCAAGCGATATGAGCGATTTTTATGACTCTTTAACAATTTTAAATATTTTTTTTATGAATATATTCTGACTGACTTTTTCGTGAATTTTCGACATGCTATAGTATGACTTTTTTTTTGGGGTGGGGGGAATATGACTTAGCCTTTTTCTGACTGTTTCGGACTCACTACACTCAGATTTTGATTGACACGCGATATAGAAGCATATGTTAGGACTTTTACATCATTTTTACAACATTTTATGAATTTTGTCGATTTTTCACTTTTTTTTCGACATGCTATAGTATGACTTTTTTTTTCCTGAAAAAATTGATCATGGCTTTTTATGGCTGTTTTGGACTCACTACACTGAGACTTGGTGCATCAAGCGATATGAGCGATTTTTATGACTCTTTAACAATTTTAAATATTTTTTTTATGAATATATTCTGACTGACTTTTTCGTGAATTTTCGACATGCTATAGTATGACTTTTTTTTTGGGGTGGGGGGAATATGACTTAGCCTTTTTATAACTATTTTGCACTCACTACACTCAGATTTTGATTGACACGCGATATAGAAGCATATGTTAGGACTTTTACATCATTTTTACAACATTTTATGAATTTTGTCGATTTTTCACTTTTTTTTCGACATGCTATAGTATGACTTTTTTTTTCCTGAAAAAATTGATCATGGCTTTTTATGGCTGTTTTGGACTCACTACACTGAGACTTGGTGCATCAAGCGATATGAGCGATTTTTATGACTCTTTAACAATTTTAAATATTTTTTTATTAATATATTCTGACTGACTTTTTCGTGAATTTTTGACATGCTATAGCATGACCTTTTTTTAACAATATGATCAAGGCTTTTTTTTTTTCAAGATTATTTTCTTGCATAGACACCTTTGTATTTAGCGGTGGATAGAGAGGAAACATGGGAGAGAGAGGGGGATGTGACATATATCAAAGGATATCCAGCTGGGATTCGAACCTGAGGTTGCTGCATATATGCAGACATGGGTAAATGGCATGCACTCAAACCACTCAACCACCTGCCTGCCATGAATAAGCCTTTTTATGACTGTTTTGGACTCACTACACTCAGATTTTGATTGACACGCGATATAGAAGCATATGTTAGGACTTTTACATCATTTTTACAACATTTTATGAATTTTGTCGATTTTTCACTTTTTTTTCGACATGCTATAGTATGACTTTTTTTTTCCTGAAAAAATTGATCATGGCTTTTTATGGCTGTTTTGGACTCACTACACTGAGACTTGGTGCATCAAGCGAGATGAGCGATTTTTATGACTCTTTAACAATTTTAAATATTTTTTTATGAATATATTCTGACTGACTTTTTCGTGAATTTTCGACGTGCTATAGTATGACTTTTTTTTTGGGGTGGGGGGAATATGACTTAGCCTTTTTATAACTATTTTGCACTCACTACACTCAGATTTTGATTGACACGCGATATAGAAGCATATGTTAGGACTTTTACATCATTTTTACAACATTTTATGAATTTTGTCGATTTTTCACTTTTTTTTCGACATGCTATAGTATGACTTTTTTTTTCCTGAAAAAATTGATCATGGCTTTTTATGGCTGTTTTGGACTCACTACACTGAGACTTGGTGCATCAAGCGATATGAGCGATTTTTATGACTCTTTAACAATTTTAAATATTTTTTTATTAATATATTCTGACTGACTTTTTCGTGAATTTTTGACATGCTATAGCATGACCTTTTTTTAACAATATGATCAAGGCTTTTTTTTTTAAAGATTATTTTCTTGCATAGACACCTTTGTATTTAGCGTTGGATAGAGAGGAAACATGGGAGAGAGAGGGGGATGTGACATATATCAAAGGATGTCCAGCTGGGATTCGAACCTGAGGTTGCTGCATATATGCAGACATGGGTAAATGGCATGCACTCTAACCACTCAACCACCTGCCTGCCATGAATAAGCCTTTTTATGACTGTTTCGGACTCACTACACTCAGATTTTGATTGACACGCGATATAGAAGCATATGTTAGGACTTTTACATCATTTTTACAACATTTTATGAATTTTGTCGATTTTTCACTTTTTTTTCGACATGCTATAGTGTGACTTTTTTTTTCCTGAAAAAATTGATCATGGCTTTTTATGGCTGTTTTGGACTCACTACACTGAGACTTGGTGCATCAAGCGAGATGAGCGATTTTTATGACTCTTTAACAATTTTAAATATTTTTTTATGAATATATTCTGACTGACTTTTTCGTGAATTTTCGACGTGCTATAGTATGACTTTTTTTTTGGGGTGGGGGGAATATGACTTAGCCTTTTTATAACTATTTTGCACTCACTACACTCAGATTTTGATTGACACGCGATATAGAAGCATATGTTAGGACTTTTACATCATTTTTACAACATTTTATGAATTTTGTCGATTTTTCACTTTTTTTTCGACATGCTATAGTATGACTTTTTTTTTCCTGAAAAAATTGATCATGGCTTTTTATGGCTGTTTTGGACTCACTACACTGAGACTTGGTGCATCAAGCGATATGAGCGATTTTTATGACTCTTTAACAATTTTAAATATTTTTTTATTAATATATTCTGACTGACTTTTTCGTGAATTTTTGACATGCTATAGCATGACCTTTTTTTAACAATATGATCAAGGCTTTTTTTTTTAAAGATTATTTTCTTGCATAGACACCTTTGTATTTAGCGTTGGATAGAGAGGAAACATGGGAGAGAGAGGGGGATGTGACATATATCAAAGGATGTCCAGCTGGGATTCGAACCTGAGGTTGCTGCATATATGCAGACATGGGTAAATGGCATGCACTCTAACCACTCAACCACCTGCCTGCCATGAATAAGCCTTTTTATGACTGTTTCGGACTCACTACACTCAGATTTTGATTGACACGCGATATAGAAGCATATGTTAGGACTTTTACATCATTTTTACAACATTTTATGAATTTTGTCGATTTTTCACTTTTTTTTCGACATGCTATAGTATGACTTTTTTTTTCCTGAAAAAATTGATCATGGCTTTTTATGGCTGTTTTGGACTCACTACACTGAGACTTGGTGCATCAAGCGATATGAGCGATTTTTATGACTCTTTAACAATTTTAAATATTTTTTTATTAATATATTCTGACTGACTTTTTCGTGAATTTTCGACGTGCTATAGTATGACTTTTTTTTTGGGGTGGGGGGAATATGACTTAGCCTTTTTATAACTATTTTGCACTCACTACACTCAGATTTTGATTGACACGCGATATAGAAGCATATGTTAGGACTTTTACATCATTTTTACAACATTTTATGAATTTTGTCGATTTTTCACTTTTTTTTCGACATGCTATAGTATGACTTTTTTTTTCCTGAAAAAATTGATCATGGCTTTTTATGGCTGTTTTGGACTCACTACACTGAGACTTGGTGCATCAAGCGATATGAGCGATTTTTATGACTCTTTAACAATTTTAAATATTTTTTTATTAATATATTCTGACTGACTTTTTCGTGAATTTTTGACATGCTATAGCATGACCTTTTTTTAACAATATGATCAAGGCTTTTTTTTTTTCAAGATTATTTTCTTGCATAGACACCTTTGTATTTAGCGGTGGATAGAGAGGAAACATGGGAGAGAGAGGGGGATGTGACATATATCAAAGGATATCCAGCTGGGATTCGAACCTGAGGTTGCTGCATATATGCAGACATGGGTAAATGGCATGCACTCAAACCACTCAACCACCTGCCTGCCATGAATAAGCCTTTTTATGACTGTTTTGGACTCACTACACTCAGATTTTGATTGACACGCGATATAGAAGCATATGTTAGGACTTTTACATCATTTTTACAACATTTTATGAATTTTGTCGATTTTTCACTTTTTTTTCGACATGCTATAGTGTGACTTTTTTTTTCCTGAAAAAATTGATCATGGCTTTTTATGGCTGTTTTGGACTCACTACACTGAGACTTGGTGCATCAAGCGAGATGAGCGATTTTTATGACTCTTTAACAATTTTAAATATTTTTTTATGAATATATTCTGACTGACTTTTTCGTGAATTTTCGACGTGCTATAGTATGACTTTTTTTTTGGGGTGGGGGGAATATGACTTAGCCTTTTTATAACTATTTTGCACTCACTACACTCAGATTTTGATTGACACGCGATATAGAAGCATATGTTAGGACTTTTACATCATTTTTACAACATTTTATGAATTTTGTCGATTTTTCACTTTTTTTTCGACATGCTATAGTATGACTTTTTTTTTCCTGAAAAAATTGATCATGGCTTTTTATGGCTGTTTTGGACTCACTACACTGAGACTTGGTGCATCAAGCGATATGAGCGATTTTTATGACTCTTTAACAATTTTAAATATTTTTTTATTAATATATTCTGACTGACTTTTTCGTGAATTTTTGACATGCTATAGCATGACCTTTTTTTAACAATATGATCAAGGCTTTTTTTTTTAAAGATTATTTTCTTGCATAGACACCTTTGTATTTAGCGTTGGATAGAGAGGAAACATGGGAGAGAGAGGGGGATGTGACATATATCAAAGGATGTCCAGCTGGGATTCGAACCTGAGGTTGCTGCATATATGCAGACATGGGTAAATGGCATGCACTCTAACCACTCAACCACCTGCCTGCCATGAATAAGCCTTTTTATGACTGTTTCGGACTCACTACACTCAGATTTTGATTGACACGCGATATAGAAGCATATGTTAGGACTTTTACATCATTTTTACAACATTTTATGAATTTTGTCGATTTTTCACTTTTTTTTCGACATGCTATAGTGTGACTTTTTTTTTCCTGAAAAAATTGATCATGGCTTTTTATGGCTGTTTTGGACTCACTACACTGAGACTTGGTGCATCAAGCGAGATGAGCGATTTTTATGACTCTTTAACAATTTTAAATATTTTTTTATGAATATATTCTGACTGACTTTTTCGTGAATTTTCGACGTGCTATAGTATGACTTTTTTTTTGGGGTGGGGGGAATATGACTTAGCCTTTTTATAACTATTTTGCACTCACTACACTCAGATTTTGATTGACACGCGATATAGAAGCATATGTTAGGACTTTTACATCATTTTTACAACATTTTATGAATTTTGTCGATTTTTCACTTTTTTTTCGACATGCTATAGTATGACTTTTTTTTTCCTGAAAAAATTGATCATGGCTTTTTATGGCTGTTTTGGACTCACTACACTGAGACTTGGTGCATCAAGCGATATGAGCGATTTTTATGACTCTTTAACAATTTTAAATATTTTTTTATTAATATATTCTGACTGACTTTTTCGTGAATTTTTGACATGCTATAGCATGACCTTTTTTTAACAATATGATCAAGGCTTTTTTTTTAAAGATTATTTTCTTGCATAGACACCTTTGTATTTAGCGTTGGATAGAGAGGAAACATGGGAGAGAGAGGGGGATGTGACATATATCAAAGGATGTCCAGCTGGGATTCGAACCTGAGGTTGCTGCATATATGCAGACATGGGTAAATGGCATGCACTCTAACCACTCAACCACCTGCCTGCCATGAATAAGCCTTTTTATGACTGTTTCGGACTCACTACACTCAGATTTTGATTGACACGCGATATAGAAGCATATGTTAGGACTTTTACATCATTTTTACAACATTTTATGAATTTTGTCGATTTTTCACTTTTTTTTCGACATGCTATAGTATGACTTTTTTTTTCCTGAAAAAATTGATCATGGCTTTTTATGGCTGTTTTGGACTCACTACACTGAGACTTGGTGCATCAAGCGATATGAGCGATTTTTATGACTCTTTAACAATTTTAAATATTTTTTTATTAATATATTCTGACTGACTTTTTTGTGAATTTTCGACGTGCTATAGTATGACTTTTTTTTTGGGGTGGGGGGAATATGACTTAGCCTTTTTATAACTATTTTGCACTCACTACACTCAGATTTTGATTGACACGCGATATAGAAGCATATGTTAGGACTTTTACATCATTTTTACAACATTTTATGAATTTTGTCGATTTTTCACTTTTTTTTCGACATGCTATAGTATGACTTTTTTTTTCCTGAAAAAATTGATCATGGCTTTTTATGGCTGTTTTGGACTCACTACACTGAGACTTGGTGCATCAAGCGAGATGAGCGATTTTTATGACTCTTTAACAATTTTAAATATTTTTTTATGAATATATTCTGACTGACTTTTTCGTGAATTTTCGACGTGCTATAGTATGACTTTTTTTTTGGGGTGGGGGGAATATGACTTAGCCTTTTTATAACTATTTTGCACTCACTACACTCAGATTTTGATTGACACGCGATATAGAAGCATATGTTAGGACTTTTACATCATTTTTACAACATTTTATGAATTTTGTCGATTTTTCCCTTTTTTTTCGACATGCTATAGTATGACTTTTTTTTTTCCTGAAAAAATTGATCATGGCTTTTTATGGCTGTTTTGGACTCACTACACTGAGACTTGGTGCATCAAGCGATATGAGCGATTTTTATGACTCTTTAACAATTTTAAATATTTTTTTATTAATATATTCTGACTGACTTTTTAGTGAATTTTTGACATTTATGACCTTTTTTTAACAATATGATCAAGGCTTTTTTTTTTAAAGATTATTTTCTTGCATAGACACCTTTGTATTTAGCGTTGGATAGAGAGGAAACATGGGAGAGAGAGGGGGATGTGACATATATCAAAGGATGTCCAGCTGGGATTCGAACCTGAGGTTGCTGCATATATGCAGACATGGGTAAATGGCATGCACTCTAACCACTCAACCACCTGCCTGCCATGAATAAGCCTTTTTATGACTGTTTCGGACTCACTACACTCAGATTTTGATTGACACGCGATATAGAAGCATATGTTAGGACTTTTACATCATTTTTACAACATTTTATGAATTTTGTCGATTTTTCACTTTTTTTTCGACATGCTATAGTATGACTTTTTTTTTCCTGAAAAAATTGATCATGGCTTTTTATGGCTGTTTTGGACTCACTACACTGAGACTTGGTGCATCAAGCGATATGAGCGATTTTTATGACTCTTTAACAATTTTAAATATTTTTTTTATGAATATATTCTGACTGACTTTTTCGTGAATTTTCGACATGCTATAGTATGACTTTTTTTTTGGGGTGGGGGGAATATGACTTAGCCTTTTTATAACTATTTTGCACTCACTACACTCAGATTTTGATTGACACGCGATATAGAAGCATATGTTAGGACTTTTACATCATTTTTACAACATTTTATGAATTTTGTCGATTTTTCACTTTTTTTTCGACATGCTATAGTATGACTTTTTTTTTCCTGAAAAAATTGATCATGGCTTTTTATGGCTGTTTTGGACTCACTACACTGAGACTTGGTGCATCAAGCGATATGAGCGATTTTTATGACTCTTTAACAATTTTAAATATTTTTTTATTAATATATTCTGACTGACTTTTTCGTGAATTTTTGACATGCTATAGCATGACCTTTTTTTAACAATATGATCAAGGCTTTTTTTTTTTCAAGATTATTTTCTTGCATAGACACCTTTGTATTTAGCGGTGGATAGAGAGGAAACATGGGAGAGAGAGGGGGATGTGACATATATCAAAGGATATCCAGCTGGGATTCGAACCTGAGGTTGCTGCATATATGCAGACATGGGTAAATGGCATGCACTCAAACCACTCAACCACCTGCCTGCCATGAATAAGCCTTTTTATGACTGTTTTGGACTCACTACACTCAGATTTTGATTGACACGCGATATAGAAGCATATGTTAGGACTTTTACATCATTTTTACAACATTTTATGAATTTTGTCGATTTTTCACTTTTTTTTCGACATGCTATAGTGTGACTTTTTTTTTCCTGAAAAAATTGATCATGGCTTTTTATGGCTGTTTTGGACTCACTACACTGAGACTTGGTGCATCAAGCGAGATGAGCGATTTTTATGACTCTTTAACAATTTTAAATATTTTTTTATGAATATATTCTGACTGACTTTTTCGTGAATTTTCGACGTGCTATAGTATGACTTTTTTTTTGGGGTGGGGGGAATATGACTTAGCCTTTTTATAACTATTTTGCACTCACTACACTCAGATTTTGATTGACACGCGATATAGAAGCATATGTTAGGACTTTTACATCATTTTTACAACATTTTATGAATTTTGTCGATTTTTCACTTTTTTTTCGACATGCTATAGTATGACTTTTTTTTTCCTGAAAAAATTGATCATGGCTTTTTATGGCTGTTTTGGACTCACTACACTGAGACTTGGTGCATCAAGCGATATGAGCGATTTTTATGACTCTTTAACAATTTTAAATATTTTTTTATTAATATATTCTGACTGACTTTTTCGTGAATTTTTGACATGCTATAGCATGACCTTTTTTTAACAATATGATCAAGGCTTTTTTTTTTAAAGATTATTTTCTTGCATAGACACCTTTGTATTTAGCGTTGGATAGAGAGGAAACATGGGAGAGAGAGGGGGATGTGACATATATCAAAGGATGTCCAGCTGGGATTCGAACCTGAGGTTGCTGCATATATGCAGACATGGGTAAATGGCATGCACTCTAACCACTCAACCACCTGCCTGCCATGAATAAGCCTTTTTATGACTGTTTCGGACTCACTACACTCAGATTTTGATTGACACGCGATATAGAAGCATATGTTAGGACTTTTACATCATTTTTACAACATTTTATGAATTTTGTCGATTTTTCACTTTTTTTTCGACATGCTATAGTATGACTTTTTTTTTCCTGAAAAAATTGATCATGGCTTTTTATGGCTGTTTTGGACTCACTACACTGAGACTTGGTGCATCAAGCGATATGAGCGATTTTTATGACTCTTTAACAATTTTAAATATTTTTTTATTAATATATTCTGACTGACTTTTTCGTGAATTTTCGACGTGCTATAGTATGACTTTTTTTTTGGGGTGGGGGGAATATGACTTAGCCTTTTTATAACTATTTTGCACTCACTACACTCAGATTTTGATTGACACGCGATATAGAAGCATATGTTAGGACTTTTACATCATTTTTACAACATTTTATGAATTTTGTCGATTTTTCACTTTTTTTTCGACATGCTATAGTATGACTTTTTTTTTCCTGAAAAAATTGATCATGGCTTTTTATGGCTGTTTTGGACTCACTACACTGAGACTTGGTGCATCAAGCGAGATGAGCGATTTTTATGACTCTTTAACAATTTTAAATATTTTTTTATGAATATATTCTGACTGACTTTTTCGTGAATTTTCGACGTGCTATAGTATGACTTTTTTTTTGGGGTGGGGGGAATATGACTTAGCCTTTTTATAACTATTTTGCACTCACTACACTCAGATTTTGATTGACACGCGATATAGAAGCATATGTTAGGACTTTTACATCATTTTTACAACATTTTATGAATTTTGTCGATTTTTCCCTTTTTTTTCGACATGCTATAGTATGACTTTTTTTTTTCCTGAAAAAATTGATCATGGCTTTTTATGGCTGTTTTGGACTCACTACACTGAGACTTGGTGCATCAAGCGATATGAGCGATTTTTATGACTCTTTAACAATTTTAAATATTTTTTTATTAATATATTCTGACTGACTTTTTAGTGAATTTTTGACATTTATGACCTTTTTTTAACAATATGATCAAGGCTTTTTTTTTTAAAGATTATTTTCTTGCATAGACACCTTTGTATTTAGCGTTGGATAGAGAGGAAACATGGGAGAGAGAGGGGGATGTGACATATATCAAAGGATGTCCAGCTGGGATTCGAACCTGAGGTTGCTGCATATATGCAGACATGGGTAAATGGCATGCACTCTAACCACTCAACCACCTGCCTGCCATGAATAAGCCTTTTTATGACTGTTTCGGACTCACTACACTCAGATTTTGATTGACACGCGATATAGAAGCATATGTTAGGACTTTTACATCATTTTTACAACATTTTATGAATTTTGTCGATTTTTCACTTTTTTTTCGACATGCTATAGTATGACTTTTTTTTTCCTGAAAAAATTGATCATGGCTTTTTATGGCTGTTTTGGACTCACTACACTGAGACTTGGTGCATCAAGCGATATGAGCGATTTTTATGACTCTTTAACAATTTTAAATATTTTTTTATTAATATATTCTGACTGACTTTTTCGTGAATTTTCGACGTGCTATAGTATGACTTTTTTTTTGGGGTGGGGGGAATATGACTTAGCCTTTTTATAACTATTTTGCACTCACTACACTCAGATTTTGATTGACACGCGATATAGAAGCATATGTTAGGACTTTTACATCATTTTTACAACATTTTATGAATTTTGTCGATTTTTCACTTTTTTTTCGACATGCTATAGTATGACTTTTTTTTTCCTGAAAAAATTGATCATGGCTTTTTATGGCTGTTTTGGACTCACTACACTGAGACTTGGTGCATCAAGCGATATGAGCGATTTTTATGACTCTTTAACAATTTTAAATATTTTTTTATTAATATATTCTGACTGACTTTTTCGTGAATTTTCGACGTGCTATAGTATGACTTTTTTTTTGGGGTGGGGGGAATATGACTAAGCCTTTTTATAACTATTTTGCACTCACTACACTCAGATTTTGATTGGCACGCGATATAGAAGCATATGTTAGGACTTTTACATCATTTTTACAACATTTTATGAATTTTGTCGATTTTTCCCTTTTTTTTCGACATGCTATAGTATGACTTTTTTTTTTCCTGAAAAAATTGATCATGGCTTTTTATGGCTGTTTTGGACTCACTACACTGAGACTTGGTGCATCAAGCGATATGAGCGATTTTTATGACTCTTTAACAATTTTAAATATTTTTTTATTAATATATTCTGACTGACTTTTTAGTGAATTTTTGACATTTATGACCTTTTTTTAACAATATGATCAAGGCTTTTTTTTTTAAAGATTATTTTCTTGCATAGACACCTTTGTATTTAGCGGTGGATAGAGAGGAAACATGGGAGAGAGAGGGGGATGTGACATATATCAAAGGATGTCCAGCTGGGATTCGAACCTGAGGTTGCTGCATATATGCAGACATGGGTAAATGGCATGCACTCTAACCACTCAACCACCTGCCTGCCATGAATAAGCCTTTTTATGACTGTTTCGGACTCACTACACTCAGATTTTGATTGACACGCGATATAGAAGCATATGTTAGGACTTTTACATCATTTTTACAACATTTTATGAATTTTGTCGATTTTTCACTTTTTTTTCGACATGCTATAGTATGACTTTTTTTTTCCTGAAAAAATTGATCATGGCTTTTTATGGCTGTTTTGGACTCACTACACTGAGACTTGGTGCATCAAGCGATATGAGCGATTTTTATGACTCTTTAACAATTTTAAATATTTTTTTTATGAATATATTCTGACTGACTTTTTCGTGAATTTTCGACATGCTATAGTATGACTTTTTTTTTGGGGTGGGGGGAATATGACTTAGCCTTTTTATAACTATTTTGCACTCACTACACTCAGATTTTGATTGACACGCGATATAGAAGCATATGTTAGGACTTTTACATCATTTTTACAACATTTTATGAATTTTGTCGATTTTTCACTTTTTTTTCGACATGCTATAGTATGACTTTTTTTTTCCTGAAAAAATTGATCATGGCTTTTTATGGCTGTTTTGGACTCACTACACTGAGACTTGGTGCATCAAGCGATATGAGCGATTTTTATGACTCTTTAACAATTTTAAATATTTTTTTATTAATATATTCTGACTGACTTTTTCGTGAATTTTTGACATGCTATAGCATGACCTTTTTTTAACAATATGATCAAGGCTTTTTTTTTTAAAGATTATTTTCTTGCATAGACACCTTTGTATTTAGCGTTGGATAGAGAGGAAACATGGGAGAGAGAGGGGGATGTGACATATATCAAAGGATGTCCAGCTGGGATTCGAACCTGAGGTTGCTGCATATATGCAGACATGGGTAAAGGGCATGCACTCTAACCACTCAACCACCTGCCTGCCATGAATAAGCCTTTTTATGACTGTTTCGGACTCACTACACTCAGATTTTGATTGACACGCGATATAGAAGCATATGTTAGGACTTTTACATCATTTTTACAACATTTTATGAATTTTGTCGATTTTTCACTTTTTTTTCGACATGCTATAGTATGACTTTTTTTTTCCTGAAAAAATTGATCATGGCTTTTTATGGCTGTTTTGGACTCACTACACTGAGACTTGGTGCATCAAGCGATATGAGCGATTTTTATGACTCTTTAACAATTTTAAATATTTTTTTATTAATATATTCTGACTGACTTTTTCGTGAATTTTCGACGTGCTATAGTATGACTTTTTTTTTGGGGTGGGGGGAATATGACTTAGCCTTTTTATAACTATTTTGCACTCACTACACTCAGATTTTGATTGACACGCGATATAGAAGCATATGTTAGGACTTTTACATCATTTTTACAACATTTTATGAATTTTGTCGATTTTTCACTTTTTTTTCGACATGCTATAGTATGACTTTTTTTTTCCTGAAAAAATTGATCATGGCTTTTTATGGCTGTTTTGGACTCACTACACTGAGACTTGGTGCATCAAGCGATATGAGCGATTTTTATGACTCTTTAACAATTTTAAATATTTTTTTATTAATATATTCTGACTGACTTTTTCGTGAATTTTTGACATGCTATAGCATGACCTTTTTTTAACAATATGATCAAGGCTTTTTTTTTTAAAGATTATTTTCTTGCATAGACACCTTTGTATTTAGCGTTGGATAGAGAGGAAACATGGGAGAGAGAGGGGGATGTGACATATATCAAAGGATGTCCAGCTGGGATTCGAACCTGAGGTTGCTGCATATATGCAGACATGGGTAAATGGCATGCACTCTAACCACTCAACCACCTGCCTGCCATGAATAAGCCTTTTTATGACTGTTTCGGACTCACTACACTCAGATTTTGATTGACACGCGATATAGAAGCATATGTTAGGACTTTTACATCATTTTTACAACATTTTATGAATTTTGTCGATTTTTCACTTTTTTTTCGACATGCTATAGTATGACTTTTTTTTTCCTGAAAAAATTGATCATGGCTTTTTAAGGCTGTTTTGGACTCACTACACTGAGACTTGGTGCATCAAGCGATATGAGCGATTTTTATGACTCTTTAACAATTTTAAATATTTTTTTATTAATATATTCTGACTGACTTTTTCGTGAATTTTCGACGTGCTATAGTATGACTTTTTTTTTGGGGTGGGGGGAATATGACTTAGCCTTTTTATAACTATTTTGCACTCACTACACTCAGATTTTGATTGACACGCGATATAGAAGCATATGTTAGGACTTTTACATCATTTTTACAACATTTTATGAATTTTGTCGATTTTTCACTTTTTTTTCGACATGCTATAGTATGACTTTTTTTTTCCTGAAAAAATTGATCATGGCTTTTTATGGCTGTTTTGGACTCACTACACTGAGACTTGGTGCATCAAGCGATATGAGCGATTTTTATGACTCTTTAACAATTTTAAATATTTTTTTATTAATATATTCTGACTGACTTTTTCGTGAATTTTCGACGTGCTATAGTATGACTTTTTTTTTGGGGTGGGGGGAATATGACTAAGCCTTTTTATAACTATTTTGCACTCACTACACTCAGATTTTGATTGGCACGCGATATAGAAGCATATGTTAGGACTTTTACATCATTTTTACAACATTTTATGAATTTTGTCGATTTTTCCCTTTTTTTTCGACATGCTATAGTATGACTTTTTTTTTTCCTGAAAAAATTGATCATGGCTTTTTATGGCTGTTTTGGACTCACTACACTGAGACTTGGTGCATCAAGCGATATGAGCGATTTTTATGACTCTTTAACAATTTTAAATATTTTTTTATTAATATATTCTGACTGACTTTTTAGTGAATTTTTGACATTTATGACCTTTTTTTAACAATATGATCAAGGCTTTTTTTTTTAAAGATTATTTTCTTGCATAGACACCTTTGTATTTAGCGGTGGATAGAGAGGAAACATGGGAGAGAGAGGGGGATGTGACATATATCAAAGGATGTCCAGCTGGGATTCGAACCTGAGGTTGCTGCATATATGCAGACATGGGTAAATGGCATGCACTCTAACCACTCAACCACCTGCCTGCCACGAATAAGCCTTTTTATGACTGTTTCGGACTCACTACACTCAGATTTTGATTGACACGCGATATAGAAGCATATGTTAGGACTTTTACATCATTTTTACAACATTTTATGAATTTTGTCGATTTTTCACTTTTTTTTCGACATGCTATAGTATGACTTTTTTTTTCCTGAAAAAATTGATCATGGCTTTTTATGGCTGTTTTGGACTCACTACACTGAGACTTGGTGCATCAAGCGATATGAGCGATTTTTATGACTCTTTAAAAATTTTAAATATTTTTTTTATGAATATATTCTGACTGACTTTTTCGTGAATTTTCGACATGCTATAGTATGACTTTTTTTTTGGGGTGGGGGGAATATGACACAGGCTGTATCCGAAACCGCATACTATACTGCTAGTACGTACTGATTTGGCCAAAATGTAGTATGCAGTATGCAGTATGCAAACAAAAGCAAAATCTGCAGTATGCGAAAAGTTCCCGGATGTCGTACTGATTCGGAGAATATTTCCAGTATGCATCCGACCAGTCTACTCTGCCTACTGTTTCCCACAATGCAATGCGCTGGAGCCTGGATAAATCGAGTAATGACGGAGCAAGAGAGCGTTTCCAGGGAAATACAAACGCCGGAGCTGGGACGAAAAAAAAAAAAAAAAACGCCGGAGCAGTACGGCGTTTATATTTGTTTACATAAGTACAGTGCAGGGCCGGAGTGGGACTCATTTTCAGCCCTGGAGTTTCATACCTCAGACCGGCCCACTTTAGATCACGACCTATTATATTAAAATAATGTAATTATAACTTTACATGTTAAGCATACAATAGCGCACTGTTCTCTAAAGCCTTGTAATTCCGTGTATTTTCACACAGCCTTGTGGGCACAAGTGCCCATAGTTCGGCCGTGTTCAGCTGTCTGTTTCCCGGCTGGTTTGCGTGCGGCGCGTCTTGGCGTTTCGCGTTCGACGGAGAGTCCGCCTGTGTGGACTCTTGTGGACCTGGGCGGGCCGGTGTTTGACCGATGTCCGCGGGCTTTTCAGCCAGCTCGGAGGGTGATAGTCCCGACAGTTCGGCTGGGTTCTTGTGTCTATTTACCTGCGGGAATCCCCGCGACGCATACACGTGATATCCACTCCACTCAGTGCCATGACTGAACACCGGCACAAAAATAAATAAAAATCATAATTGAACACCGGCCCTCGCGGCCCAAAAGTCAGACCGGCCCACCGGGAATTGTCCCGGTCCTCCCGATTAGCCACTCCGGGCCTGGTACAGTGCATAGGCTACTTGATTATTGTGACGAAAGCTATATAGGTAGCCTACAATAGAAATCCAGGCTGTTGTACATATGAAATGAAAAAAAGTACTCTCTTTTATTAATATTTGGTGATTTCTGTACATGTAGAGCTCCCGAGACAGCGCTATATACTGTATACTGTCCACTACAAACAGCGGTTAAGATAACTGGCTTGCTGTCTCCCCCGGGACGACGACGCATGTTGGCCGGCGGAACACCTCTGGAGACGGGCTGCTGCCTCTGAGACGACCCGCTCCTTCCGGAGCTTCACTTCTCCGAAAACATCGAGGCAAATTACTAAACAGCCGTCATTTGGGTAAACTAACCGCACATTGGGGATCTAAACGGTTACTTTCTCGCATGAAAAAATATTAAAATTTAATAAAGTGACATAATAACAGCGCTACAGCGGGAAATAAAACAGCTTTTCGCCTGTTTTACAACTACCGCTGCCGGTCGCCACGAAATGCATTCTGGGAAACTTGCATACTGCATACTGCGGTGTGAACGGCGTCGGTCTGCTGAAGTAGCATACTGAATCCCACATTCAGTACGCAGTATACAGTATATACTAACGCAGTATGTAGTAGGCAGTACGGTAGTATGCGGTTTCGGATACAGCTTTAGCCTTTTTATAACTATTTTGCACTCACTACACTCAGATTTTGATTGACACGCGATATAGAAGCATATGTTAGGACTTTTACATCATTTTTACAACATTTTATGAATTTTGTCGATTTTTCACTTTTTTTTCGACATGCTATAGTATGACTTTTTTTTTCCTGAAAAAATTGATCATGGCTTTTTATGGCTGTTTTGGACTCACTACACTGAGACTTGGTGCATCAAGCGATATGAGCGATTTTTATGACTCTTTAACAATTTTAAATATTTTTTTATTAATATATTCTGACTGACTTTTTCGTGAATTTTTGACATGCTATAGCATGACCTTTTTTTAACAATATGATCAAGGCTTTTTTTTTTAAAGATTATTTTCTTGCATAGACACCTTTGTATTTAGCGTTGGATAGAGAGGAAACATGGGAGAGAGAGGGGGATGTGACATATATCAAAGGATGTCCAGCTGGGATTCGAACCTGAGGTTGCTGCATATATGCAGACATGGGTAAATGGCATGCACTCTAACCACTCAACCACCTGCCTGCCATGAATAAGCCTTTTATGACTGTTTCGGACTCACTACACTCAGATTTTGATTGACACGCGATATAGAAGCATATGTTAGGACTTTTACATCATTTTTACAACATTTTATGAATTTTGTCAATTTTTCACTTTTTTTTCGACATGCTATAGTATGACTTTTTTTTTCCTGAAAAAATTGATCATGGCTTTTTATGGCTGTTTTGGACTCACTACACTGAGACTTGGTGCATCAAGCGATATGAGCGATTTTTATGACTCTTTAACAATTTTAAATATTTTTTTTATGAATATATTCTGACTGACTTTTTCGTGAATTTTTGACATGCTATAGCATGACCTTTTTTTAACAATATGATCAAGGCTTTTTTTTTTTCAAGATTATTTTCTTGCATAGACACCTTTGTATTTAGCGGTGGATAGAGAGGAAACATGGGAGAGAGAGGGGGATGTGACATATATCAAAGGATATCCAGCTGGGATTCGAACCTGAGGTTGCTGCATATATGCAGACATGGGTAAATGGCATGCACTCAAACCACTCAACCACCTGCCTGCCATGAATAAGCCTTTTTATGACTGTTTTGGACTCACTACACTCAGATTTTGATTGACACGCGATATAGAAGCATATGTTAGGACTTTTACATCATTTTTACAACATTTTATGAATTTTGTCGATTTTTCACTTTTTTTTCGACATGCTATAGTGTGACTTTTTTTTTCCTGAAAAAATTGATCATGGCTTTTTATGGCTGTTTTGGACTCACTACACTGAGACTTGGTGCATCAAGCGAGATGAGCGATTTTTATGACTCTTTAACAATTTTAAATATTTTTTTATGAATATATTCTGACTGACTTTTTCGTGAATTTTCGACGTGCTATAGTATGACTTTTTTTTTGGGGTGGGGGGAATATGACTTAGCCTTTTTATAACTATTTTGCACTCACTACACTCAGATTTTGATTGACACGCGATATAGAAGCATATGTTAGGACTTTTACATCATTTTTACAACATTTTATGAATTTTGTCGATTTTTCACTTTTTTTTCGACATGCTATAGTATGACTTTTTTTTTCCTGAAAAAATTGATCATGGCTTTTTATGGCTGTTTTGGACTCACTACACTGAGACTTGGTGCATCAAGCGATATGAGCGATTTTTATGACTCTTTAACAATTTTAAATATTTTTTTATTAATATATTCTGACTGACTTTTTCGTGAATTTTTGACATGCTATAGCATGACCTTTTTTTAACAATATGATCAAGGCTTTTTTTTTTAAAGATTATTTTCTTGCATAGACACCTTTGTATTTAGCGTTGGATAGAGAGGAAACATGGGAGAGAGAGGGGGATGTGACATATATCAAAGGATGTCCAGCTGGGATTCGAACCTGAGGTTGCTGCATATATGCAGACATGGGTAAATGGCATGCACTCTAACCACTCAACCACCTGCCTGCCATGAATAAGCCTTTTTATGACTGTTTCGGACTCACTACACTCAGATTTTGATTGACACGCGATATAGAAGCATATGTTAGGACTTTTACATCATTTTTACAACATTTTATGAATTTTGTCGATTTTTCACTTTTTTTTCGACATGCTATAGTATGACTTTTTTTTTCCTGAAAAAATTGATCATGGCTTTTTATGGCTGTTTTGGACTCACTACACTGAGACTAGGCGCGTCAAGCGAGATGAGCGATTTTTATGCCTTTTTAACAATTTTAAATATTTTTTTATGAATATATCCTGACTGACTTTTTCGTGAATTTTCGACGTGCTATAGTATGACTTTTTTTTTGGGGTGGGGGGAATATGACTAAGCCTTTTTATAACTATTTTGCACTCACTACACTCAGATTTTGATTGACACGCGATATAGAAGCATATGTTAGGACTTTTACATCATTTTTACAACATTTTATGAATTTTGTCGATTTTTCACTTTTTTTTCGACATGCTATAGTATGACTTTTTTTTTCCTGAAAAAATTGATCATGGCTTTTTATGGCTGTTTTGGACTCACTACACTGAGACTTGGTGCATCAAGCGAGATGAGCGATTTTTATGACTCTTTAACAATTTTAAATATTTTTTTATGAATATATTCTGACTGACTTTTTCGTGAATTTTCGACATGCTATAGCATGACCTTTTTTTAACAATATGATCAAGGCTTTTTTTTTTTAAATATTATTTTCTTGCATAGACACCTTTGTATTTAGCGGTGGATAGAGAGGAAACATGGGAGAGAGAGGGGGATGTGACATATATCAAAGGATGTCCAGCTGGGATTCGAACCTGAGGTTGCTGCATATATGCAGACATGGGTAAATGGCATGCACTCTAACCACTCAACCACCTGCCTGCCATGAATAAGCCTTTTTATGACTGTTTCGGACTCACTACACTCAGATTTTGATTGACACGCGATATAGAAGCATATGTTAGGACTTTTACATCATTTTTACAACATTTTATGAATTTTGTCGATTTTTCACTTTTTTTTCGACATGCTATAGTATGACTTTTTTTTTCCTGAAAAAATTGATCATGGCTTTTTATGGCTGTTTTGGACTCACTACACTGAGACTTGGTGCATCAAGCGATATGAGCGATTTTTATGACTCTTTAACAATTTTAAATATTTTTTTATTAATATATTCTGACTGACTTTTTAGTGAATTTTTGACATTTATGACCTTTTTTTAACAATATGATCAAGGCTTTTTTTTTTAAAGATTATTTTCTTGCATAGACACCTTTGTATTTAGCGGTGGATAGAGAGGAAACATGGGAGAGAGAGGGGGATGTGACATGTATCAAAGGATGTCCAGCCGGGATTCGAACCTGAGGCTGCTGCATATATGTAGACATGGGTAAATGGCATGCACTCAAACCACTCAACCACCTGCCTGCCATGAATAAGCCTTTTTATGACTGTTTCGGACTCACTACACTCAGATTTTGATTGACACGCGATATAGAAGCATATGTTAGGACTTTTACATCATTTTTACAACATTTTATGAATTTTGTTGATTTTTCACTTTTTTTTTGACATGCTATAGTATGACTTTTTTTTTTCCTGAAAAAATTGATCATGGCTTTTTATGGCTGTTTTGGACTCACTACACTGAGACTAGGCGCGTCAAGCGAGATGAGCGATTTTTATGCCTTTTTAACAATTTTAAATATTTTTTTATGAATATATCCTGACTGACTTTTTCGTGAATTTTCGACGTGCTATAGTATGACTTTTTTTTGGGGGTGGGGGGAATATGACTAAGCCTTTTTATGACTGTTTCGGACTCACTACACTCAGATTTTGATTGACACGCGATATAGAAGCATATGTTAGGACTTTTACATCATTTTTACAACATTTTATGAATTTTGTCGATTTTTCACTTTTTTTTCGACATGCTATAGTATGACTTTTTTTTTCCTGAAAAAATTGATCATGGCTTTTTATGGCTGTTTTGGACTCACTACACTGAGACTTGGTGCATCAAGCGATATGAGCGATTTTTATGACTCTTTAACAATTTTAAATATTTTTTTATTAATATATTCTGACTGACTTTTTCGTGAATTTTTGACATGCTATAGCATGACCTTTTTTTAACAATATGATCAAGGCTTTTTTTTTTAAAGATTATTTTCTTGCATAGACACCTTTGTATTTAGCAGTGGATAGAGAGGAAACATGCGAGAGAGAGGGGGATGTGACATGTATCAAAGGATCTCCAGCCGGGATTCGAACCTGAGGCTGCTGCATATATGCAGACATGGGTAAATGGCATGCACTCAAACCACTCAACCACCTGCCTGCCATGAATAAGCCTTTTTATGACTGTTTTGGACTCACTACACTCAGATTTTGATTGACACGCGATATAGAAGCATATGTTAGGACTTTTACATCATTTTTTACAACATTTTATGAATTTTGTCGATTTTTCACTTTTTTTTCGACATGCTATAGTATGACTTTTTTTTTCCTGAAAAAATTGATCATGGCTTTTTATGGCTGTTTTGGACTCACTACACTGAGACTAGGCGCGTCAAGCGAGATGAGCGATTTTTATGCCTTTTTAACAATTTTAAATATTTTTTTATGAATATATCCTGACTGACTTTTTCGTGAATTTTCGACGTGCTATAGTATGACTTTTTTTTGGGGGTTGGGGGAATATGACTAAGCCTTTTTATAACTATTTTGCACTCACTACACTCAGATTTTGATTGACACGCGATATAGAAGCATATGTTAGGACTTGTACATCATTTTTACAACATTTTATGAATTTTGTCGATTTTTCCCTTTTTTTTTTCGACATGCTATAGTATGACTTTTTTTTTCCTGAAAAAATTGATCATGGCTTTTTATGGCTGTTTTGGACTCACTACACTGAGACTTGGTGCATCAAGCGATATGAGCGATTTTTATGACTCTTTAACAATTTTAAATATTTTTTTATTAATATATTCTGACTGACTTTTTCGTGAATTTTTGACATGCTATAGCATGACCTTTTTTTAACAATATGATCAAGGCTTTTTTTTTTAAAGATTATTTTCTTGCATAGACACCTTTGTATTTAGCGGTGGATAGAGAGGAAACATGGGAGAGAGAGGGGGATGTGACATGTATCAAAGGATGTCCAGCCGGGATTCGAACCTAAGGCTGCTGCATATATGCAGACATGGGTAAATGGCATGCACTCAAACCACTCAACCACCTGCCTGCCATGAATAAGCCTTTTTATGACTGTTTCGGACTCACTACACTCAGATTTTGATTGACACGCGATATAGAAGCATATGTTAGGACTTTTACATCATTTTTACAACATTTTATGAATTTTGTTGATTTTTCACTTTTTTTTTGACATGCTATAGTATGACTTTTTTTTTTCCTGAAAAAATTGATCATGGCTTTTTATGGCTGTTTTGGACTCACTACACTGAGACTAGGCGCGTCAAGCGAGATGAGCAATTTTTTTGCCTTTTTAACAATTTTAAATATTTTTTTATGAATATATCCTGACTGACTTTTTCGTGAATTTTCGACGTGCTATAGTATGACTTTTTTTTTGGGGTGGGGGGAATATGACTAAGCCTTTTTATAACTATTTTGCACTCACTACACTCAGATTTTGATTGACACGCGATATAGAAGCATATGTTAGGACTTTTACATCATTTTTACAACATTTTATGAATTTTGTCGATTTTTCCCTTTTTTTTCGACATGCTATAGTATGACTTTTTTTTTTCCTGAAAAAATTGATCATGGCTTTTTATGGCTGTTTTGGACTCACTACACTGAGACTTGGTGCATCAAGCGGTATGAGCGATTTTTATGACTCTTTAACAATTTTAAATATTTTTTTATTAATATATTCTGACTGACTTTTTCGTGAATTTTTGACATGCTATAGCATGACCTTTTTTTAACAATATGATCAAGGCTTTTTTTTTTAAAGATTATTTTCTTGCATAGACACCTTTGTATTTAGCGGTGGATAGAGAGGAAACATGGGAGAGAGAGGGGGATTAGGGATGTGACGCTCGAAGCTGATGTTTCGAAACAGTGTCGAGCTTCCGGAACGCAAGTGTTTCGGACAGTGTTTCGAAATGTGGTTCAAAACGCCCTTGTCACGTGACCACAGGCTTCGTAGTGTTTCATTCAGGTTTCAATCTGTTTTCCACAGGTGGCGCTTGCCACGCGAGGCAATTGCCTAATTAAACAGCTGGTTAATCTAAAACACAAAGCCCCAGAATGCTTAAAAGCCACTCAAACACATCTCATCTTTGTGGGTTTTTGTGAGGAGAGAGATTTTGAGAGATATTGAGAGTTAGTAGAGCGATTTTGAGAGATATAGTGACATAGCGACAGCAATTTGGTGTATCCTTGCAATTGATAGTAAAGTTAGTGATATAGATTAATTGACAGGCTAGAGACAGACAGAAAATGTATCTTGACATACAAAAAATGTGTTTTTATTTGTCCATGTTGAACCTGATTAGCATAGCCTAACTTTCCCAATTCGTTTATCCTTTCCCTACAACATGTTCTCAAGAAAAAGCCTGGGCCATCAGCCTACATTTTAAAACAGAATCATGTAGGCTACTATGAACCTGAAATAACAAAACATCTGGCAAATTTTGATTTAAAAAAATTCTATTTACAAACAGTGTTGGTGGCACTTCTTGGGAATTGAACACCGGACTTTCGGGTGTACGACGCGATTGTTCACCATTAGGCCACGTTACTTTTCGCGGTTGGGCTGACTACCTGACAGCTATTTATATTCTCTGTCTGAACCAGTTGAGTTTCACAGTCAAATTGTCATGTTAGCAAAACTGGCCACTAGATGTCACCATGGAGAACCAGGTTTCGGATTGTTTCGAAACCTCGACACAATTCCGGCGCAATTGCTTCGAACGCTTCGCTGTTTCACAAAGCCTCGTTCTGCCCATCCCTAAGGGGGATGTGACATGTATCAAAGGATGTCCAGCCGGGATTCGAACCTAAGGCTGCTGCATATATGCAGACATGGGTAAATGGCATGCACTCAAACCACTCAACCACCTGCCTGCCATGAATAAGCCTTTTTATGACTGTTTCGGACTCACTACACTCAGATTTTGATTGACACGCGATATAGAAGCATATGTTAGGACTTTTACATCATTTTTACAACATTTTATGAATTTTGTTGATTTTTCACTTTTTTTTTGACATGCTATAGTATGACTTTTTTTTTTCCTGAAAAAATTGATCATGGCGTTTTATGGCTGTTTTGGACTCACTACACTGAGACTAGGCGCGTCAAGCGAGATGAGCGATTTTTATGCCTTTTTAACAATTTTAAATATTTTTTTATGAATATATCCTGACTGACTTTTTCGTGAATTTTCGACGTGCTATAGTATGACTTTTTTTTTGGGGTGGGGGGAATATGACTAAGCCTTTTTATAACTATTTTGCACTCACTACACTCAGATTTTGATTGACACGCGATATAGAAGCATATGTTAGGACTTTTACATCATTTTTACAACATTTTATGAATTTTGTCGATTTTTCCCTTTTTTTTCGACATGCTATAGTATGACTTTTTTTTTTCCTGAAAAAATTGATCATGGCTTTTTATGGCTGTTTTGGACTCACTACAGTGAGACTTGGTGCATCAAGCGGTATGAGCGATTTTTATGACTCTTTAACAATTTTAAATATTTTTTTATTAATATATTCTGACTGACTTTTTCGTGAATTTTTGACATGCTATAGCATGACCTTTTTTTAACAATATGATCAAGGCTTTTTTTTTTAAAGATTATTTTCTTGCATAGACACCTTTGTATTTAGCGGTGGATAGAGAGGAAACATGGGAGAGAGAGGGGGATTAGGGATGTGACGCTCGAAGCTGATGTTTCGAAACAGTGTCGAGCTTCCGGAACGCAAGTGTTTCGGACAGTGTTTCGAAATGTGGTTCAAAACGCCCTTGTCACGTGACCACAGGCTTCGTAGTGTTTCATTCAGGTTTCAATCTGTTTTCCACAGGTGGCGCTTGCCACGCGAGGCAATTGCCTAATTAAACAGCTGGTTAATCTAAAACACAAAGCCCCAGAATGCTTAAAAGCCACTCAAACACATCTCATCTTTGTGGGTTTTTGTGAGGAGAGAGATTTTGAGAGATATTGAGAGTTAGTAGAGCGATTTTGAGAGATATAGTGACATAGCGACAGCAATTTGGTGTATTCTTGTAATTGATAGTAAAGTTAGTGATATAGATTAATTGACAGGCTAGAGACAGACAGAAAATGTATCTTGACATACAAAAAATGTGTTTTTATTTGTCCATGTTGAACCTGATTAGCATAGCCTAACTTTCCCAATTCGTTTATCCTTTCCCTACAACATGTTCTCAAGAAAAAGCCTGGGCCATCAGCCTACATTTTAAAACAGAATCATGTAGGCTACTATGAACCTGAAATAACAAAACATCTGGCAAATTTTGATTTAAAAAAATTCTATTTACAAACAGTGTTGGTGGCACTTCTTGGGAATTGAACACCGGACTTTCGGGTGTACGACGCGATTGTTCACCATTAGGCCACGTTACTTTTCGCGGTTGGGCTGACTACCTGACAGCTATTTATATTCTCTGTCTGAACCAGTTGAGTTTCACAGTCAAATTGTCATGTTAGCAAAACTGGCCACTAGATGTCACCATGGAGAACCAGGTTTCGGATTGTTTCGAAACCTCGACACAATTCCGGCGCAATTGCTTCGAACGCTTCGCTGTTTCACAAAGCCTCGTTCTGCCCATCCCTAAGGGGGATGTGACATGTATCAAAGGATGTCCAGCCGGGATTCGAACCTAAGGCTGCTGCATATATGCAGACATGGGTAAATGGCATGCACTCAAACCACTCAACCACCTGCCTGCCATGAATAAGCCTTTTTATGACTGTTTCGGACTCACTACACTCAGATTTTGATTGACACGCGATATAGAAGCATATGTTAGGACTTTTACATCATTTTTACAACATTTTATGAATTTTGTTGATTTTTCACTTTTTTTTTTACATGCTATAGTATGACTTTTTTTTTTCCTGAAAAAATTGATCATGGCTTTTTATGGCTGTTTTGGACTCACTACACTGAGACTAGGCGCGTCAAGCGAGATGAGCGATTTTTATGCCTTTTTAACAATTTTAAATATTTTTTTATGAATATATCCTGACTGACTTTTTCGTGAATTTTCGACGTGCTATAGTATGACTTTTTTTTTGGGGTGGGGGGAATATGACTAAGCCTTTTTATAACTATTTTGCACTCACTACACTCAGATTTTGATTGACACGCGATATAGAAGCATATGTTAGGACTTTTACATCATTTTTACAACATTTTATGAATTTTGTCGATTTTTCCCTTTTTTTTCGACATGCTATAGTATGACTTTTTTTTTTCCTGAAAAAATTGATCATGGCTTTTTATGGCTGTTTTGGACTCACTACACTGAGACTTGGTGCATCAAGCGATATGAGCGATTTTTATGACTCTTTAACAATTTTAAATATTTTTTTATTAATATATTCTGACTGACTTTTTCGTGAATTTTTGACATGCTATAGCATGACCTTTTTTTAACAATATGATCAAGGCTTTTTTTTTTAAAGATTATTTTCTTGCATAGACACCTTTGTATTTAGCGGTGGATAGAGAGGAAACATGGGAGAGAGAGGGGGATGTGACATATATCAAAGGATGTCCAGCTGGGATTCGAACCTGAGGTTGCTGCATATATGCAGACATGGGTAAATGGCATGCACTCAAACCACTCAACCACCTGCCTGCCATGAATAAGCCTTTTTATGACTGTTTTGGACTCACTACACTCAGATTTTGATTGACACGCGATATAGAAGCATATGTTAGGACTTTTACATCATTTTTTACAACATTTTATGAATTTTGTCGATTTTTCACTTTTTTTCCGACATGCTATAGTATGACTTTTTTTTTCCTGAAAAAATTGATCATGGCTTTTTATGGCTGTTTTGGACTCACTACACTGAGACTTGGTGCATCAAGCGATATGAGCGATTTTTATGACTCTTTAACAATTTTAAATATTTTTTTATTAATATATTCTGACTGACTTTTTCGTGAATTTTCGACGTGCTATAGTATGACTTTTTTTTGGGGGTGGGGGGAATATGACTAAGCCTTTTTATAACTATTTTGCACTCACTACACTCAGATTTTGATTGACACGCGATATAGAAGCATATGTTAGGACTTTTACATCATTTTTACAACATTTTATGAATTTTGTCGATTTTTCACTTTTTTTTTCGACATGCTATAGTATGACTTTTTTTTTTCCTGAAAAAATTGATCATGGCTTTTTATGGCTGTTTTGGACTCACTACACTGAGACTTGGTGCATCAAGCGATATGAGCGATTTTTATGACTCTTTAACAATTTTAAATATTTTTTTATTAATATATTCTGACTGACTTTTTCGTGAATTTTTTACATTCATGACCTTTTTTTAACAATATGATCAAGGCTTTTTTTTTAAAGATTATTTTCTTGCATAGACACCTTTGTATTTAGCTGTGGATAGAGAGGAAACATGGGAGAGAGAGGGGGATGTGACATGTATCAAAGGCAGTGGGGGCGCCAGAGTATTTTTTCTGGTTCAACTACGGTGGGGCTAACTCATACGACGGTGGGGCTCAAATCAATGTCAGAATTTCAATGTGAATATATAACAACACCCAGTGGCGCTGCCAGCCGGAATCCAGTACGCACTGGGAGGACTTTTTTTGAAGGTGGAAAAAAAAAATTGATGCTGCTGAACCGGGCCGGACGCAGCCGCATTTCAGAGGACGATCGCGCGTGTGTGCGCAATTACGCATAGCGTGTGTTGGCCCCTCTCCACTACACAATAGCCTACAGCTCGACTCTAGTCTCGTCACCTCTCTGCTGCTGAGCACTGCGGGCCGAGCCGATGCATGTCTCTCTCCCCGGGCCGGCAGAGTTATCATACCGTACTGTGCGTGCGTGTCCAAGCGTGTGTGTGCGTGCGTGGAGTGCTCACAAGCGTGCGCTTGTGTTTAGGTCGGGGATGGAGGGCACAAAAAACTATTTGCACCGGGGCCTATCACCATGATATACACTACTGATTTCACTGATACTGAAAACATTAGATTTTGTCTTAAAAAAGTATTTTTTACATTTGTTGTTGTATTTTACGGAAGCCCTACGGCCATGCATACATAGCCTACATTTTATTTCATCCGTTTTCTCGTGATAACGAGATAATTTTCCTCTGTTTTCCCGTGATAACGAGATAACAAATGAAACGTGACAGGCGAGACAGATAAACCTGACCATAAAGAGACCCTTGATGTGTGTAGTGATTTTGGAGTCTCTGTAGGCCTACTGTATAACAGTGGAGTTATTGATTGTCTTGCAATTTGCAGACGGTGCCTGCGCACTCGCCTGGCTGCCGGTTGCGCATGGAGATCAATGTTCTCCGTTCAGCTCGCAGTACGGCTTATTTATGTAAAAAATCGGGGTTTTGGTGCTTGTAGCTCGTAGTCTTTGATATTACGGTGAGACAGATGCATCATTTGTGTTTGAAAAACGTATCTTTCCAACTTTACCGAACTTCAAAATGATCTCGTTATCACTGGAAAACGGGTGAAAAATTATCTCGTTATCACGAGAAAACGGAGGGAAATTATCTCGTTATCACGAGAAACGGAGTAAAATTATCTCGTTACCACGGGAAAACGGAGGAAATAAAATATATGTATGCATGACCGTTTGGGGCTTCCGTAGTATAGTGTCGAAAAAGTCAGTATAATATATCGGAAAGTTCGAAAATGTCAAAAAAAAAAAGTCATGGTAGGCCTATGTCTAAAAAAGTGACGAAAAAAGTCATCGTAGTGTCGAAAAAAGTGATGGATTTTTTTTTTTTAAGTCATAGTATGTCAAAAAGTGATGAAAAAAGTCACGAAAAGTTAGAGTATAGTTTCGGAAAAAGTAATGGAAATGTTGAAAAAAGTGACCAAAAAAGTCATCGTAGAGTCGAAAAAAGTGATTTGAAAAATGTTTTGAAAAAAGTCATAGTAAAGTGTTGGTAAAAGTCATGAAAATGTTGAAGAAAAGTCATCGTATTGTTTTGAAAAAGGTGATGGAAAAAAAGTTTTAAAAAGTCAAAACTATAGTATGTCGGAAAAAGTCGTGAAAATGTCGAAAAAAGTGAAAAAAAAAAAATCATTGTGTAGTGTCAAAAAAAGTCATGGAAAAAAATGTTGAAAAAAGTTATAGTATAGTATGTCGTAAAAAGTGATGAAAAAAGTCACGGAAAGTCACAGTATAGCATGTCGTTACAGATTTGACCGAGCTCAATAATTTAAACAGAGCAATATAGACCGGCAATGTGAATGTGAATTAATGCAAAGATAGAAAAAAAAACTGATCAAACACGAATCACAGAATTAAGTCATCCAGAGTTTTTATTCCCCTTTAAGACAAAGACAAAAAACAAGTTTCAATTTTGCATAACAGTAGTACAGCAGCGGGCCGAGGGTACAAAACGCTTTTCATTTTTCAGTGTAAAAATAACTCTACTCATACCTCACACCTGTGCCGTCCCTCCGTAGTGCAAACGCTTCAAATAAAAGTTAGGCACATGATGGATACGATCGCAGTTCAATTACACTTAAGTGCTGATGACAAGTAAGACGTCACTCAAAATTCCTTTTTTTTGTGGTTTCAGTTCATAATGTTCAACAATGGCAGACTTGAAGAACAGCTGGAGTTTTAAAAAAGCGATAAAAGGGCAGTTTGACCATTTTTTGTAGCTGTCAACGTCGGATGAAGCTTGATTTTCTAAAAAAAATAAATCCTAAAGCGTCCTATGTCGCTGACAAGATGAAGATAATCCATGTTAGCTTTTTCGACTAAGTGCAACTGAGTTTAATACTATGTCAAAAAACAAATAACATTGCAAGCTTATGGCCCTAAGCAACCATCACAACTCCCTCGTTGATGCTTTTCCTTGTAAATATCTGAGCATTTAAGTGGCAACTTGACATCTTTCTACTTTAAAGGAAAAAAAAAAAAAACTAGCTCAAAATAAAGTAAAATATTTCCCAGATTTACATATGTTACAAATAAAAAATAAATATCAGCTCTGTTTGTTTTTTAAATCTAGGCATTTTATGATTCATCGAGAAAAATAAAAAGGTACAAAGAGCGGCCGTCGTTCTTTTCCGACTAACACAGTGCAGCTTATTTTTCAAAGTGTCGCTTCGCCATCAGGACGCCATCAGGACGCCAGCACGCCGCGGCGGATGATGTCAGAGCCGTAGCGCCGGCTGAGAGACGAGTCGCCCCTCAGCTGGTGGGAGTGGCATCGTTTCAAACAGGGCTCCAGCTCGCCGTCCGCTGGCTTGGAGTCGGCGGCGAAGCCGTCGGCCTCCGCCCCCGTGCGGAGTCTGGTCTTGTGGTATGGCGGCGGCGGCGTGTTGGTCAGCGGCCTCAGCAGCGGCCTCAACAGTGGCCTCAGCAGCGGCTTGCGGTGCTCCACCACCTCCTCTTCCTCCTCCTCCTCCTCCTCCTCCTCCTTCATCAGAGGCTTCTCGCTCCTCTTCGGGATCCTGAACTTCCCCCAGCTCCTCAGATGTCCGCCCACGTGTCTGGTGGTCGTGTGCACGCCGTTCGCCTGAGCTCTGCTCAGCCAACCGTTGGCTTTGGTGGCGGCGGCGTCCGAGAGCTCGTTGGCCCTGATGAGTTTAGTGTTGGTCGTCAGGTCCAGGGAGGCGGAGCTTCTTTTGGTTTCATCCAGGAAGTAGTCGTCGTTGTCAGAGTTCCTGAAGTCCACCAGCCGGACGGACACGGTTTTCTCCAGGTGCTTCGCCCCGAACCGGTTCTTCCCCTGGCCCAGGAAGCTCTCCACCACGTCGGCCCTCCTCTTCCTCCTCCTGTCCTCTTGCTCCTGGTCGTTGTCCCGTTTCCGTCTGGCCAGCGCCTCCTGCTCGGGCCCCAGCGCCTCCCTCCGGGGGCCTTTCCTGCTCTCGGGTCTGTGCAGCTTCACGGCGATCGTTTCCTGAACGATCTTCGGGAACCGGATCTCCGGACTGATCTCAGAGTTCTGGATTTTGGCTTCGCCGGCGTCCTCGGCAGGCTCCGCCTCTTTGATTTGAGAGCCTCTGCTGTCTTTCGTCTCCAGTGATTTGCTCAGATTGTCCTTCTTGTGAGTGTGCGGCGAGTCCGAGGGGCCTTTTCTGTCGCCGCTCTTCCTTTTGTCCTGCTTTGAGGAGCCTCGCTTGGTTTTCAGGCCAGCGTGGCTCCAGGAGGAGTGAGACTGGAAGGCCGGCGAGGACAACCAGTCCAGGGAGAAGAGCTTCTCCAAGTCCTTCGCTGAAGGATTTCCTGCAACGGACACACAGTTTTATATTATGCTCTGACTTTTAACGGGATCATGTTATTTTGTTCCACACATTTCTGTCTGGAATTAAAATCTAACAAATTGATTGTTTTCTCATTTTGTGGCGAAAAACTACTTTCTCTTCCCATTTCTTTGAATTAAATACTTTCACCTCCGTTTTATAAAACTGCAATATATTCAAAGTATCACCTGGCCCACTGAAAGAACATCGATTTCAAAGTTTTAAACCGACTCAGTCCTTGAAATGTAGGTTTCAAACTGTCAGATGACATGACATATTTTCTGCTTCTTTAAAAGCGAAGATGGGAAAATCAATTTCTTATTTGACTAAAACATTTACAATTCGTATCACGAGAAAGAAGTGACAGAATAAGACGCTTCGTGTGGCTGTCAGGTGTCACCATGACTCTACACACCTAAAGCTACTTTAGTATTTTCACAATGTTTGTGAACTTACAAAAAAGTGCTTAAAGTATCAAAAGTACTCATAACATATATTGGCTACTATCAGTGTTGTACTATGTTATAGGGGCTTGTTATTATGATGCACCGATAGATATACCAGTACTGGGTATCCGGCTGATACTGTGATCATGTACTTGTACTTGTAAAAGTACTCTGTATCTGATGACACTAGCCGTGAACGTAGCAGAGCAGTGTGTGTTCATGTGTCAGAGAATAACAGCGTGAGAGGAGTTAGCTCCCAGTTAGCGACTCACCCGTGAGCAGCTCGTGGTCCAGCAGTCGGATCTGGTGCTGGAAGATCTGCTCCTGGACTCTCCACAGCGAGCGCTTCATCTTCTCCCTCCGGGTCACCATGTAGGTCAGGTTCCGGACCTGAGGAGCAAATGATATCAATACTAATCATTAAAAAAAAAAAGCCTTTTCGTTTCACATTATACGACCTGCATGAACACTAAGTTTAGATTCACCAAAACACAAAAAGTCCCGTTTTACAGCAACATTATTTGACTGCTTCCCGTCTCATCTGCAGCAGAAAGCCTGGATGTTATATTGTTAAATAGTTCCAGAGAGCACACTTTACATTTCTGATGTATTTATTTCATGTTGTTTGAAATACTTATTTGTGTCCTGCCTTTTTCCTGTCCCTACGGCTGTAGATAAATAAACCTCATCTACAAAGAAGGAGTCTTTTCAGACTCTGATTTTATGTTATTTAAACTGTTCCTGGCTCCTCCTCCTCCTCCTGGTCTCTGGTCTCTGAGGTGCACGTGCAGTAGGACCCCTACCCTCTCCAGGTCCTGACGCAGGTGCGTGAAGAGCTGCAGGCGTCGCAGCAGCACCTCGTGCTCGTGGCGTGCCAGGCTCTCCTCCTCGTCCTTCTTGGGCGTGAGCAGCGGCTGGTTGAAGTTG
Source organism: Eutrigla gurnardus (assembly GCF_963514095.1). Taxonomy (NCBI): domain Eukaryota; kingdom Metazoa; phylum Chordata; class Actinopteri; order Perciformes; family Triglidae; genus Eutrigla; species Eutrigla gurnardus. Next base: position 28,852,492 of record NC_139921.1, read on the forward strand.
GCTTTGCGCTTCAGCTTCCAGTACTGGAACAGGAAGTCCACCACCTCCGGCAGCAGCTTCAGGTGAGCGGCCACCTCCTCCACCTCCACAAACTGGTAGAACTCCTCCTCCATCTCCTGCAGCTTCAGCTTGCGGAGGCTGACCCTCTTCTCCTGCTGGCGGCTGGTGAGCACCTCCAGGCCGCCGCCGCCGCCAGGCGTCCTGTCCATGAGACGAGGCGGCGCGTAGGACGAGGAGGAGGAGGGCGAGGCGGCGTCCTCCTCCACTCTCACCCTGCCTCTCCTCCTGCCCTTCTTGTCTCTGACGCTCTCCTTCTCCTCCTCGTCCCCGGAGTCTCGGTCCCTGGACTCGGCGCCCTCGAGGCCCGAGTGTTTGGGGCAGTAGGACTTGAACTTGACCTCGTCGTCCTCCGTGAGGATGGTGTTCATCTCGAGGCCGGCGTGAAGGCCGCACGTCACGTGGAAGGCAGTCCGGCAGTTCTTCGCTGAACACTGCGGCGGCAAAAACGAACATTTAACGTTCAACAACACAGAGAATCAAGAGGATTTAGAACAAACTCATTAATGTGCATCCAAGTTCATAGATATCTCAGGATGTTTCTCACAGAGCAGGACAAGAACAATTATTATTATTATCCATCCATCCATCCATTTTCTACCGCTTATCCTGTATTCAGGGTCGCGGGGATTATTATTATTATATTTATTATTATTATAAACTGGTGCTAAATGCTTGGTCAGATTCTGAGTCTTATTTACTCTTTCATCGGTTATCATTTAACACAATGTCGACATGTTATAGATTTTTATTAAAGCAAAGTAACTGCATGTTTTTGCTGACATTGGGCAAATTAAATGAAAAGATTTGAACAAAAACGTGTTAATACTCGAGAATGATTTTGGTATCTGTAATGAAAGGTATCCAACTACCGGTCACGATTGGAGTTATTATTATATCATCAATCATGGAGTCATCAATTCACTCAATATTCACTTAATGACTTAAAATGATCTCCAGCTGGTAAATAAGGAGTCTTGTTATACAACGACAACATAATTTGGATTACTGGTAGCAAAAATATTGTTCGATTTCATCCTCATTTCATATTTTTGATTTAACTGATAATATTAATAAATAAAATAAATATTAAAGCGATTCCAAACAGACAAACACTGATCAGCTGCCTCCTCACACTCTCCAGCTGCAGAGTCGGACTCGTTCGAACACGCCGGGTCACGCGGTGCTTTTCGCGTCTCATTAGACGTATTTGCGTTTTCTGCGCCGCAGAGCGTGAAACACGAGCGCTGACTCTACCTGTATGCACGCTCCGGCCTTCTCTTTGCACAGGCAGCAGATCAGAGCCCATCTGTTGCTGGGAATGTGGGACACGTTGGTGATGGGCTCCATCTTCTCTGGATTCCCGATGCTCACCTGCAATCATGTCACAAAGTCTTAGCCGCACTAAATACTGGAGAACACACACAAACCGCAAACTGGTCACTTTTAATTCACCTCTGGGATCCACAAGGCGCAGCTGACGTGGACCCACTTGGTCCCGCTCCGGGTCGGCTTCATGGCCCCGCCCTTCTTAGGACACAACTGGCACTTTGGCAGGATGCCGAGGGCGCAGATCCGGCACAGCCAGCTGCCCTTCGGAACCTTCTGAATGCCGTAACACGCCTGGCGGGAAACGAGAAAACGGCTCAGCTTCCAGCGCGTCAAGTGGATCAATCAATACAGATGAAAGATCACGCTCTCATTTTGCTTTTTATTATATTAAAATGAGCCTGTGTGTTGACCTCTGACCTGGTGCACGCAGATGTTGCACTTGTCGCAGAACACCATCTCGTTGTTGTCCTCGCCGTCGGGCGACTGGCAGACGTCACACACCACGTCCTCGTCGTACTCGATGCCCAGCCCCTCCTCCGTCTCCATGGCGTGCGTCATGTTTTCGTGGCAGCAGTGCTCAAACTCCTCCATCGCCCGCTCCATGGTGATCTCGTCCAGCGGCGGCATTGCTGGAAAAGTCGTGAACAAAATAAACGTTTCTGACGTTGTCATGACAACACCCAACTCCTCCATGAAAGTCTGATTTCAGGACTTCCACAATTCAGTCTCAAAGTTTCAAAGCAGCGCCAATAATGTGCTGAATTACAGGTTGGACTCTGTGAGTCATCCAAGCCGAAAAAAAAAGCACATCAACTGCAGAATGAAACAAAGACGTGGTCAAAGCAGCGCACGCAGCCAAAAACAAAACCAGGAGAAATACTTTCCTGTGAACCCAAAACCTGAAACAAACAAGAGTCTCGAGGAGAAGACGGCGTGAATATAAACGCCACGAGACACAAGAATCACAAGTGATTGATTTCTGCAAAGAGATCCGATGCTTTAGCCTTCAGTTTCATTCTTTGCTAAATTCCCTGATTTCTTTGCCAGGAGTTTCTTCAAGCTTAACGTTCATGTGGAAAAATCAATGAATTTGCCTCAGATCCAGTAAAAGAGTAAACTACACCACAGCGAAGAGCCACAGAGAGAAAAACACATCAGTTTGACTAAAACATTCAATCAAAGACACTAAAATTGGTCTTCAACCGACGCAATTCATTTCATAGAAACGGCTGAAACGAGAACAAACCGTCTGACTTTGTGTAAAACAAGACTTGCTCTTCTTCGAGCCACCGCAAACATCCTGCATCCCTTCCATGTCTGCATGGTTGCGTGGGGATGATTTAAAATTAATCATAACATCAGATTAGAGAGAAAGCGTTTCGACGACGCAGATCTTTTGACTTTTATTTCATTTAATTCCACGCCTCGTCTCCGGGACTCACCCATCTCTGCCAGCTCGTCGTTGGCGGCCTGCAGCCAGGCCACGTCCTCCTCGTTCAGGTCGTAGCGGCACATCCCCTCCGCCAGCGTCCGGATGTCCACGTAGCCCAGCGCCTCGGCGCCCGACGTCCGGATCAGCTTCTTCGGCCGGATGAACATCACCTCCTTCCCTTTCTCGGCCAACACCCTGCAACGGCAGTCGGGAGTTATTTACAGTGTGGTACCATCAATCCATCCTCTATACGCTCTTCAAAAAAAGTTTGGGTGCTTTCATATATATATATATATATGCCCTACCTGGCGACAGGCTCCGGGATGGACTGGGGACTGACGGGGACCTGAACCCCTTTCTCCCAGTCCTGCCTCCACGGGTCAGCGAGGACGTAGTAGTCCTCGGGGTTCAGCTGGTACGAGTCGTGCACCTTCATGGCGGTGATCAGGTCCGTCCTGAAAACCTGCAGCGGTGCCATGAAAAACCACAGTCAGTACTACATCTCCTGTGTAAGTATCCACAAGTAAAATATATATATCACAACGAGAATAAACATACATTTTAGTAATCATAAAGCCACATTTCGCCTTCCAAAATACTGTGACATCAGCGTTTATTATTTCACCTGAACCACCTCGGAGAGGAGAGCTCTGTAAAGTGAAGAATTACGGTGTATTTGTGTATTTTGTGTGCATTTGTGTATGTGTATTCTTTTGGCTCATCTGAAGTGGACCTGTGAACAGTACAATGTGTGCCAATAACCAGAAATAATTATTTTTTTTCCAAAGAAGATAGCATCTATCAGTGTTTACACAGCTTCAGCACATGAACGGGAACCAGCCAATCAGGATCCTGCTTAGGCGTTGGTCATTGTTTTGTTTCAATTTGATTGGCTCTCGGTGAGGGGGTGTGTACACTGGCCTGCAGGGACCAAACCCACACAGTGCACAGCAGATAACAGCAGATATGCTTCCATTCTAAGGACCCACAGGCTGGAAAGATTGATAAATGTGACAAATAAATACTTGTTTTACAAATATTTCGCATGTGTTCGTTTACAGACCTCCATTTGTTGATTAAATAAATATTAGTGATCATTTTCCGTTCATCATATTCTAACCATCCTACAACATGATGAAGGTGGACCGACGTACCTCGGAGGCTTTCTGGCCCGTCCCTCTCCTGGGCTGTGACGAGTGTTGCGACCAGCAGGTGGAATTACCTGGAGGGAGAAACACGACGAGTGTTAAACGTCTCACATCTGCCTTTTCTGTTTTCTGCTGCCTCACAACCTCGAAAAACGTTGGGGATTTTCAGCCCGACGGGGAAACTGTTGCTCATTTGGATAATCAAAGTGGTGCAACTGACATTTTCTGTTTTCATGTCATTTCGCATTTTTATAGATAGAGTTTTAGGAAAGGGTAACGTAACTCTGATAAAAGAATCTGCAAAGCCAAAAATCGTAATGGCTACTCGGTTGAAGCTAGAAAATGCAAATGAAAAATAATGATCTCAATGTAATAATTTACTTTTAACCCCCAATTATATTTTGTTGTATTTATAGATTAAAAGTAAGGACTTTTCTTCTACAGCATTGCACTTTCACTTGTGTATTTGAGGATGACGCAGGGTTGTTTGACCCAATTTAGGTCTATATCTGGACTCGGTATGAATGAGTCAGCAGCGATAATATTTTTGCTTACTTCCATTGTCGGAGTCGTCACTGGTGCTGGGGTGCCTGCTTCTCTTCATCGCTGTCCGTCTGAGGAGCTATGGTGTTGGGACACTTCACACATAAAAAAAAACACAGACAGGAGGTCAAGACAAGCCACAAGACGTGATAAAGTTTCATATTTGGGAACAAGCTTGAAAAAAGGAAGCATACTTGAAGAGCAAGTTAAATGAGCACCAACTTTAGAAGACGTGGGGATTATGAACAATTGCACATAAAAGTACCCAACCATACATAAAAACATTCACATATAAGCACTGACTGCTGCTTACGGTTTCATTTCAAGCCAAACAATCAGGTTAGCATACCGTTGCTGCTTCTTACAGATGGTTCTGAACGCAATCACCAAGTTGCTAATAAAGTGGGGTATCTATCTCAATGTTTACAATATCTCTGATCTCATTTTATATCAAATATTGAGCATAAACAGGCAGATATCAGAGCAAAAACAGCAGTTAAAAACTCGTTCCCGAGCTGATCTGACAGCACACCGACCCTGCAGCTAATGTTGATGTGTACATACATACCACAGTCACTATTCAGCGATCACAACAAGAGAAGTAACCACATTCAACTCAAACAGGAAACAACGCCTCTTGCGAGTTCAGCTGTGCAAATAAAAAAAAAATAAACTCAGCAGGGACTGTTAACAATCCCGACAGGTGGACGTGTCTCAGGATCTGCTGCCACCGTGCACAAGAGGGAGGGGGCGGCGGAAAGGTGTTTACACCGACTTAGCAGGCTAAGCTAACAGCGGGCTAGCCGCGGTTCGTGTGACGCCCCTTCTACCAGCAAACAGCCAACCGAACGTGTATGCTAACTAGCAGCTAACTTTAGCTAGCGGACCCCCCAAAAATCAGGCATTGCAACGCCGATAACGTTACACACACAGGGGAGGGGGTATGTTGTGTTTTTGCAACTAGCTTTAGATCAAATAGCGTTACTTTATTTAAAAAAAAAAAAAAAAAAAATACACCACAAATGCTAGCTGGCTAACGTTAGCCGGAGCTAACCTCCCACACCACACCGTTATGCAACATGCAGGCCCGCACCCACACCCGGCGCCCTAAATGCTGTTTATACTCGGAGTACTACGTTAAAATAAACCTTTACGTTTTTATTCGTATCAGGAGGGATTTACGCGTGTTTTGGTGGCGTTAGCTTGTTCAATGTAGCTGCTTAGCAACATATCGTAGCTCCGTTAGCTTAGAGAGGCTACACGTATTTGCTGTTAAGTTGGCACCTAGCATTAGCCGACGATGCTAACGTAACGTTGGCTCCTTACGGTGCACCCTTATTAACAGTCCCCGGCCGTTAGTTAGTTGTCAAAGGGGGGAGGGGGGTTAAGGGTCATCGATTGATTCAAACAAACTACCCGTAATGTGAACACACTCGTGAAAGCTAAAAAAACCAACTAATAAAATAAACACAACAATGTTGTTGTTGTTTTTCGCCGTGTTGCGTTGCTAGCACAGCGGGGGTACACACACACACACACGCGCGCGCACACACACACACTCACTCAAGATTGACAAGCAGAGATCCACTGGCTGAGGTTAATCTTTGGCGCCATTTTAAATGACGATGTCGCGTCTCCCCCCTCCTAGCGGACTGCTAGTTGCGACCATACTAGAAATGTTAAAACTCGAATCGACCGTTAAGAACACGAATATGCACGCGCATTTAACCCCCCACCCCCCGTGTCGAGCGGAAACAAACTGGACGGTACGTACATAGCACTTCGAGGCCGATGAGAGCCGGTGTTTTTGAGTTTGATGTGAAGGCGCAGTTTTTTGGCCGTGTGTTCCGCTTGACCCGCATTCCACATACACAAACACACACGGAGGGGAGCAGCGGCCGAGGGAGGAGGAGGAGGAGGAGGAGGAGGTTACCCGGACCGGACTGTAGCTACGCCTGTGCGCCGCTAGGGGGAGCCAGAGACCCCCTCCTTTCAAACCGACCCCAGGTGTCAAATACTCAAACAGCACTCCCGTCTAATGCAAAATATATATAACAAAATGTTTCGTGTTCCCACCGTCACAACACACATCTGCGTTGCCCCCGGCTGACCGTTTCAAAGTGACAGCAAGCAAAGTGTGAACGTGATTATTATAAGTGCGCGTGACGCAAGCTGTCCCGTTCACTCCCTTATTTGGAAAGTACACAGCGCTTCTATCTCTTAAAGAGACAGGACACAAAACAAAGTCTAAAAAAGACTTTGGATGAATTAAATGAGTTAGGCACTTAGTTAGTTAGCATATGATTATGGAAGCCCATTTCCGCCACTGTCAGACAAAAAAAGACAAAATTTCTCAAAATAGCAGTGTTAATGTGCGGTGAATGAAGAATAATATTAATAAAATAGCAATAATAATAAAGTAAATGAATGCACACAACTGAAGTATGTAAAGACATTAGTTTCCAAAGAAAATGTCCATTATAGCGTATGTTTGGTGGATTACACACAAGGGTTTTAGAAGAACAGGATATTTGTTTATAAATATCACTGTCAATGTCAAAGTTGTAAAAACAGACATAAAAAGATGGAATGTTAAGTTGTTCTTAAAACACAGCTGAAATCCATCCCCCGGGTTGTTTACACAGACATGACTTCAAATGATTATTATTAGTTTAAAGTGAACTATTTAGAAAAGAACAAACAGGGATATATGTCTTTGATTTAATTCCTTTAAAGGATAAATGCTGCCAACATGTGGAATGATCAGAAAACAAGCTGACGAAAGATTCAAAAAGGAAAGTCTTTAATTGTTTCTATCAAACATCTTGATATTTTTGCATTTGCACCTCATCTACGACATCACAAAAAGAAAACTGCTCCCCTAACAATAATATGTATTACATATTCAATATGTGATGGAAAAGCAACAAACACAGAAACTTTAATGAGAACAGTTGTTTTGTTTTTTAAAGGACAGTGATTTTTCATTCAGAGCAAAAAAGGAAAATGAGAACTTTCCAACACCTGGAATGATGGAGGTCTGAGATCTACATGCAGTCTGAGAGGGAACCTGAACTCATCACAGTGAAACGGGGGAGACAGGAACACACAGTAACACAACACACACGGTTTCTCCAGCTACATATCCTCCTGCAGCAGATACGTGAATTGTAATTTTAATAAAAAGGATCCTCTAAATCATTATATTGAGAAACATACTCAAATTAATGACACAGTTTTGTAAAATAAGAGTCAGCATCTCAAAATAAAGGCAGAGTCTGAAAAACAGCAGCCTTAAACGTAACATGATGCTTTTAATACACATTATTTGGCCTCATTCGTTCAGTGATGCACCTGATTATATATCAGATTCTTTGGTTTTACACTTCATTTTTTGTCATAAATCAAATAAATACAAAATGTTAATTAGGGATCTTTATGTGCTGATTTTTACTCCCTACATTTTAAAACAAATATCTGTACTTTCTAACAGCATCGTTACTTTAGTTTCAATGCATTTGATGGGAATAATCAATGATTTCTTTCTTATTAATATCACGTGAGATTCAGTTAGTCTTGCACTCTTACTAAAGTCAGTACTTCTACTTTCCTTTTTGAACACGTCGGTACTTTTGACTTTGGACGGATCCAGGCTAGCTGTTTCCACCCGTTTCCAGTCTTTATGCTAAGCTAAGCTAACGGACTGAAGCTTCATTTTCAGCATCTAGACATAAGAGCAGAACCAATCGTTACATCTGACTCTCAGGGAGAAACCCAATAAGAGTATTTATCAAAATGGCAAACCGTTCCTTTTAAAGTGGAAATATTCTACAAAAAAGGTGTGTATTGATTATTATTTGTTATTATTATACAACAACTATGTCAATCCAGAGGACGTCTGGACACGTTTAAATGGAACCACAACATCTGTAAACATCACTGGGGTTGACCACAAGAAAAACGGGGGATCCGTGTGAGCTTCCAGGATTTATTTCAAACCTTTTCAAGGCCTTGAAAACCGTCTTTACCCCGGACTTTGAGGGACGCCTCTCTCTCTCGACCGCCCCGAGCTCATCTGATGGCGAGGATGGCGTCGTAGGACTTGCCGGTGCGGCACATCTGGACGTTGGTGAAGCCGGTCTGGTTGAGGATGCGGGTGTAGCCGGACGGCGGCCGCTCCCGGCCCTCCATCTGCACCAGCATGTTGAGGGAGAAGATCTGAGCGGTGACGGGGCCCCGTCGGTTCTCCAGCAGCAGGGCCTCCACCAGCAGGACGCCGCCGCCTGGTGAGGACCATCAACACACGGTGAGGACCATCAACACACACACAGTGAGGACCATCAACACACGGTGAGTACCAACGAAACACACACGGTGAGGACCATCAACACACAGTGAGGACCACCAACACACACGGTGAGGACCACCAACACACACAGTGAGGACCATCAACACACACGGTGAGGACCATCAACACACACACAGTGAGGACCATCAACACACACGGTGAGGACCATCAACACACAGTGAGGACCACCAACACACACGGTGAGGACCATCAACACACACACACAGTGAGGACCATCAACACACACACACAGTGAGGACCACCAACACACACGGTGAGGACCCTCAACACACGGTGAGGACCACCAACACACACGGTGAGGACCATCAACACACACGGTGAGGACCATCAACACACACACAGTGAGGACCATCAACACACGGTGAGTACCGACGAAACACACACAGTGAGGACCATCAACACACACGGTGAGGACCATCAACACACAGTGACACACACGGTGAGGACCATCAACACACACACGGTGAGTACCGACGAAACACACACGGTGAGGACCATCAACCCACAGTGAGGACCACCAACACACACGGTGAGGACCACCAACACACACAGTGAGGACCATCAACACACACGGTGAGGACCACCAACACACAGTGAGGACCACCAACACACACGGTGAGGACCACCAACACACACGGTGAGGACCACCAACACACACAGTGAGGACCACCAACAGTGTAGTATTGTGTGTGTGTGTGTGTGTGTGTGTGTGTGTGTGTGTGTGTGTGTGTGTGCGTGTGTGTGTACAGGTCCACAGACCTCGGCTGGACTCACCTGGTCTGCAGGCGTCATAGATCTTCTTCAGCAGCGCAAGGCCTTTCTCTTCAGGCCAGTCATGAACGATTCTGGCCAGAATGTAGAGATCAGCAGAAGGGATCTCACCACTGAAGAAGTCTCCTGCAGGAACACACAAAGGAGGTGAGCACTACTTAATATATATATATATATATATATATATATATATATATATATATATATGGAGGCTGAAGTTTGTGCTACTGGTTAACTTTATTGTCTTATATACGGAGAGAATATTCTAATATCTAGTCCTCCCTCATTGATATTACAAACACTATCACTCTCGATGTGTTGAATGAAGCTGAATAAAACTAGATGAGTTTGAACGTCTCACCACTTTGAAACACAACGGCGTCGTCCTCCTGAGAGAAATGTTTCTGAGCCATTTCTACGACCTGCGGGAGGTCGAACACCGTGACGGAGGAGGACGGGTACGCCTTGGCCATCTCGCGGGCCAGAGCCCCGGTGCATCCTGGGAAATATTCAGACATAGAGTATTTCATTTTGGACAAAAAACATTTTCATTAACATGATTTGTTTCACACATTTGCTGAAAAAGACATATTATTAGACGAAGAATAATACAAACAAATAAATATTCTACAGTTTGCCCTCTTACCTCCCAGATCTACGATCTTCTGAAAGCCGGACAGGTTGAACGCCGTCACGATGTCGTGTCCGTCGAGGACCCACGACGAGTTCATCAGCCCCATGAACTTCAGCATCTCCTCCTCCGATCTGCATGGAGAAGTTTACAGGATCAGAAAAAAAAGGAGTCGCAGATTCACGAAGTTACCGATGAAGCAACAAGCCGACCTGTACACGGCCTGGAAGATGTCCTCCCGAGAAAGGCCGAAGGTCCTCTCGTTCTGGTTCTTCCCCTCCCTGCGTGGCGGGGAAATAAAAACACATGGAAATGATGACAGTTTAAAGTTTGTCTTCTGCAGCTCCATGATGACCCCTGACCCCTATGAAGTCAGGAAGTTTCATGAAACGACTTGATTTGATGAGAAAACTTCAAAGTAAAGTTTACTTCTGACTTTGTTATTCATTCATTTTATTAAAACTACGTCGAGCCGCTGACCTGACGGCGTCGGCCATGTGGTTCCACAGCGGGTAGATGGTCTGTGATTGGTAGATGATCATGTCGTGGAGGGACTTGCAGCTGCCTTTGGCCAGGTAGAGGTTAGCCACGTCCGTGCTGCTGTACACAGCTGTTTTTAATGGAAACACATTCACAGTTTCTGAACCTTCTGGATCCGGAGCTGCAGACCTGACTGGAGAGATCCACCTGGACCCCGTTAACAGACACCTGAGCAGCAGAAGTCAATGTCGGCTGATAAGAAATCACTTTTATGTGTCGAGTAGCATAAAGGACTAGCTAGTCCACCATTTCTGTAGTTTTTTAAAGCTAAATTTCCAGTTCCAGCATCTCAACTGTGCTGAATTATTCTCAATCACATATCATCGTAAAGTAAATATCTATGATGTTGTACTGGACTTAAAATAGTCTATTTTCACTATTTCCTCATGATTTTTTAGGGAAAAAAATACAAAATTTCAAACAGTTTTATATAGTAACAGTTGTTCAGATTTTTGTTATAATACTTGATAGTGTTTGAGTGGGATTATTGCCAATCAGAAGAACACAGAATGTCACCAGGTTTATCCTTTAAAAGCGTCTTTGCTGGTGTGTTCAGGGAAGCTCCGACATCCGGCTTTCCCCCCCCAGACGACCACAGAGAAGCATCTCATCCACAATATTCAGGCATCCTCATACTATTCTTTCTAGTGTGTATGGATGACACTGACAGAGAGTTAATGTAGTCCATCATCACCTCCTCCTCCTGCTCCTCCTCCTCCTCCTCCTCACCTGTGCCGTCGGTGGTCTCCACCTCCAGGATCTCGATGCCGACCAGCGCGTCCAGCAGCCGCTCCGTCCCGTCCACGCTGGCGTTCAGCTCCCGGGCCACATGCCGGGCGCTGAGGGGCTCCTGTGACCTCAGCAGGAGGTCAAACACGCCCAGCTCACAGGCCGAGAAGATCACCTGGACGAAGAAAGGACAGATGTTCAACAGATGTTCATGTTCCCCAGAGGATGAATCCTGCTGGTTTTGTTGATCCTCTGACTTTTCGGGTCTTTTTTTTTGTGTGAAATTTCTCAAAACTATTCGCTGCGCTGCTTTGAAATTTAAATTAGGCATTCAGGTTCTTCTCGAGATGAACCATAATAACTTTGGTGGTCCTCTGAGTGTACCACATAGCGCCACCGTCAGGTCAAAAGATGAATTTGTCCAATAGTTTGAATTACGATCAAAGCGACTAATTCAAGCGTCATTAATGTGGATGACATCACATCCACTAAGCATTAGCATATTAGCATTGCCATTGTGAGCGTGTTAGCATGCTGCTGCTGTAGCGGAGCTCCTGGATAGATCGGATTCTGAACCTCAACTTTAAAGTCAATATAGACTATATTATTATTATTATTATTATTATTATTATTATTATTATTATTAATAAAGAAAAATTAAAATAAGGACAGACCTGCTGATGAAGATCATGATGGGTCAAAGCTCCAGAACAGCCAGTAAATGGAGGTTTTTATGATTTTATTCTTAGCTTTCAGTTTGTTCTCTATCATTACAGACAAACAAAACAAAATTGGGGAATTTAATGGATATTTTGAAATATTTCACGTCACATTTGGCAGATTAGAGCTGAAACAAACCAAAATCAATTCAAATCTATCAAAATTATTTTTCATAGTTTATTTCTTCTGCAAAAAACCCCCAAAACAAAACATTGACTGATTCCAATTTGTAAAATTTTATTTTATTTTTGGGCTAGATTTAATATTAGGCTATTAGATTAAATATATTTATTATCTTTGTGTCAACTGGGAACATTTTACGGAGCAGATTGATTAATAGTAAGCGTAGATACATTACTGCAAACCAACTCTCAAGTTTATTTATAGAGAATTATTCAATGTGCTTTAACATTTATAGGAAATTGGGTAAAATATAAAATAACAATTAAAACCGAACCCTTAACTCATCAGAAAATTGATTTGCAACATTTTTGCTGTTTATTCTTGTAGGTATTGAAACAAATACAGTTCCAGCTTGTTGAATGCAAACATTTTTTTAATGATAGGAGCCAAAAATAACTTGAGGTTTTTAGGACCCCCCTTCCCTAAATACGGTCTCCTTTTGTTGATTAAATGTTACCTTCGAGACCCTGAAGCCGTTGAAATACTCCAGAAGTTTGAAAGGGTAGTCCAGCTCACTCTGAGACAAATGCTCCGCCATCGTCCTGCAAATACAACAACAACTATAATCAAAATGTAAAAAAGCCGGTAGAAGATGCAGGAATTCAAGAAACGACGACTTCTCGTGTCGCCACTCACCGATGATGTCGCCTTGGAAGCGGATAAGATGGTCCGATCCAGAGGGGGGGTGGTGATGGATGCTCTCTTCTTTTAGGTGAGGTGGAGGAGGTTAGAGGAGATTTGTTTGTTGGTTTCTAGCCCCAAAAGAAGAAAAAAACAGCCAAGATGTCGGTGGTGCGTTCAGGAACTCCTGGAATGTTGGACGGATGACCATCAGAGGTGGAGACGCATCCCTGTCGGCGACCTTCCTCTTCGGCTCCTCGCTGCTGCTGACGGACGACAAGAAAGCCCTCGCGACGAGTTTCACTTCAACACGCGCGCGCGCACATATAGAAATGAGTGTGTGGTGGTGGTGGTGATGCAGTTCCGGGATCATCCGGAGCACACGTGGGGGGCGCTGTTGAGCCGCGTGAGTGATTTTAAATCTAGTCCCTGTGATGTCTGACCCCCCAAAACAAGAATAAAACAGCATAACACGATGATACGAACTGGCAGGAAGCATGGTCGAGTCCCTTCCGATTCTGTTCCGAAGGAGAGCAGAGAAGTTCACTTTCAAAGTCTTGCATAACGTTCGTGCCCCCACTTGGCACAATCATTTCCAAACGTGTTGCCATAGTTGCCCCCCTTGTGCACTGATGCATTTGTTTTTCCGATTACACCTAAAGGCATTACCACGAAATGTAATTATTTATTTATTTTTACAAACCAGAACAAACCAGATCCAGGGCTTGCTGAATTTAAATTATAATATAATATAATATATAAATAATTATATTATAAAATGATTTCCCAACTTACTTATTTCCTTGTTATTCTCTGTATCCTCTTTTCATTTCTTTGGTAGTATATTTCTCCAAATGGGAAATAACTAAATATGAATTTCACATTAAAATCACATTAAATTATCCCTGTATTTACACAAGACACTGCATAATAATGTCTGTTAAGACTTTTACTATGAAGTAATTTCTTTATTCATTTTTATTTCATTCATTGAATTCCAAATTATTCTATTTATAATTAATTTTAATTATTTTTTATATTAATTTGGTGCCTCCCAACGTATTTCATTTTTGCCTATATTTAATTTGCCTATTTATGTCTTTACCATACCTTTTACTTTGTTGTCACTATATGTTCAAACATACTCTCACATACTCTTGTTTTTTTAATTTATGTCCAATAAATAGATTTTTTTTTACTATACACAGCAGTTTTTGCCAGTTATTTAAGCCCATTAATCTTAATATCTTACTTTCCAATGTAGTGGAGAAAAAAACATTTACAGTAAACTCAACAAGCAGTTTGTTTTCTTTTCTTCCCCTCTTTAACTTCCTTCTCAACATCTGGTGTTAATCATCTTTCACTGGACATTTTGTTCCTGAAGTTCACAGCACTCCATCTCAACATACTAAAGACAACCAGAACTTTTCTGCATGAGAGCGAAACACATCAAGATCCGTCACACAACCGACCGTCAAAATGTAATTTTTCAAAAAGAAAGAGCTGCATCTTAGAGGAAACAAATCGATGAGTTTCCTGCATCTCCGTCTCTTCGGAGATTCAAACGTTTTAATGAAACCATCGAAAAGATTTTCCGATCACGCCGCCTTTCAAGCAAATTAATTCCAGACATCTTCAATTATTAACCAAATCAATTTATTATGCATGAACAAAATCCCTTCCTGCCTCTGTCACGCAGACACGCACACGCACACACACCCAACATTTAAATACATGACGTGGTGGGAATTCGGCATAGCTCACTGTTGTTGCACATGCTTTAATAAAATGATAGATATATATTTACAGGATAAGCAACGTCTCCCAAAAACATTTGCAAGAACAGCTCCCGGTCCCGCCATTGCAGCACTTTTGAAAAGGCTCCTTTTTTCTTTTTTTCCTTCTTCTTCTTTTTTCTTTTCCACAGGGGGATTTCACCCAAGTTTAAAGACAAAAAAGAAGAACCAAAAGAGAGAGAGAGAGGGAGAGAAACAAAAACAAACAAAAATAAAAAAAAAACGTGGTTTTTTTTTGGCCAATACGACATAGCATTATACATATGTGGAGTTCATCGACTACATAAATATGGCAGTAACACTGAGTAATTCATACGGACTATTTACAGAGTTTGTGACGTGGGGAGAATATATGACAGTCTGTGTGTGGACGACTGACAGAACGTTTGCCTTTCTTTTGAAAAAGTCTGGGAAAAAAGCCGACACCTCCGTCCCTCCGCTCGCCCTCCTCTGTTCGAACGGTCAGGACTGACAACGACAAACAAAATAAGGCACAATTAATACTTGGACCATTTTTCAGGGGGAATCTACAGACTTGCAGCTGGCTTGTGAGGCATGTAAACACTTGAGTCGATTGGTTAGGACTGCCTTGTCACCTTTCCCTTTGTATTCCCGATCAGTGATTCAGTCCATCTGATGTGGTTTCATATGGCAATGACCTTTAACCCCCCCTCCCCCCCCAGCCCCATCGAAAAACAAAACAAAAACAATTTCCCTCCCTCCCTCCACGCTACTCAACAAATACAATCACATGGTGACAAACAAAGAAAACTAGTAGTGCATACACTACAAACACAACAGGAAAATGCGACGCAATCGCCAATTTCCACAGCACTGGTTCTTCGGCTGCAGCACTCAACAAGAGGGGAAATCATCCAAAGAAAGGGAAAAAAAACTGACTGATTGATTGATTGATAAGCTGTCCGAAGCTGAAGCAGTTTCAGGTGCGATGTGACTAAACAAAGATAAAAAAAGAAGAAGAAATAAATCCGTTTCCCCGTCCTGATCCACTGATCGTCTTCGACCAATGTGTTTCTTTAACAAACCTCCACACAGCGCTCAGCGGCGACCGCCATCACCACGCGTCCCCATCACCTCCCCCCTCCCCCTCCCCCTGGGAGGTATGACTAAAATATTTTTGTTTGGTTTCAAATACATCTAAATGGCACGACCCCTCCCACACATGTTTTCTGACATTAAAGCCCTGATTGAAGGTTTTCTATCGCTCTCTGTTGGTGGTCTTCTCCGCGGGGTGAAGAGGGAGGGAGGTCTGGGCGTCCCGCCCTTCCACAACAGCAACGGCGCCGGACCGGTTGAGGAGGTGACAGTTTTGGAGAGGGGGGAGGAGAGGGGGGAGGGAGGGAGGAGGGGCGGTCCGTCGCAGCTGTTTGGGGGCTCCTGGCTTCGGTCGGCGTGATGAGACCTCAGTCGTGCTTCAGGTGGTCCTTGATGTCCTCCTCGTCCGTGTACTCCGACGGCTCGTCCCCGGGCTTCAGCAACCGTCCCACGTAATCGTATTTTTCTGGAAGACATCGGATGAAACCATCGCGTTACCACGGCGACCATGCAAAGCGTCGCTTCAGTGGGAGCAGCGTCCTTCTGGGGCTGCAGCTACAGAACCAGACGCTCGGCTCGAGGTTATTTTTTACAAGTAGACACGTTTAAACAGCCTCAAAAGAGAACATATTTAAATTTACTAGGATGGAAAATAATTCTCTTCTGTCAATCGATCGGTTGATTTATTATCACATTCACATCTATATGATAGTAAAGTGAATATTCTGGGTTTTGAACTACGAGTCGGACAAAATTCGTTTGGTTCTGGGTTACATTGATGGATGGATCAATTAATTTACAGTGAAAATAACGATATTTATATACATTTTGGAAAACAGTTTTGTGTTGTTTTACTAATTATTTCATTTTGTGATAGAAAATACCAATAGTGATCTTTGTCAAAGTACATTTTCAAGAAATGTGCAGCCTTTTAAATGTGGATTTTACTACTTTTCCTGGTCTTACATTATTATTATTATTTATTATTGTAAGGTTTTAAGGTTTTGGACTCGAGAAAATAATGTGTTGTTTGTTAAGTCTGCCATAAAGTGACACATTCAGTGTTTTTACCCCAAAGATATTTAGTTTCCTGTGAAATAAAGCAAATCTTCTTATATTTGCCTGAACTTTTGTCCTGAACATTAGGTCGAACTCCGGAGCAGCTAGTGTGTTAAATAACATGCTGAGTGATTTACTGACATCTTCTTAGATTGATTTAATCTTTAAGCTGATTTAAATGTCCCGTCTTCACTTTCACGGCCTCCTGATGCCAGAAAGCAAAGGCTCGACGCGTTTCGGTCAAAAATTAGACGCCTAGGATTAAAAAAAGACGAAATACAAAAAGATCTTTGTGGTGAAGTCGATCCAAAACTGACATTAACACTTTAAGTTCAGAAATAACCTTATTTATTATTCCTTACAGTATATATATTGCTTATATTTCTTTTTACCTGAACGATCGACAGACGACCAAAACAATCAACTGATCATTTCAGCTCCCGTCATCAGCTTCTGCTTGTTTGTCCAAAAACTCTGAATGTCTTCCAACATCTGGATTCAATCCTCAGAGAATTTATACCAAGTAAAGACAAAATGCTTCTTTGCCAACAGTTGTTTTTATTTTGACTTTAAATCTGCATGTAAATCTGATCGTTGCCTGTATTTTGTTCCTGAAGTGTTTCCTTTTGTTCTAAACTGTTGGAATTTTACATTGTATATTTCTATTTTGTGCAAAAAGCAATCTGATAACAAACTTTTCCTGAATCTGCAACCTTCTCAATCTTTCTCCTCGACAAGCAAAAGGCACATTTCCCTCAGAATATGGCTGAAGGAACCGTCTCATTACAAAGCTGTGCACTGTGTTCGACCAATCAACCAGTAAAAACAGAATAAACACACATGACAGCGGAGGCTAACAAGCACAGAAAAGCAGCTTGTGTTTTGAACCCTGTGGGAGGATAAAAACACGGCCCGTGAAATGTGAGCCGAATCGATGTGTGCGGAGCGTTTTCTCTGGTGGGAGCGCCGGCCGACTTACCCATGAACTGCATCTCCCACTCCCTCACGCTCTCCATCTGTACGGCGTTGAGGTCCGACAAGTCGTCGTACTCGTCCCGCAGGGCGTCTTTCTCCAGGCAGAAGGTGGCGAGGCCTCTCGAAGCATCCCGGCCCGCGAAAATGCCGTAAGGACCATCTGAGGAAGACGAGCAGACGAGTCGGGATGAGGAAGAAACGACGGAGATGCTTGAATGTACTTTTAACAGTTTGTATTAGCAGCAAAGTGGTTCCAGTCCAGCAGATAGTTAAACATTGGCGATGAACTCAGACTCGCGTCATGTGACCGCTGCTTCACCTTAAAAGCCTCCCACACTGCCGATAAGTAAACAGAAGGACCTTCGGACATGCTTTTCTATTTCCTGAAAACCTGAGGAGGGCGACGAAGCTTCTGGTTCCTGGTGCCGCCGAGCTGGAAGATTTGTTTCGTCACGGCAGTATCACATACTGTAGTATTAGTACTCCCCCCCAGTAACGAGTAGTGTCAGGGTTTACAATTTACAAAACAGTAATATTACAGTTACGCACTAATCCAACTCCAGGATGGGACGATAGAGGATTCTTAACATGGATCACAATAAAAAAACACAAAAAAGCTGTCTAGCTCACTATCATAGCAGACAAATTAAACAAATACAGCATACAAAAATATACTACTGTTATGTATTCCTCCTTTATTGATGCAGGGTGATGTTATGATCTCATTTAAGATTATTTGATTGATTCTTACTCTGAATGTTCTCTAAAACAGACGTCTTATTTGTGACGCAATAAAATATTTGTTTTAATACGTTTTAATGCCATATTTTGATCATTATTCATGATGTGAGAGTTTCATAATAAAGCACACACAGCCTCAAGTTGAAATGTTAATAATAAATGCAAAGCGTGAGGCGGCCTAGTTTGGTTCATGTATGTGCGGCGGCGTGGCGTGCAAACAGCTGGCTGACCACAGGTCAGCAGGTGAGGTGGTTATTAAAGACTCTCTGTCACATCACCGGCCTCACGGTTTGGTTGCATGGTAACCGGACGTCTCCCTTCGTTTAACGAGGTCGATTCTCCTGCAGCAGCCTGGTGTCGTTTTCAGGTGATTTATTAAAAGGAAGTGTAAACGGCCACGTGTTAACGTCTCTACAAAACGTGTCCTGCTGCCGTTGGACGCTGCGGGGAATTCAGGAAGTGAAGCAGAAGCTTTTCATAGAGAATAACAGCAGCTGTGGACAGCATATAGTGTAGGAACGCGTGACTTTCCTGCTTTAACTACATTAAAAGGTGATTTTCTGTATCGGTTTTACTTGGGGAGGGGTGTTGAGAAAGTAGCGTAGTATTTATGGATGGGACGATGTAAGAGTCGATTACGGATCGCGATAAAAACACTATAATAATATAATATCGGGATCGGCCGTCTGTTTCGGCATCAAGGTAGCGACGTACAAAATAGAGCTGATTTTAAAAAGAAATAGGCAGATTCCCAATGTTATTATTGTTATTTAATCTATACTTACATGATTTATTATTTGTCTTTAATGATCTTCACAGAGAAGAAAGAAAGATGTGTCCTCGTGACAAAAAAAAGAAGAAGAGGTCATGCGATTTCAGTCATTTTTAGAGTTCGGGATAATATCGTGAATCTCAGTTATTTTGGCCCACGATTATCGTGACATGAAACGTTCATATCGTCCCACGCTTGATAGCAATATAGCAGGTGATGCAACTAATTACTTTTAATTATCAGTAATAAGTAATATTACTTTTCCACTTCTTGACTAACTCGCCCAACAACACTCGTCACAGCGTTTAACCGTCGCAATCAGGAAGCAGAATTTAAAGTTTTGTGAAAAAGATCCCTGGGATGAGTCGACCTCTGTTATCAGCAGATAGCCTGAGTTGACTCTATATGGTGGAACAGAAAGCATAATCAGTACATCCCTGATTATCAATGAGGCGTTCTTCTTGTGATACTCTTGTTGTTGTTGTTGTCCTTACTCCTCCTCCTCCTCCTCCTCCTCCTCCCTCCTCCTCCTCCTCCTCTAAATCTTTCATTAAACCCAAGAAGAACATCATCTGACCAGCATGTGAAAACTCTGCAGGGCCTCAAGTGTTTTCTTTCTTTAAATTGTGAAAAAAAAAACACAACCCCTCTCAAGTCCAAACTATGAAGCCAGCCTTATCGCCTCTGAGATAAGATGTGCTCCTTACCTTGCATAACTACAAGAACAAGTATTTGACAGATAAAAAGCGCCACATGCCGTTCTTTATTTATGTTTTCCTATTATTAGAATTTTAAATGACTCGTAACAAAAAAAAAAGGAAGAATTTCAGAGTCAGTGTGTCAGCTGTAAACGCTCCTCTAAGCTGCTGACAACGACTCACATTTCAGTGAATAAAATAAATAAAATAATGAAACATTCCAGCTGTTTATGTTGCCTGAGCAACACAAGTATTCAGCTCACAACACAGGAAACAGATGCAAACTTTGCCCTTCTAGAAAATGGACCAATCGATCACTTTGAGGAGGCCGAAGCAGGAAAATGTTTGACGTTTTTTAACTTCTCTGTGAAATGAGACGTGTTTTAATCTAGAGTAGCTGCACCATCATGGTGAACACTCAGACTATTCATGACGTGGCCCAGTCAACTCCAGTGTGTCTCTACTGTTAATCTATATATCTATATCTATATATATAAACGAAACCTGCAGGTCATGATGTTGGACGGGTTCAGGCGCTACTTGGCTGCTGCTGGTGTCGAATAACAAGAAGACGTTGACACATGACACCTTAAGGAACGTTGTTTGAATAATTATAGTTTATAGCTGAGTTTGATGGGTGAGTCTGCCAGCTGAGATCAAAAGAAATGTCGATTTGCTGGCTAGACTTGCTCTGCAGAAATAATAATACAAATAAAAGCACCATCATCTTTTTTTGCCTGAGCTACTTCACTTTGCAGAAATACTCAAAACAAAACAGAAACACGTATTTTCTGCGTGCAATTGGCCACGTAGCTTAAAAAAAAAAAATCAATTTATATGCTTCAAGGTTTAACCGTTGGTGCAAAGTGGCCCGATACCCCCCTTGCATGACGCCCCCCAGTGTAAACAAGCAAAGGGCTCCAGACCCAGACACCCAGACGGTACGTCAACAAGCTAACTCGCTAGCGTTAGCATGCTAGCGTGTTAAAAAACAGTCTTCACTCTCTAACTTTAACGTCAGTTTCACGTGTTTAGCGTTCGCGAATATAACACGAAACAACCTCAGGTGTGTTCAAGGACCACAGCGACCCTAAATATAGACGTTCCGGTTAGCTAACGGCTAGCATCCCCCATTCAATAACACAAGACAAAAGCACCCCCCCAAAAAAGCGCTAAGCTAGCTAACCATGACCGTTTGCGCCCAATTTTTTTGTCCGGGACAACTCACCACACGCGCGGGGAGGAGGAGGAGGAGGAGGCGGCGGACGTGTCAGCTAACTCAGCCCCGGCTGTCAGTTCGTGGTCTTACCCCCCCACACACCACCACCACCAACTGCCCCCCTTTTGCTCACCTTTCCCGTAAAACTTTTTGCCGCTGGTCACGTCGAAAACTTTCATGTTGACGGCCATGAGGATGCGGGGGTTCTGGAGTCCGTCGTACTCCGCCAACTGCTCCAGACTGAAGTCCCGTCTCCTCATCTTGGGAAGCGCCGAGGCCTCGTCGCCCTGGGCCGCGTCGGCGACGAGCCGCCTGCCCCACCGCCGGTACACCGCCAGACAGACCGCCACCACCGCCACCAAAATGCTGATATTCAGCAACATCGCGCCGAGGCCGAGCCCGTCCGACTCGTCCGCTGCCCCCTGCCCGCCGCTTGTATCAACTGGTCCGCTCGAACTGTCTCCATCGTCCGCCATACTGCACGGTTAGCGCCTTACCCGCCCCTGGCCAGATGCTGCGTTCACTGTCCTGTCGGGAATAGCGGAACCACTAGTTGAGCGAGAAGTGGCCCGTCGTTGTTGTTGCATCGTGTTCCCGAAGGTGCGACGTGAAGCCGTCCATCTTATAGGCATGCTCTCACTATATCGATTGATTCTATTTTTTTCGATAATGTTGCACAAACTCTCAGCCAAAAAGGGAAAATGCTAGTGAATTTGGCATTTTACAAGAGTCCAAAATCCAAAGATATTCGCTCACCATTGAGCCAACCTTCGTATTAAAACAAATTAATATTGATTTAGAGTTGAATTTTAGATAGCTGCTGTCAGGAAATAATAATAATAACATATATAATATACGATATATAGATGAGAAAGTCCAAAACGTTTTATATATATATGATACATTTATATAAATATTAATATTTTAGCTGATTCAGGTACATTTTGAGACCCGTTTTAAAATCTCACACTCGTTCGGCGGCAGTTTCACAAATAAAAATATACAACATGTTAAACTAGTAAATATTAAAACGACTTTTTACACAGAAGCACTTGAAAGTCCCATTCGGATCCACTTCTCATTCAACAGTTGAGATTTACGAGGCTCACCTGAAGGCATCGAAACACACGCCTACCGTCTTCATTTGCATTCTAGACTGCTGATGATTTTTGTCCCTGTCGGGACCCGTAATGTCACAAATAGCCACTTACTTGTTATAAAATTAAAATAACCCAGTGATATGAATATTTCATTGGTCTTAAACTTCTTTAAATATCAACTTAAGGCTCATATCTGTTTATTAATGTGAGAAATGATGATCATGTGGACAGCATGAGGCATGTTGAGGCCAAAATATTTACGGCAAATACATTAAAATGCCATTTTCTTTCATTTTAATGATCATATTTAATGTTATATCATTTCATTTAGCTCAACCCTTTTCCCCAGCGTTGCACTTTCTATTCAGCTGTTATCCAACTGCTATCTGCACTCTTTGTGTAAACAGCATTTTCCTCCAAGCAGCTTGATTACTCTACTGGAAGGGATATCACCTGAAATGCACGTGGTAAAAACAGATCTTACTTTTAATAATGCCGGTGAGATCAGGCAGTTTTGCTCTTCAAATCTGATGAATTTCACCGCGAGGTGTGAACAAAAAAACCTGCTCTTCGGGCTCGATGACTCGCCCTCGGCAAGAAAACACCGAAAGGTAGGAGGGAAATGTGCAGAGCATGCCGAGACAAAGTGGGACAGAACACAAAAACGTTTGTACAATCAACTGTTGTTTTATATTTTTTTGCATTTTACAATTCAAGACCGTGACATCGACATGCATCACTTTTATCCTAAAACAGGCTCAAAACCACGCTACCGATAAAACAAATCAATTCTTAAAATCAAAAAAAGAATAATTGAATAGCAAATTATTTTTTATAGTATTTACATATTTTTTTTCTCTTTAAATTCAACTCTAAAAACCTCTTTTAAGTCCATCGACGAAATTAAGGGAAAGTTAATGATTTAAGTGCTCTAGAGCACAAAGCCTCAAACATTTTATGAAATAAGCTAAACAATATAATGTAGTTTTATGACACTAGCTTCACACCCATAATTCCAGCAAAAAAGAAATCCTTTTTAATATATATATATATATGTATATATTCATATATATATTCAATAGCAAAAGCCATTAAAAACGGCAATGATTACCTAAGACTACTCCATCAAATCAAGTAAAAATAAAAACAAGAATAAAACAATAAATTATACTACCTCTGGGTGTAAAACGGGACTTGAAGTAAAACTTCCCGCATTAAATTTTTCATAATTCCTGCAGGTTTTAATTTAAAACCCAAAACTTGATACGTTTAGCTGCGACGTTAGTGAGCGGCAGCCTTCGGGGGGTCAGGTCCTTCACGAATTTGTGACCGCGGCCGTCAACTTGATTGTCACGGTGAAAAAAAAAAAAAAAAAAAAGAAGAACAAAGAAGACATTTTCCGTCTCAAGAACCTGCAAAGTGGTGTCGGGTTTTAAAACACATTCAAACCCCAAATAATCGACTGGGGAAGCTTTAAAAAGTGAAATTTGGATTATTTTTTGAGTCTGCGATCGTCTTCCCGGTGAGTCAGATTAAGGCACACAAGGCGATCTGGTTTCTCTCATCTTGGCAAACTAGAGTCACAGTTCGACGGGCCGAGCGCACACACACACACACACACACACACGCGCGCGCACACACACACACACACACACACACACACACACACACACACACACACACACACACACACACACACACACACACACACACACACACACACACACACACGCGCGCGCGCGCGCGCGCGCACACACACACACACACACACACACACACACACACACACACACACACACACACACACACACACACACTCACACGCACACACACACACACACACACGCACGCACGCACGCACTCACGCACACTCATGCACGCACGCACGCACACACGCACTCATGCACTCACGCACGCACACACACACACTCACGCACACACACGCACGCACGCACACACGCGCACGCACGCACACACGCAAACGCACAAGCACGGACACACACGCACACGCACGGACACACACGCACGCGCACGCAAACGCACACGCACACACGCACACACCAGAGCTCTTTTACAGATTGTGGTCAAAAAAAAAAAAAGTGTTGCAAGAATTTTGGCATCAAGAGAATAAAAAGGCAAAATGCAGGGAATGCATTTTTTTGTAGTTTTTTGTAGTTTTGTTTGTGTAAACGTTACGAGTTGTCAGGCTCACAGCGTAAGCTTGCTTGCATCAAAATGAAATGCACAGATAGAAAAAAAAAAAAACAATCAAATTACATCAACCACGCTCGGTCTCTCTTCATTCCCACGCCGTTTTCACCTCCGCTGAAAAGAACCCTCTCAGCTGATCTCAGAGCTGCTGCAGCCGCCGCCCTCGCTCTGCATCTCTTCCATCCGAACCCCGCCGCCTGCAGGCGGGGAGCTTCACTTATTTGGTGCAACGCTTTCCTTCTTCACGGCTCCGGGCTCCGCCTTCTTCCCCTGGGCCGCGGCGGCTGTTTTCTGGGCGTTGTCTTTGGCAGCGTTCTGTGCCGCGGCGGTGGATTTGGGCGCCTGCGTGGGCTTTGAGGTAGTGTTGGAAGGATGTCGCCGACGCCTCCCTTCATCCCCGGCCGAGGATGAGTGACGTCTCCTCCTGCCTCCCTCCTCTCCCATCGGGGGCTGCAGAACACAAGAGGTCAGAGGTCACGATGTGAAGACGGGCCAATATGAACAGGCAGCCAATCAGAGCTCAGCGGACCGGTTTCACGCTACATCCATGAAAACTAACATGAAATTGATTTTCAAGTCAACAAAATCAGCTTCTGTGAGCTACAGACGTCACTCACTACTCTGATAGATTACAGACTTCCTGAAGCCGTATATCAGTTTGTTTAGTTAATAATAATTTAATTATATCACGATTACTATTTATGGCAACAATAATAAAGTCAATAGATCAATCCTGTGTGTATGAATGTATGATAATAATAACTACATAATAAATCATGTTAAATACGTAACAGTGCAAGGATTAAATGTCTAAAAGTAGACGTACAGCAGCTAAATGTGTTAAATTGTAGTTCAAGCACCATGTTTACTTAACGTGCCTGGAATATCCTTGACTTTATGAATAAAAAACCTGCCCAGTTATCAGTTGAAGTGAATTAAATGTGTGATATTTGACCTTGATACTCATGTTTCTGTGTAGACCTGATCCATGTGGACTCACCACCACCCTGAAGTCCTCCAGGTTCTTGAACTGGGAGAGGTGTTTCTGCAGCTTGGGGTCGATGGGCTGGTTCTTCATCTTGGAGTATTTCAAGAAGGCCCAGAACTTCTCCAGTCCGTACAGCTGACCTGCAGCAGGAAACACCACCACTCATTCAGTGCACAGTCAGCAAATACAGCAGGCTTTTTCCTTGGATCACAACTGGATCTTTGCTGGTGGGATTTTTATTTGGATATATGCAAAAAAGACCAAATTTCTTTGCTCAACTTAATAAAAAACGATCAGATTTAAGAGATAGGCAGACATTAAAGGAACTACAGCAGCAGAGGAAAGAGCAAAAACAAGAAACAAAACAGAATAAAACTACAGCAAAGATATTATAGTAATAAAGTAAGTACATATACTTTTATATCTATATCTATCTAACTATCTAACTATCTATCTATATATATAAAATCAGAGGAAAACAGGGGGAAAACTGCATGTATTTAATGTAGAACAAATATAAGCTTATATTATAATATAAGCGATGCAGTGCATTGTGGGATTGTTAGCCAGATTAGAGCGATTAAAATACTTAATGTCATGGTTGGAATGTAAATACGGTTCTCTATGTGGAAACGGTCTAAAAGCCACATCACTCGTACCGTAGAGTTGATTCATTTTCTCATTTATCAGATAAAACCTCGACACTGAAATAACCGAAGATAAGGAAACGAGTCGTGTGAGGTCCGTCTTAACGAGGGCTTCAATTATGAGAGCCGGCCGTGACTCACTAGAACAGAATCTGGCCGGTGACGTTCGCCGGTCGACTTTCAGAGCGTTGGATCGGGTTTGAACACAGAAATAACTCGGCTGGAAATAAGTGGCTGCTGAAGTCGTTGCTCCATTCTGCTTCAGCGAGTCCGTCGGCGCTCAAACGGTCTGAGAAATCCACTTTAAGCCCTGTTTTTTTTCTCCCTTATTTCACACATTCAGCTCAGAGGGTCAAATCTGCTGAGTGAACTTTTAAGTTGGGTCAAGCTGGTTTACGGGAGAAATGTCAGTATTATTTAACATGTTTAAGCTGCTTCTGAACCATGAATGAAAGGTTTGAGAAGCACTAAAGAGATACATATACATATAGATATCTATAGATATGTTACCTTTAATTTCACTCAAGGTTTCAAGGTAATTAAATATTTACATATTACAACACTGTGTCATTAAGCATTTATTAAACTGATTACAACAGTTCCATTCTATAGTGCCATTCTGCACAAAACTGTACGGCTCAAACACAGTTATGTTCTACATATTTGTTATAATTTATTCCATGTTCTTGACTCTCGTCATCGTACATCATCATTATTATTGCTATGTAACTAAATCTTTGGCCTCCTGCTCCACGACTCGTAGCAGCATCTACTCCTGCAACCCTAAATTCACGTTTTTATTGTAAGAAAAAAATGCCAAAAAAGGAGTTTTGTGTTGACATGCTGTAACAGTGACCAGTTATTTTTTAAACGGGTAATCTGGGACCTTTGTGGTTCGATGTTAATTACCTCTCTCAAAGTCCTTGAGGGTCTCCTCCTGGAAGTCCTTGAACAGATCCACCCTGAACCTCTTCTCCAAACCGTAACTGTAGTATCTGAAGAGACACTCCAGCCCGTACCTGCAGGGGGGGGGGGGGGGGGGGGGACAGACAGTTTATTGGCATGGACGGGATGTTATAGTTTAGTGGAGTTTCCCCGCCACAATAAAAGCCCCGAGATCGGAGGTCAAGTCTGCACATGGTATCCCAGATGTTCCAGCAGAGACAGGAAGCGGTGCATCGTGAACCGGTGGAGGTTTTGTGGTGTGATCTGTGGCGTAGCAGCTATTCCCTCCAACAATCCACAACAGTAAAAAAAAAAAAAAAAAAGAAGACGCGACGGGGAAACCGGACGGACGAGTCGACTCTTTTTAATCAAGTGGACGTAGCTGTCAGAGCTACGAAGGCAGGAATGCGGGTCTGGCAGGTGAACGCTTCTGGCAGAAAACACAAACGTCCGGCCACGCCTCCCGCGGTGCAACGCCGCCTGCAGGTGCCGACTGAGGGAGGAGGGGCCCATCGGCCGGTCAAGTTTACACAGAGAGGAGATGGAGGACTTTAATTGAAGGCTTTCTGCACTCGTGTGAGCTTCAGGGCCTCCAGGATAAGTGACACACCCTTTTTGTGTGTGTGTCGCATTCCTTACAAATATTTAGTATTTTCACACGTGTTCACAATGGAGCATCTCGTAATCTCTGCCGCTACGGGGTCTCCCAGTCAAAACGGGGACAAATGATGGGATAACGCGAGTTTTAATTGAGTCATTTTATTTTAATTAAACGGCTGCAAGTTAAAGTTTTGACTGATCATCTGGAACTTGAGGCGATGTGTCGCCAACTGAGAATTTTTTATTTTACATAATTTTATAAATACATTTTTTTTTTTTTTTTATCACATTTTTATTGTATTTCATTTCTATTGTATCCATTTCTTTTATTTCACACCGTTTCACTATATTGACTGTTATTACAGCTTTTAGTTTTATTTATTTATTTTTTGTCTCACATGCAGTCGTGTTTCTCGGCACGTCAGTCTGAGAATAATATCTATATCTATTCAGGACTTTGAACTGCACTAAAGTTTGATTGATTGAATTAAATCCCGTATTTCTCTGAGGGGGTGAGGGAATGCTACACAGGCCTTTGAACTTCTCCTCACCTGTAGTTTTCTTTGGCGTCCTCCAGGGCTCGCAGCTTGAACTCCTCGTACATCTTCCTGTTGAAGTTGTCTCTCAGGAAGAAGGACCAGAACCTGAACAGAGTGTTCATCTCCTGAGACTGACCGACCCCCGACCTCTTCCTCTCTGTGGAGTAAAAAAAAACCGATCAGTCTAATTCTTGTGATTGTTAAAAACAGGTGGTGGTGAGAACGTACCGTTGAGGCAGCGTCGGAGGTACTTGTGGTATCCCTGCTGGGTGAAGCCGTTGTCCCTCAGCAGCTCGTGGGATGGATGCCAGAACTTGGGGAGGGAGTGGGGGGTGCAGCCGTAACTCCCCGCCAGCGGAGCTCCTTCTGAGGGGGAGGCGTTGGAGCTGCTGCAGGGGGAGAAAACAGTTTTTATTTAGTGCATCCGTTAAGCCTTTATTCTTCCCTGCAGTCTACGCCGGCTGTCATGTACGGTGAGAGTTCATCAGAAAAAAAAGTCAAGCCCTTAAACATGAGGATTTACGGCTCCTTTCATGTTAAATGTTATATTCTTTATGTTTTGGACTCAAACAAACTGAGATATTTGACAATCTCATCTTGATCTAATGGAATTTTTTAGATCAAAAGGAAGGAAGGATTTGAAACTGCCAGACCTGATCCTAAAAAATGACTTTGATATGATCTTGAAGGACCTTGAATTGAAATCATTTGGACAACGTATGTATTTGATCTCTTGTCTTGCTGTTTGTATGTCTTTGTATACTGGTTCTGACTTGTGCTGTGTTGGGCTTTTACAAAATAATGAATTAATTCATCAGAAAAATAAGTGCTTGATCGGTAAGAATCAGAAACAGCTACAAAAATATGGTAAAAAAAAACTGTAGATATCTGATCAATTCGTATTAAAATGACTCGAGGAGGTGAAAATAATATTGGGAGGAAAGCGAGCGGCGGACCTGATGGATGAGGAGCGCGGCCGGTGCTCACGGGAGTCCATTACCCAGCCGATGTGAGCCTCCTGAGGAGGGTTGGAGCTGTGGCGGGTCTTCTTCTTCCTCGGCGTCTGCAGGACGGGAATCACAACGACACATGCGTGTTACAAGAAGCTGTTCTGATGGAAATACTGTGTAATACTGAGATCTTCAACAGGAGGTCCGGGACCCCTCGGGGGTCTGCAGAGTCACTGCAGGGTGTCCCCAAATTATCATCTAATCCCACCTGTCCGTCGATGGTCCCGCTCTCCTTCATGACCGGGTAGAAGCGTGGCGTCTTGTTGGGGTCCTGGCGCCCGGGGGTGCGAGGCGTTTTGGGGGTCCGGGGTTGGTGAGCGCTGGGCGACTCCGGGACCGTCGCCGGCAGCGAGCGGGACAACTCTGCTCCGCTGTCCACTGAGGAGACACCACATCAGAAATACTTAGAGGACTGAATAGAATAGAATATCTTTATTTGTCATTCTAACAACGAAATTAAGTGCATTCCTTGTTCAGTGCAAAAGTAGCAATAAATAAGTAAAAAGTCACTATGGACGTGTAGTGCATAAAAAAACCTCCCACCCCACACATATCCCACCCACATTCTAAGATGTAAAACATGAAAGCTATGCTTTGGTAGCACCGTTCACTGAGATAACGTTGGGTAGAAACGGCTTTTTAGTCCGTTTGTCCTGGTTTTTATGGATCTGTTTCTCCTGCCCGTTCAAACAGTTTGTGATCGGGGCGTGATGAGTCTTTCAGGATGGAATTGGCCTTTTTTTGGCGTTTAAAATGCAGCAAACAGGACGTCACCCACCTGGCAGGAGAAGAGGCGGGATTTCCTGGTTCGGCTCGACGGGCGTTTTGGGGGCGAGGGTCTCGAACTCATCTTGACTGATGACGTTCAGCTTCTTGAAGCTCTCCGCTTCCTGCTGTTAAAAACCAGAAGAGGGAAGTTTATCACGTTATTCATTCAATAACAAGGAAAATAAAACAAGAAACGAAACATCATTTTGTCAGACTTTATGTCTTTTCTGGTTCCTCTTCTTTTATTTATTTATATATATATATATATATATATATATATATATATATATATACATATATTCTATTTATATTAGTATTTTTTTTTTATTGGATTGCTTTCTACTTATTGGTTAGTTTGTTTGCTTCTTGTCATTTTTCTGGTTGTATTTTTTTTTTATTATGTCGGCTTAGTTTTCTATTTTGTTTGTCATTTTCTCTTTTCATGTTAAAGTTATTTTTTCCTTCTTTAAAGTGTGTGTGTGTGTGTGTGTCTGTGTGTGTGTGTGTGCAACAATAATCAATAAATGCTCCACACATTCTGAATTGTGACACTAACGAGATAAAAGCAGCGTTACTGGTGATGGACTGAGCGTTGAATACGACCAGCATTATTCCTGCGCTGACCTCAGACATGCCTTCGCTCAGTTACGGCTGTCTGAACTGATAACAGCGACATGGGGGTAAAAAAAACACACACACAAAAACCAGCGTCGGCTGCCGCGTCGAGCTTGTGTGACACACAGCAGATGTGCAGCGTACTTTGAACATTACACGTCGGCGTCGGGAAAAAGAAAAAACCAGGTGACCTTCGTGTATGTAAGTGTGTGTGTGTGTGTGTGTGTGTGTGTGTGTGTGTGTGTGTGTGTGTGTGTGTGTGTTCAGGAGTGACATTTCTCACATGTGGCAACATTGGTGACGACCTTTGAGCCGACAAACGAGCTGACGGCTCAAAAAACTCGCCGTCGCTGACCAGAATCCTCCTTTCTATTCATTTGTACATAACGTACCTTTTTATTAGTACGACAGCTGTTTAGTGGAGTCCCACCTACTGTACAGTTAAAAAAATCACATTTATCTTCAGAGTTAGTGCAGACTTTTCAGAGTGAGATACGTAAATATTGTACAATTTAAAAAGTTGAGTTAAAATAATGTATTTCTAGAGAAAAGGTGTAGATTAGCAAAGATGTGCTGGTGTTTTAATCCCAAAACTAAAACCTCTTCAATCACTTTAAAATGTTATTTTCCTTTTCAACTTTTACTTCCTGCAATAACGCTGCACTTTCACGTCGACTAAAAGCTTCTTTAAGTGACTGAAAACAAAACGGAAGCGATCAGATTTCCACCAGCTGATTAACGTCCATTACTGTACCTGCGTTGCTAAGAGCGACGAGTAACAACCGCATGCTAATAATAATAATAATAACGCTGTGTAACCTGCAGACGAGTGTCTCTAAAAAAAAAAACAGCGGGCGACTCGTGTCTGGAAGCAGCAGAGTGACACACTTGCAGCCTGGAGGCTGGAATGGTGATAAATAGGAGTTTATTTCTGTCTCCAGCAGGAGATTCAACAGCTCCGTCTCAAAGTCTCGCGTCCAACGTGTTCAAAGCGCTTTAAGGCGGCGATAAGACCACCAGAGTGCATCATGTATCATCAAGAATCAGACATATTTTGATTAAATGTCAGGACCCTCAGCAGGACCGCTGCCTTATTGAAGCCCGTCAGCTGATGATGTCACTCTTTAGTTCATATATGTCATGTTACAGTACATGTGGGTTCATGGCTGCACAATTAATCTATATTTTGGGAATAAGAGTTATTGAAAAAGGATATTTTTAAGTTCCTGGGACAAATGGTGAGTAATGGCAGAAAATGTCAGTGTGATAAAAGGTTAAAGAAAAAGTTGCATCCCCGCTGCTCTGACGCAACAGGGTCATAAAACTCGCCATCGAATTTTCTGTAAGTTTGCCAAATAAGAACGAAGAACACTTTGCGTATGTGACGCCGCCGTGACCCCCTCGGGGTAAAAGTTTACAACGTGGGAGCTGATTCAATAACAGGAAGTGAATCATTTTCTGCCAAGGCCAAAAGAACCAGAACGATCCGGTTTACTGACTGTTGGACAGCTGAGAGCCAATATTAACAAAGTAAGTATTTACAGTGAGCTTAATATTATACTGTTTATGTGTAGAAACGGAATATTAAATACCTGACGTAACTCAAACTTTTGATGTTGCCTCCAATAGGATCAAACTTCTGTGATGTGTATGAATGGCATCAAGGTTGCTGCTGTATTTATGTCTAGATAGCGTTATTTTAAGTGTTGATGGAGCAGCTACAGCGTTAGCATAGCCTAGCACCAGACTCTATTCAAAAAACGAGCATTTTAAAAGTTGTTTGCCTGTCGTCTTGCAGACAGACCTCACAAACCCAGACTTAAGACTTTTTACTGACCCCCATCATTATGTCGTTACTTCAGCATCATTTTTATCTGTTTAACCGCAAATTAAACGCAACAAAATTGCTTATTTTGGGTTCATACCACTGTAGTAAACCAGCCGATGTGCATCTTGCTACATCAAGTGAATACAGCTCAGTGAAATTCATTGAGCACCTTTGGGTGATGAACTGTAATGAAAATAGTGGTGATTTCAGCGACTTACAGAGGTGACTAAAGCGCTCCGATCGCACCGAAGTACGTGAAACCGGAGAAAATGTTACTTTACAAACATTAAACCTTAAGTTGCGTCTGAGAAAAAAGTTGCAATTTTTATTTGCAGTGTTAATGGTCTCAGAGATATTTCTATATGGAAGTCAAATCATAAAGTTCAAGTTGCTGAGACACATGCAGCTGCCGTTTCTGTGCTTGTTCAGACGTGTTGCAGGTAACTTATTCTCTACCTGTCAGTTCTGTTATCCAACTTTCTGTGACAAACCTGCTCCGACAAGTTACGGTTCCCTAAACCGATATATATTCTTTATTTACTGCCATGCCAAAGAACGCTAAATGTTCTGAAAGCATTTTTACTAAATTTGGATCTGCTATTTTATTGCTAGATTCTTACTATTATTATTATAGATCTGGTTTCCGTACCTTGGTGGACTCGGGTTGCTCCTCCTCCTTCCACAGGTCCTGCTCGTAGTAGAACAGCCCGTCGTTGATGGCCTTGGCGATGTCGGTGGTGAGCTTGGCGCGGGACTCGTGGTTGCCCGTGCGGTCGCCGCCGGGGTGCTTGCGCATGTACGGGGGCGTCTGCGTCACGATGAGGATCTTGTTGACGTCGTTGTCGTCCATCTCGTAGTCCGAGTCGTCCTCGTCCGACCAGTCGGTGAACTTGTTCTTCCGGGGCGCCATCTGCTCCATCTCCTCGTCGAACAGGAAGTCCAGCTCCTCCTGGTCGGGCGCCGCCTGCGGAGGAGGCTGGTGGGCGCTGGGAGGCGCCTCGCCACGATCCTGGGAGTCACATGACAGTTTAGAAGGGCGTCAGAGGACGGGATGGGGGGTTTAAAGGGACAGTTCCACATTTGGGGAAACGTCGTTTTCCATCTGATTGGTTAAGAGGAGTAAACCTCATAATCGTTTTGTTAAATTTGTCATCTTTATTTGATCTTTATTTTCCTCGAATACAAAGTACAATATTTACATGACATAAAATATGTCATACAAATATGAAAAAAGACTAAACAATTCCTGTAAGTTGGAGGGAGGAGGAAGCTAAGATCATCACGTCCTGCCTCTGACTAAATATGTTAGAAAAGGGTGACTCCAACTGTAACCGAGTAAGTCACATGACACGGATAAACGGGATGAAAAGATAAAAGACCTAAAACACGGTGAAGCAGATGTGAAGACGGCATGAAGAAAGCTTGATGAGTAAATGAGAAGCACAGAGATGAAGAAGTGATGATTCGGAATAAAATAAAGGGAAAGAGAGCAGGAGGAACTCAACTGCAGAGGGGAGGAGGTCAGGGAGGAGGTCGGGTTGGAGCGCAGATGGAGGAGAAGAGTCGACAACACACACATCATCACCGACTTGCTGCCGGATGAAAGACGGAGGACACAGACGGGAGGAAAGGACGGAGGACAGGAAGAGGATGTGATGAGAAACAGAGGAAGGGATTGAAGGAGGAAGCTGGAGGCTCAAAGCTGCTCGCTACCTTTCCGGGCGGCGGGCGGTGGCGTTTCTCCACCTGGATCCAGGCGTCGGGGTCCGGCTGGGAGGGAACCTCGGCCGGGAGCGACTCCTGGCCGGAGGAGCCGGGTTCGGCAGAGTCCTGAGGCTCTGTGGACTCGGGGGGAGGAGTCTCCGTCACGGGCGATGAAGCTGAGGAACCCGAACACATCACAACATCATCAGACGAGCCTCAGCGCCGCTTTAAAAACACTCGGTCGGATCACGTTCCAGGAAACTTGGTCAACAATAACGTCCACATCTTGTCAATTAATACATTCACAGCCCAAAATGACATTTCAGTTAAAAAGAAAATAATAATCCAAAACACAAATATAGTAAAGACTAATAAAATGTAAAGTGATATATCAGAGGAAAGTTTAATTTCTGGCAATTCTATTTGAAAATCGAAAATTACTGCTTGAAGGTGTAAATCTTGCTCACAATAATAAAGTTTTATTAAAAAAAAAAAAAAGGCTCAGTAGTTTCCTTACTGTTCACTGTAGTGAAACAGTAAGGAAGGACTATTTTCAACGGCGGATTAATCCACATTCGGCGCTCTAGTGAGCATTCATGGCGTGATGATCTTCCCTTCGGTCTCTAAACACAGAAGTAGAAGCCGAGATGAAGACTGACCGGCGTTGGTGGAGCTGACGGTCTGTCGGGGGACGAACTCGGGACAGTTGATGAGCTGGGAGAAGTCGGTCCGGGGGGAACCCACCACGGAGGGGGCGGCGATGGGCCAGCGCTCCGGGTCGATCTTACAGCGGATCTTCTCGTCCACCAGCTCCACCTCTTTGCTGCTCTTCAGGGCCTGGAGACACGTCGGATTAGTAGATTTAATAAGAGTGGATGATTATTTACCTACTTCAATAGTCAGTAAAAGTTAAGTTAATTCAAAGTGCCTGTTGGCTGGGTTCATGTTCGCTGCCATTTTAGAAGAAAACATCAGTGATCACGTTTTACTCATTTTTATTCTTCATTTAGTTCAGTTTGAATCAGTCAAAACCTTTTTTTCATTATTTTTTCTAGAGTGAGGCCTTATATATATTTGTTTTATTATTGAATAAATAAAATGTGTTGTGCCGTTACCTCCATGATGAGGCTGATGTCCATGGTGAGGGCCTGAACTCTGTGGAAGCTGGCGATGAGGGAGATGGGGAGGAAGCCCTGCACGTCCATCTTCCTCCTCAGGAAGAAGTCTCGCTCCAGGTTGTGGAGGCTGAAGTAATATTCACTGGAGGAGGAAGAGGAGGATGCATTTAGTCAGCGCTCATAGCTCACATAATACTCAAAGTATTAAATGCATTACAATAAAAACAAATATCCTGCAAACAATTTGATTTGGCTGCAAAAATATGTCCTCAAATGCAGATTTTCCAAAATCGCTCGTCTCTGTGAACTCCGGGTGGCTCGTTGCTCGTGCTTTCATCAGTGAACTATTTGTGACAGTCGTGTCTGAAAGGCCCCGAGTGCTCGTGCACCGAAGGGTGCTCGGTTACAGAAACTCAGGGGGTGCACAGCCGACCAGAGTATATGTAGAAGAATAGTTTAGCTATAATTATTGTATTGTTTCGTATTTAAGCTCCTCTTATTTGATTTCAATTAAACTCACAAGGCAAACGTAACAGTGGTGGTGTGTGACTCACTGCTAGAGTCATATTTTGGTGTCGTACTGTTAGTTGGACGTTTGCATCGAGGGTCACTGTGCAGCAGACGGCACATTTATTCATGTCAAACTGTCGCTTCTGAATTCTCCTTGTGGGTCACAAAGAAAAAAGTAGGAATCGTCTGACTGGAAAACCAAATCTAGTAGCTCCGTCTCACCAAGTCACACCACGTAATGTCCCACACCCACACCCACACACACACACACACACACACACACACACACACCCACACACACACACACACAGCCTGCAGCCGTGGTTTCGGAGTAACGCCGGCTGAGTGAGCAGCCTGAATAACGCTGAGGGAGACGAGAGAGGAGAAGACAAGAATGCCCCCCCCCTTCTCCCCCCTTAAACACAGTATTATATATATATATATATATTTTTTTTTTATACATTTCTTCGCTCAGGCCTGCGTATAATTCATCCCCTGTCCCCTCCGAAGCACTCAGAATAGTGGAGGGCGAGGCGGACTCCTAAATATAGTCCCAGTCTGCTGCTGAAATGAGGCCAGAGCTGTCAGTCACCAGCAGAGCGCCACGCTGCCCCCTGCAGGACGCCAGGGGAACTTCACTGGCTACACGTGCTGCCTTTACTGCTCCTCAGTGACTCACAATCTTCACTGGTTTGACTCTCGCCTTATAAATAACGGTTTTTACTCCTGAAAAACGTTTTATGAGTGTTACAAAGTAAAGGTTTCTCCTTCATAAACCAATTTTTGCTGCAAAGAAAATGTAAAATCAAACGGCGCTTCTATCAGCAAATGTTTATATTCTTTGAAAATGTGACACTTAATTGTATTGTGCTGCGTTACGTTTGTCTCCATTTTGAAAAGTTATTTTATAAGCAGGCGAAGCGGAAGAGTCAACACTAAACATGTGTCCGGTCTGAATGACGCTCACACCCTCATTCTGATGAAGTGCTTTGAGAAACTGGTTCTCCGGGACCTCAAAGCCAACATCCCCCAGCCCGCCTGGACCCTCAGCGGTCTGCATACAGAGCCAACAGACCCACAGAGGACACCGTCTCCCCTGACCTCCACTCAAATGTCAGATTCCCTGAATGTTTCCTGACTTTCACCGTCTAAAACGCTGAATCTCCAGGATAATGAAGGTGAGCAAGAAATAACATTAATCTGTGAGATTTAAGTGTTCATTGCTTGTGTTATTTGTTGTTGACGAAAAAACAAGTAACCATAGCAATCGCTCACAAAAAAAAAACCCCAGTTAAAACAAATACATCATGGGGAAATATTACATTTTGATAAATGGCGACTAAAGGTTAAACATGCTACAAACACAATCCCTTGAAATTGCACAATTTGGCCCATAAAAAAAAAGTTCTCCCGTCTGGAAAAAACCTCCATTATGACGTAAGGTTTGTCGATTCCAGATCAGCATTTAAACTCAATCTCTCCCCCAATAAAACTGATGGTATTGAGCTCCTTCACTCTGCAAATATCATCACAAACAGGCTCCGGGGCAGCTCACATCGGCAGCCACACCTCCTCCACTCTAGTGTTGAACACCGGAGCCCCCCAGGGACGCGTGCTTGGCCCCCTGATTTTCACGCTGTCACGCCCACGACTGCTACCGAAGTAGTAAAGTGTATAACACTCACATTTGGCGCTTGATGTATTCTTTGAGGAGCTTCTCGTCCACTGGGTAGACTTGGACCTTGTTGCCGTCGTCGTAGTAGTAGACCATGTTGTTTTTGCCGAACTCTGAGGGGCCCTGAGAGGAGCCGTCGGACGACTGGGAATCCCGGAAGCTCTGAGAGAATTCATAGCGGCCTGAGGGGGCGGGACGAACGGGAACGAAATATGAGAAATGGTATAACGAGAGCCAAACACCGGCGTGTTTATTTGTTTTCTAATGAGGATTTGCTACAAGGAATTAAAAAACGTACCTCGTCCACGACCTCTCCCGCGACCGCGACCTTTCCCTCGGCCTCGTATCCCACCGCGGACGCTGGCGGTATCGTCGCTAAAGTCCCGCGGCTCTCTTCTCCAGCCTGACGACGAGAAAAACACAGAAGCTCCGTCACACGTCGTACCGACGAATCACGTAACGTTACCAGAACGGTTTCTAATTCCAAGAACTCGCTGAGTCACTACTTTTAGAACTTCAGCCGAGTCAACACATTTAGTTGAATATTATTACAGGAAGCTTTATCTGCTTTATTAGATACATATGTTTTTCATGTCTTACATCAGTATGCATTGTACTCCATCGTGTTTTTATTTTGTCTGATAAATCCCCAGTTTTCTTTCATGTTCTGTGTAATGAACATAAATACATTACATCCTCATAATATTACCCGGCTCTGGGATTTATTTATTTATTTATTTTACCCACGGTGCATTAGTATGGGAAAAAAGCCTGCAGACACCAGAAAGACACACGTCAGCGGGGGGAAAGCGGCGATCAAACACGAAGAGGAAACCAAGCGAAGACGAACAACAAGAGACTGAAGAGAAAACAGCTGAGCTGCATGGCCACTTACTCCGGCTGCTATCATGCACCCTGTTATTATGGAGTGTGTGATTGGGCGACTTGGGGTCGGGCGAGTCGGCGCCGGGCTCAGCGTCCGAGCGTGCCGGAGCTCTGCCGGACGTCTTGTCGCCGCCGTCGTCCCGGGACGAGTCCTCCAGCGGCAGAGAAACCCACTTCCGTTTGTTACCTGGCGATGATGGCACACCGGAAACAAAGCGTGAAGAGGTTTGTTCCAAAAAAGAAGAAAACAACAAACAAACTAAATTAAATCCTCAATCTGTGTCACTAAAATTAAGATCCGCTGGTTAGCAAACTTCCGTGTAGCGGATTCAAACCCTCACTGGGACATAAAATACTAAAGCAACGAGTCAGGACACGTAAAGGTGCATGATAAAATACAGAGTACCGTCAATATTCATCAATGTTAGCCTGATTTATTAATGGTCTAATCTTTGGTTTAAAACGTAGCTTAGCATAAAGACTGGAAACAGCTAGCTTGTTGTTTTTGTGGTTAAACCGCTTACAAAACAAAATATAAAGTGTGAATTAGTGAGCTTTGAAAAAAAAAGGTGCTGGTTGACTTTTTATAACTTTATGAACAAGCCACAATTGCTATTTCTCTCTATCTCCGTTTCTAGTATTTATGCTAAGCTAAGCTAGGCTGAGCTAAGCAGCTGCATCTTCATATTTTCTCATCAAACTCCCAGCAAGAAATATGGGAATGAGCCAATTAATTCAAAGCTTCAAACTATTTCAGTTGACAGGTTTCAGCTAAATTTGCTGGAGTGAGTGAGATTTTGTTTTTTTTTATGCGTATTTGTATCGAGTCACACTTCACATGACTAAAAACAGCTGAATAAATCTCCAGTTAGTGAAAAGAAAACAATATTTTACATTTTTCACACGGGTATCTAATGTGGCTGATTTCGTCTTATTTTGGAACAAATCTCTTCACTTCCTGTCTGGTTTAGACACTGTAATGAAGTTCTGCATCTCTTATCAGCCGTCATAAACATTTGGTCCTGTTACTCTTTGTTTAAATGTCTATTTTAAAAAGAAAAAGGTGCGAGTGAACGAGATGAAGTGCAACACACCAGATTATCCGATCGGAGCATGCGGTCAAACCAGTGTGATCAATACCGCTAACGGCCATGCTCCCTCTATGCAGCCATCAGGGAAACGTTGATCTCCAAATAAAGGGAAATCTTACAACTCAACGTTTAAAAAGCTAAAAACAATTAAATGAACATTGTTTTTGTTTTTTTAAGTTGAGTTCTGGAGATGAAGCATTTCACAGATCAGAGAAGAATCAAACTTTGATCTGAAGCTTAATTCATAAAAAATAAAAAAGTGTGCTTATTGAACTCACCCTCGCCCCCTCTCTTCTTCACGGCGGCGCTCTGGGCATCCGGCCCGGCCTTGGACTCCCCGTCTTTGGGCAGCTCCGCCAGCGGGTCGGGCTGAGCCTCCTGGTTCTCTTTGCTCTCGCTGCCGTCGTCCGACTTCCCCTCCGGTCGATCCCTCCTCTTCTCCTTCTCGCGGCGTGCGGCGGGAGGCTTCTTGCCGTTGTTGCCGGGGACATTTTGTTGTTGCTAGGAGACAGAGGAGACTCAGCTTTAAAACGTCACATTTATACATATAAAATTTTAGTTTCTGTCATTTGTTGCTTTTGTCAAAAAGGTGTTTAAACACACACACACACACACACACACACACACACACACACACACACACACACACACACACACACACACACACACACACACACACACACACACACACACACACACACACACACACACACAGACACACACACACACACACACACACACACACACAGACACACACTACCTCTTTGGCCAGTTCACCAGGAGTGGGCCAGTTTGTGATGTCACTGAAGTCACTTGACTAAACATCGAGGAGAAAAAAGAAGAAAAAAGAAACATTAAATGACATTTATTTTAACGTGTGGGTCAGATGGAGTCTGGCTGCTCTTCTGGTAAAAAAAAAAAAAAAAAAAAACACAAAGTGGAGCAAAAGGAGGTCAGTGCTCCATCTGTGGGGAAAACAACTCCGATAAACAGGCCGGAGTTTCCACCTCTGTGAATGTTGTAAATTTGGACAGCCTGATATGAGACCAAGGTCGGACGGTCGAGAGGTTACGGCTTCACAGTTCATAAAAACCGCAGCACTGATATCTTAAATCATCATTCTTCTACAGGTGTTATTACTAAAATCATCCTTGAAAAGGGCCAGTTCACCCAAAATCACGAAAGAAAGTTAATCTTCATAACCATTAGTGAAACATGGAACAAGAAAACGTTAGTGGCTCAGTTTGTTCAGCAAAAATATAAGAAAATAAATAACATAAGTCATTATTTTTTCTCTCATTTTTGCCACATTCATATTCATTATGCTCTTCAAAAATGTTAAAATATAAACAAAAGAGTGGAAAAATAAGTAATCTTCAATAAGCTTACCATAAATAAAGTTTATTTGTTTTTGCATCCTTTACGTTAAAAAAAAAAAAAAATCTGGCTCTATTTATCACTCGTAAGGATATTCACGATAATGAAAATTCACCACCATCAATGGGTTTTTTTATCCCAATTTGCGATAAAATCTTATACAATCTTTAACTTATGCAGCAGAAGGCCCCCTACTAGAAAGTTTCACTGCCACCTACTGGCCTGGCATGCACACTACAGCGTGTGTGCATGCAGATCGTTTCCAAAACAATGTCGTCTGATCGCAGAACTTTTTTAAAACGCAAAGAAAAACAACCCAGTGTTTAGAGAGACCGTGTTGATTTTGGGAGTGAGATTCGGGATATTCGGCTGCCCTGTGGATTTTTTCTTGCAAACAAAGCTTCCGTTTACGTTCTGCGTTTCCCACCAAAACGCATTTGTCTTTGAGCTCAAACGAACATTTGCATAGTTTTTTAAATCCTTCTTTGTTTACATCCAGTTAAGAAGCTAACAGTCATCTTTGTTAGCGCATCGCTGCACATTGTAGCATTTCCACCACCAGTAATATAAACCATTACATTCAATTATATTTTAAAATGCCTTTAGTGGTAAAAACTCCAAACTCCAGAGTACTCCCAACTTAATTTAGAAAATTAATCTGAATTCCTGGTTGTACGAAACGTTTTATTATAGTGAATCATTGTCACATAATGACAACATTGATATCGTGTGCACTAAAATCACAATTTAATGTAAAATTAGACCAAAATGTATTAATTGAGGTTATTAAATTGAACTATTACAGGCGTCTCAGTGAGCTGCATTTAAAAACAAAAGTAGTTATTAAAGTTTTACACGTTGTGGTCGCATGTAATAGATTTTAATATCAAAATCAAACAAACGGCCGTGTTAACACTGCGGTAACGATTACTGTCTAAACAGAATGGCAGTACAGCATCGGTTTAACGACGCTGACCATGCAAATGAAGAGACGTCCACTTTTCTGTGTGAAAGTTAAAATCAGCCTCGTCAACAAAGTCACATTAAAATATCGCAAATCAGTCGTTTCAGCTGCAGCAGTTCAAATTCAGATATTTTTAACTATCACTATCTGGATCGCCTCCAACCATTAAATTAAAAACAACCACAGTGGCCAAACGGGTCAGGGAAAAAGCAAACAAACAACTTAAACATTTGGCTGCTGAAATACGAAACAGCGACTAACACGTCGGTTTGTTTACGGGTGAGAATCGGGGAAAGCTCAAAACCAAACAGCCGTCTCCCACAACGTCAAATTAGGTTTCTAGTTTAAACACTAGCCGTTGAAACAACAGAACAAAGTGGTGACACATGCGGATATACAGCTTATACATATATACACAGCTTTGCATTTCGGACGTTTGTGACATTTTTAAAAATCCCACAAAGAAAAAACTGCTTACCTTGCTGGATTTTCTCGGCCTCGGCTTGCTGGCGCGGACGACTTTCACAGCGTTTTGTTGATCTACGGGTAACGAATTAAAAAGTGAATGCCTCATCATACTTGTCACTACAGGGTTTTTTTTTTAACAGAATACAACAACCAGCCCGCCTGCCCCGCCCCTCCCAAGCGAGCAAGTTGCCAGCCTCAGAGGTTGCCCAACAAGGGAAAGTTAACGAGGCATCTACTCTTGCATGGAGCTCTCACTCCTTCTGTGTGAATGAATAAGTGTCCTCCCAAAGCGAGCAGAGTGACTGAACGAGTCCAGGGTGTTTCATGTGGAGCCCTGAGGCGGTGTACGGGGCCGTGTCTCCAGGCTGGGAGTGGCCCGCTGCAGCCCGGCGGTGCCTATCGCCCTGCAGGGGATGGTGGGATTGATAAGAGGCCGCGGCGGTGGCCGAGAGGCTTTTCGACATGAATGGGCGTGTGCGTCGGCAGGCGACCCTTTGCAGCGGGTTGTACTGCAGCGCTTGTAAAACGATGCCTGCGCTCTCGTCAGAGTCGAATATAACTCCCCTCTGGGCGCTCGCTGCTCTGACACACTTTCACAACTCAAGTTTGTCTGTCTGAGGTTAACAAAAAGCTGCCGTTACATTTATATCACCACATAAATGTCACCGCAAGAACTAATCGGTGCTTTAAATTCTCACATGTTAAGTTCCTTTAAACATTTTTAACCACTCAGTCTGTCCACAGTTACATTTATATGTTCAGTTGGATTTGTTCTGTTCCGCCTCTTTGCCCATAAATTAAATGTTTATCTTATCTAAACATACATTGATTAGATGAATAATCTGTATACCGGTTAGTTTAGTTTTATTATTTATTTAATTTTTGGTCCTATTCTACGTGAATGTGTGTGTGCTTGCAAATGCATTTTAACTCTGCATTGTTTGTTTGTTTAGCATCGGCAAATGGAAACAAAAAGTCTATCTATTCCTCCAAATCTAGACAAGAAAGCTAATCAATATCTGATAGTCGATTATTAAAGGGGTGCTCCTTCCTTTTGGTGTTAAACTTGTAAGAAAAACGAAAAATTAATGAAATTTAAAATGAGTTAAAAGCAGGAGAGGGCAGAGCTACCCTGGAAAAAAAACACTGTATCCTACATTCCCCACAATGCAACAGTGTCTTCCATTACACCCT
Organism: Eutrigla gurnardus; assembly: GCF_963514095.1. Classification (NCBI taxonomy): domain Eukaryota; kingdom Metazoa; phylum Chordata; class Actinopteri; order Perciformes; family Triglidae; genus Eutrigla; species Eutrigla gurnardus. The sequence goes on from NC_139921.1 coordinate 28,896,121, forward strand.
CCTTGCATGACAAGCACACACCTCTTTCCAACCCCACAAACCCCGAGTTTGTAACGCAGACATAGAACAAAGTTAACCCCAACGACATAATGTGATAAGTACCCATTTCATTTTTGCAGCGTTTGTAATAGTAAGCATTTATTATCAACAGTTTTTGTATTGATATATTAGACAGAGATATTGATTTTGAGTAAAATAGTAATTACACACAAATACACACACAGAGTCTACTTAGAAGTTTGTATTATTCTGCATGTTGTACATAGTGTTTACAACAAATCATTTTGTTGAATTAATTTATTTTACCTGCATTCGGAGTGGAAGTTAAAAGAATATACAGTGTACAGGTTTTAAATTTTATAAGCGTGCATGTGACAAACACTGACTGTATTTGTATTTCTGATAACAATAAACTGTTGCACTCTCGTCTCGACCGACAAATGTTCTTATTGTTAAGTCTTTGTGTACAAGTGTCTGCTAAACGCCCTACAGGTAAATATATTTCCATTTTACATCAATGTTAAGTGACTATTTGGGTTTTGAACTGTTGTTTGGACAAAAGAAGTGATCTGAAGACGACGCCACAGTCTCTGAGGAAATGACAACAGGCATTTTCTATAATGTTGATTCATCGGATAGACAAATATATTATCTGCAACTATATTGTTGATCAAGTAATAGTTTCAGCTTCTCAAAAAATGTTTTTATTATTTATATTAAATTAAATAAGTTTTGTTTTTTTGAACTGCTGGTCAGGCAAAAAATAGCGGCATTGAATGGCATCTAATGGAGTATTTGTTACCATTTAATGATATTTATACCTAAAAATGTATCTGTGGATTATACAAATCTACAATAAAAAAAATAAAAAAAATCAGCCCTAATTAAAAATGTTGTTTATCAACTGATCATTTAAGGCATTTATAAAGCAAAAATATTTTAGGCTAGTTTTCTTACAAACAAATAACCAGAAAAAAAAGAACAAAATAATACAAATTAACATAAAAAAAATACCATAATTACATTAAACATTTTTGTAAAGCACGTTGCTGACATTTTTTAAAATAAGTTGCTTTCGACTTCATTTGAAAATGTGGATTTTTTTTTTTTAAGAAATGTGGGTTCTGATGGACTTTTCCTGCAGTTGTAAATATATCCCAAGGAGCCTCATCCAGTAGTAGTGAGCTACTTGTGAACTCACTTTCACTAGTGACAGAGGGGGAGCAGCAGGCTGGTGGGAGGACCTGCAGGCAGCCCGGCCATTGGACATGCAAAACGTGTCTTTACAGCAGCAGTTAGCCTTGGCTGTCGTGGCTGCTTTTCCTTTTTCTTTTTTAAAACACCGAGACAGCAAAAAAACCACGAGGTTGATTTCGTGTGCTGCATTGAAGCAAACACCAGCAACACAGTGACAAAAAAACTGGTGGTAATCTAAGTTAGGGGGGCAGAAAGAAGTATAGCAGTTGTCAGCAATCAACACGTGGTGCTCCGGGAGAGCAACCCGAGCACAGGTGGGGGGATGGTGGGGAAAACACCATCTACACGTTGACATTCAGTTTGAAATAAAAAAACCCACTAAATTCAAGGGTTTTTAAATGATCCCCGATGAGGGATGACAGGAGGGTTTACAAGTTGTGTGGAGTGAAGCTGTCAGAAAATGCTGCAGCAACGTGTTGCTGCAACCATGTTGTCGCTGCTCGGTCACGACGATCCTCGTGTAGAAAAAAAAATGTTTAAAAAAAAATTTGCTCACCTTTGTTCTCTGTGGAGCTGGAGTTGTTGATGTTGCTGACCGGCACCCGGCCCGTGGTCCTCTTGGTCCACGGGTTGACTTTGGGCGGCGGGGCTTCGACAACTTTCCTCTTCGCCGCGTCGACAGCCGACTCGGCGGCGTTGCTGCTCTGCTCGTTCTCCTTATCGTTTTCTTTGTATTTCTTGTGCGCGTCCGTGGGGCTCTTAGCCGCCTCGGAGCCGGGGACGTCCACTACCGCCACAGCCGGCTGCTGCTGCTGCTTCTCGGAGCCCTTCGGCGGCTTCCCCGCTTGCTCTGGAGCCCCCTCGGGCTTGTTTTGGTGCTTCTCCTCCGCTCCTCCGCCGGAGCTGGCCGCTGTCAAACCCGAGCCGACCTGGACGCACTGAACCTCCGCGGACATCCTGCTAGTCTCCTAACAGCGCACGGTGTTAAATCCAGTGTGAAAACGTGGTCCTTTGCTCTATTATGCCAGAGAAAAAGTCGCGAGAAGCTCAGTCGGAGACCGCATCCACGACCTGGGGGTAAACAACTTTTTTTTTTTGTTGGGCTGGACCTCGCTAGCCAGCTAAGCTAGCTAAGTAGCTCTCCCCCACTAGCCGAAGCTAAGCTAGTTAGCTCGCTAGCTAGCGACCATGCAGGAGTCGAGCGAGCTAAAAAAAATGTTGTTTTCCGCTCCGATCGACCGTTTCACGCCGACAAGTAGTTACGCCAGAGTCCGAAGTCGGTCACCATGAACGCGAGACGCGTCGAGTCGGTCCGCGCGCGACTTTTCAGTTACTTTTATTTAAAAAAACAAAACTACCGCAGCGATGTGCTCGCGCTGTCTCTGGTTTCAACTCCACGCTACCAGAGAGGAGCTCGTGCAGCCAGCTGCTGTCTGCCTGTAAACAGTGACTCTGCTGCCCCCGGCGGCCACACCGCGGTACTGCAGCATGTTTTTTTTTTTTTTTTTTTTTTTTTACAGTAGTGGAACGAGATAACCACATTAGGTCAAAGTAGCACAACCACAGAGTAGAAATACAAACACCAATCACTGCAATACAACTACAGAAGTATTAGCGACACTGAAAGTAATAATGGCTAAATGATTTCTGAGAAAATTCAATACATTTTGGCATCTTTTGTAAAAAGAAAAAAAAAACAGTGTTTACTTCTCGGGAAAACACCAGATGCAATCCAGAAGAAAAACTCCCAGTTGTTTCTAACGATAAGGGGAGCAATAATTAAACAATAACAAGAAACTGGTTTAACAATTACTACTTAATTAATCATGAATGGAAAGATCTGGTAAATTAAATATATGAAATGGAGAGGACTACTATGAGGATTAGAAATCAAATGCATTAACTTGAAGAAAGATGGGAGAAATGGATTAAATATCTAACAGAAAAACAAAGTTCTTGTTTTATTTATTTTTTATTATTACATTCTCTCTGGTGGTCTCGATGTGGATGAGCATGTGACATTGTGTTCTCCTGCAGCATGATTTTTCTTTTATTCTTTATTGTTGAGTATATTGTGTATATGTTTATTAAACATTAAAAAATGCAACAAAAAAAGCAAGAAGTAGTATTCAAAGTACAAAAAAAATGAAATAAAAGTACTCATTATGCAGATTGTCAAATTTCAGATGCAACATATCATTGGTTTCTAATTAATATGGAAGCTTCACTACATAGTGAATGGGCCTGAATTTCTAAAGTCCTTTTTCTAGTCTTTTTGGGGTTTGGGGTTAGGTTATCTTGTACCATTGTTGGTGTAATTTAAAAATCCCAAATATCAAGATTTAAATCATATTGTGTTGGCTTTTCACTTAGTGTGTCATTACATCTCTGATAGGAATATAAGTAATGCAAGAAAATGCTGATTTTCTTTTTTTACTTAAATGAAATGTAGAGGGATTTCTTTAAAATAAAATAAGAGTTTAAACTGATAACATATTTTAGACAAAATAAGTCAGAGTTGGATCGGTGGGCATCAAACCCTCACATCCAGGCAGCGTTAACGTATTGCATTGCTTGTTGGACTACAGATGCATGAACAGGAAGAGCAGAGACATCAGTGTCACGGAGAAACGTGTCAGCGTCGGTGCGGACGACGACGTGCCTCGGGTTCTAGTGTAGATGTACGGATGCTCCTGGGAAAAAAAAGAAAAACGTCATGGGAATTTTTATTATATCTACAAAACATGAACATCTCCAACGTGTCACCGTACCTGTGATGGACAGTTGACTCTTACTGGCGTTGAAAACGTCTCTATCATCTCTTTCCCTCCGACAGGCTGGAACTGAGGAAGAAGTTTACTTTGACTTTATGCAGACGATGTGATGTTATTCAGTGATTCAGCTCTAAACGCACAACACTGAATATTCAATCAACTACACACCCAATTAAGTCACTTCTTATTCATACTTTTGATACGAATATAAATACAGAGCATGTGTAGAATATTTTATGAGTATGCAAGATTTTAAAAACGGGACAATTTGAGCACTGAATGAATTTTTTTTTTACTGATGTGGAAGTTACGCTGCTATCATGGCCATCTTATAAAAGACATTCCCAATGGTCATCATAATACTTAATAAAGGTTAAATACAATTAAATATATTAAGTCTGTTTTTTAAAGTGGACACTTAAGCAACCATTAGCTAATAAAACACATCTGTAACAGTTATATAAACATGATAAAAAGTATCCACCATGTTGTTCCACAGGCCCTTTGCCAGCTCCTCGTGTCCCCGAACAGTGAAATGGAAACAATCTGCAGCGAAGAAGCTCAAGTCCAGCGACCCGTTCTGGAGTAGAACAAAAAAATCATGATTAAATAATGATTATAAGTGCAAACCATCAGTGATTACAGGAATCAGGACTTACAGGAAGTCTAGCCGGGCCCGCGGTCTCCAAAAAAGGTTGCAGAACAGCAGCAAAGCTGTCGTTTTTGAAGAACCGGTCGGCTTGCAGGAGCACCTTCAATCTCCTCTACAGACAAAAACCACCAATCAGAGACTCTCACGTTCACACCGTCGTGCACATTGAACACATTCACTCACCTGGAACTCCTCGTTAATGGCGACCAGCTCCTGCAGCTCGGTGGAGTTGTCGGCCGGCACAACGAGGCACGAGCAGAAGGTCCTGTGAGCGGATTGTCACATTACGGGATTATCAAATTAACAGATTATCAGATCAGTTATGATTTGTGATCCTGCAGAGATTTGGACGCTGACGCAAGGCAGGTGAACTATGTGACATATTTTTTCATTATTAATTATACATGCATATCAACACTGCAATCAAAGGTTTTTAGCTTGAAAAATTAGTTGCCAATTAATCTTCTATTGTTTAACCGACGAAGCATCGTATTTATATGCTTTTTTATTTTATTTGTAAAGTCTGTCTGATTAATGTGGTGGTGTAATATATATATATATATATATATATATATATACACACACATATTTGAATTGTTTATGTATAAGTAGAATAAAATGGAAATGCTCAAGTAAAGTAAGTATCAATTCCACCACTGAATATCCTTTAAGATAACTTGAGGGTAATATTTTGATCCTGCAGTTTGATTTGAGATTAGATTAGATTAGATCAGATTAACAGGTAAACAAAAAACAAGGTAACCTTTGCAGCTGACAGCCGAGAGTCGGCCGACTAACTTCTCTGAGCGGCTTCATGGGAAGAATCTGCACCACGTTGACGATCGTCCGCGGGATCTGAAACCAGAGGATTGATCTTGTTTCATGTATTTGAACATATCTGCATGTCTTTCAGCGTTACAGCAGCGTGGAGGACAAACTGTTCCCGGCGAAACACGAGGAGGAGGAGGAGGGGAGTGTTTTACTCTCAACGTTTGCTCAGATACAAAAACATTCAAAAAGCAGAGTGAACAAAAAACTGCTCCACAATGCAACGCAGTTCTCAGACACGATACGTTATTCATGGTTCTTATCAGCGACGCCGGCTGAATGAATAGTTGCACAGTTGTGTAAGTCGTCCTTTATTTGCTTCTATTTTTAGCTCCGGGCCTGCAGGGGTGGGGGGGTGGGGGGGGTCCAGACTGCTGAATATACCTCGACTCGGTGTTTAATTGGATACAATAAACACTATTATACTGAAAACCTTAAAGTATTTAAATCAACATATATGGGTCACGTTGTGTGAACACTTGATTTTCAATCAGTTAATTTAAATTGATTCAAACTTCTACATAAATCTAATGTGTTTATTCAAGTTTTACATATGAAATTAAGGGGAACTTTTACATAAAATAATGTGTTTATTTGAGGTACTTGTACATGTATTTCCATCCTACGCTACTTCCTACATATACTCCACAGCTTCAGTTATTTTTCAAATGATGATTTTAGATAAAAATCAGGCTTCCTTGGAGCAACGAGCGATGTCGAGCTAAGACGTGAAAACACGAGTAAAGCTTCTGATTCTTGGTTTTCCTGCTTTGATGAATATTCTAAGATCTCACCTCCGCCATCATCAGGTCCAGAGCTTCAGTAATTTGGCGGATGAAGTTGTCGGGGGAGAACAGCATCTGTGGACGGAGAGGAGGAGAATTAAAAAAAAGTGTTTTCGAGGGAAGTGATGTTTGGAAATTAAAAAAAGAACTCACTTTGTTTTTACAGTAATCGCAGATGTCGTTCATGCCGATCAGCATCGTCACCACCTTCCAGTCCTCCTGGAAGTTCAGACCCTGAGAGGGAAGAGTCGGGTGAGCGAAGAATGATTTAATCGATCCATTATTGATCGCGTAACGAACTCGGAGACTCACCGGGAAAGTCTTGAAGGTGTCGATCATGTGTCTTATCTGAGTGGTGATGTTTCTGGAGAAGAACACAGCAGAAACGTTATATCGGATCTTTCATTTAAAGTCTCCAAACTGGAGATTCCTACAGTTGCATGTTTTAATTAGACATTTTATCTAATTATTTACTTAAAGAGATGTCTACATTTACTGCAATGTTGTCCTTTCTATTCTATATTTATCTATTATAACCTGGCTTTTTTTTTTTCTCGTGTTTGTAATTTTCTGTTTCAAATCCTTTTTGTATTTTTAGTATTTATTTCTTTACTCATTTTACTGTTTGGGTTCAACAATTTCTATGATGTGAAGCACTTTGTGACTTTGTCTGTAAAAGGTGATATATCAAATAAATTATTATTATTTAAAGTACCTTTTATTATTTTTCTGTCCTCTGTGAATTTCCCCTCTGGGGTTCAATAAAGACTAAATTTACTGCCCGGTTCAAAGCACCACAAACGTCTCTCTAAATATCCCCCCAGACGTTTGACACTCCACACGGCTCACAACAGCTGACTCATCAAAACCCGAGGAACAAACAGAGGGGACTCACATGGTGTTGCTGCCGGTGACGGCGAAGTTGAAGCCGGTCTGGTTGATGGTCACCGGCTGGCCGTGGACCGTCTTCATCGGCGACGGGCCGAGAATGTTGGGGTTGAAGATTTTAAGAATATCTGCAGACAGAAAAGATTGAAAAATCAATGAATATCTCTAATATTTAAAAACAAAACAAAAAAAATGCTTCAGAGGGAACCTTTTAAAGTTTTACATTTGCAATAGTTCCTTACAGATTGTTGCAGGTGAAGTTTTATTCTAAATGGATTATTTACCTTTTTTCGGCTTCACATATTGAAAGGAGATGATTCCTCTTTCTTTAAACTATAAACTTACTTGCCAGCGTGATGACATTCTCATAAGTTCCGAATCCTCCGATGCTGAACACAGAATAACGGAAAAGACACACAGAGGTTAACAGATAAACAGACTCATGTACATAAATCATCATCACGGCATTTCGACCAATTAGCAGTGTTGAGGCTACTTAAAGGGACAGAAACTCTCCTGTAACGCGATGATGTCACCAAGTAACACATTAGCCCCGCCTTCAAATAAAGATGGAGCTGAATAAGATTTCAGCACTATTACTCAGCAGAAGGGGGCGGGGCCCTTGACAAACACACTAAGGTGTTGACCAATCAGAGCAGACTAGGCTTTTTGGGAGGGAGGGGCAGGAGGCTGAGAAGAGCTGCTGTTCGACAGTTTTTTTTTTTTTTTTAATTAGCATTAAAGCAATTAAACACATTCCAGCAGGAACCTGAAATACAAGAATGGAGCAACATTCATCTGAAGTTTTGATATTTGATTTACCTCCAGGACAGATCACGGAATTCAAACGGCATCGCGAGGATCGAAGAACCATTGGCGCCGATAGCTGTCTGCAATAAAAACACATATTCTTAATGAAGAGACACATTGTCATATTACTAATAACAATAATAAGTACTTTTACTCAAGTACAGTACCTGTTGAGTCTGAGCACTATTTAAATGCAATGAATCTCATTTTTCATTCACTTTTATAGTAATTCTTTTGGTTTCCCTTGAGGACTATATCGTTTGTTTTTGTATTATTTCTGGTGATTTTCCGTCGTAAGAGCAAGTTGCAGTTTACAGATGAATATATTATTATTATTTCCCTTATGTAACATCAAATCCTCCTCCTTCAGCCTGTGATGGTTTCTAACGGTTTCCACTAATAACGTAATGCTTTCCATAGAAACACAAACATGTACGGCTCTCAGCAAAATAACAAAAAAGATCATTTGTCACTTTTTCTATTTCTAGATGTGTATGTAGAAAAAAAAATGAAGAAAAGAAAGAAAGCATCACCGTTAAAGAGTCTCCCAGCGCGGCGATGACTTTGATGTCTGCAGCTTTGACGAGTTCGACTGTAAGAGAAGACAAAAACACACAAAGCACTTTCAGTTACTTCACCTCACGCTTACAAGGATTAAAAGACAGATTTAAAGCACGATGTGAACATTTGATCTTAATGTAAGACAAAGACGACGTGAGGGAAATTAAGGTGAAGAGGTTTTCTCATGGCCCTCCTGATTGTGATCGCTGGGCGCCGCCGTTGGCAGACTCAACCGCAACCAGACTCAACAGCAACCAGACTCAACCGCAACCAGACTCAACAGCAACCAGACTCAACCGCAACCAGACTCAACAGCAACCAGACTCAACCGCAACCAGACTCAACAGCAACCAGACTCAACCGCAACCAGACTCAACAGCAACCAGACTCAACCGCAACCAGACTCAACCGCAACCAGACTCAACAGCAACCAGACTCAACCGCAACCACACTCAACCGCAACCAGACTCAACCGCAACCAGACTCAACCGCAACCAGACTCAACAGCAACCAGACTCAACCGCAACCACACTCAACCGCAACCACACTCAACCGCAACCAGACTCAACCGCAACCAGACTCAACCGCAACCAGACTCAACCGCAACCAGACTCAACAGCAACCAGACTCAACAGCAACCAGACTCAACAGCAACCAGACTCAACAGCAACCAGACTCAACAGCAACCAGACTCAACCGCAACCAGACTCAACAGCAACCAGACTCAACAGCAACCACACTCAACCGCAACCAGACTCAACCGCAACCAGACTCAACCGCAACCAGACTCAACCGCAACCAGACTCAACAGCAACCAGACTCAACCGCAACCAGACTCAACAGCAACCAGACTCAACCGCAACCAGACTCAACCGCAACCAGACTCAACAGCAACCAGACTCAACAGCAACCAGACTCAACCGCAACCAGACTCAACCGCAACCAGACTCAACCGCAACCAGACTCAACCGCAACCAGACTCAACAGCAACCAGACTCAACAGCAACCAGACTCAACAGCAACCAGACTCAACCGCAACCAGACGTTTGCGATACTTGGTGATGAGTCGTTTCCGGCGACGTGGAGGAATGTTGTCCTGTTTCTATTTGCAGAATCATTTCCGTGTGTGAGCTGCCAGATTCAGGTCATTCAGGTGACGTTGAGCCCAATTATCAATTTGGTTAATCGGTTGATTTCCATTAATTAAAAACTGCCTTTGGCGTTTTAACTCACGTTATCTAATATAAGTACTTTTTCACGCCACTGGTAGTGGAGTTAAACAAGTACAATGTTTGTGAAGCTACAAAGTGGGAATACTCAGGTAGGAGTCATTGAACCCCCCGCCAGGTGCATGCTGGTTCACCTGAGGTGGGGACGCTGGGAGACGGAGTCATGTCAGGACAGCTGAATGGAGGATGCATACGATTCATCGGAAAATCGGTGTCCTGCAGGAGGAAAAAACACAACCACATAGACACGTCGCCATGGTAACGGGTTCAAAGGGGGTCCAACTGGAGGGTCGTGGATGGAGGGTGTAAAAAAAAAACTACTAAGTCTTATTTTAAACCTGCGTGTAGCACCCCACACTCCCAGTTAAAACCCAGACCAGGACCTAAACAGTTCCCACAAGCCCCTTTTTCCAACCAGGAACCTTTCTGAGGAACCCGTTTGGGTTCCGACTGCAGGAACCGGGATCTTAAGTCAGCTCTGGGGACATTTTAAACCCCTAAAAGTTAGTCGACTCATTTAAAAAAAGAAAAAAACGTCTACAAACATGATTTGGACGACTATTATAAAGTAGAGATAACATGTTGTTAAATGGTTAATGAATAATACACTTTATTTAGATGGACAGTTAACACTTTATCAACGTCTTGAAGGTTTCTGAGATCCACCGGTCATTAACAAATACGTCATCTAGTACATAAAATGTCGTAATGTTTACTAATGTAATCAGTATGAACCCCCGCTGATATCATTTATGATCTAATTATTTCATACGACACACACTGACGACGCAATAACACAGATTATAGCATCACTGATTTATTAATGTGAGTGTTTGACGACTAAAGTTAGATTAACAAGTCTGATATTTAATCAGGTATGTGTGTCTGATGGGAGGCGATACCTGGTTGAGATCTTCTCCATCGTTGGACGTCGAGCCTGAGAGAAGAGAAGACAAAGCGGTGAGCAGACAGATTCTGTATGACGTTAAAGTGCTTATTCCTCCACGTTGATAATATTCTAACACTCACAGTCCACACGACACACAGCCAACAAACAGACTGCAAGCAGCACAAACACCATGCTGTCGTTTTCAAATCAAATCAAATCAAAACAAAATTGTCTCGTCCTGCTGCTCCGAAGCTTTATTGGTGTGGAATAACCTTTGTCATGGCTCCAGATAATAACCAGGGCACTCTAGTCTCCCACATTGGGCGTGAGACACAAGCAATCCAATCTGCTTCTATGCCACACCTATTCCCACGCACACAAAGTACCCGGGAAATGCCACAGACTGTTTCAGTTACAAGGTGGATGAGCTGGTTTGTTGCTCAACGGTTGCTCTGAGTGGTCACAAAATATGCTTTGACTGATGTGAAAGAAGGCAAATCGATTTATAATTGAGAGTCTATGTTGTCTGGAAAGGTGTGCAGTTTTTGAGTTTAAACACTAATGTGTGAACCGACGGATGAAGAAGAGGAGGAAGGAAGTTTGAAAAAGAGAATTAAACAAAAAGTTAAGTTAATTTTCCACAAATTATTCTAATTATTTTAAAACTAAATGGTCCACTTAGCTTCGAACAAACATATTCTTCATGTTTTCACTAGTGGCTCGGTTTGAATTCAGATTTTTATTTTTGTTGTTTCTTGTATCTGAAGTCATGATTGTTAATAAAAATAAATATGTAATATTCTTTCATTTTGAAGTCCGTTATAATTCAAATGTCATTACTTGGAAAAATACCTTTGATTTCATGAGTTTTTATGAACAATGTTGAAATCTTTTTTTCCTGTTAAAATGAAGTATAAGCTCGTAATGGCCGTGACGTCATTTTCGGGGGGTCACGAGGGGTCGACCTCAGGTGTGTGTGTCAGTACTTCCGGTCAGCTCCTAGTGAAGGTAAACAAATGGACTCGGCGGCGGTTTGCGGTAAAAACATGAAAAATGTGACCGAACCGCGTCGGTTGAATCGCGAACAATGCCCGGACAGAAGAGACGATATAACGTGCGCTTCCCTCCCGTGAGTAGAAACATTATTTTATTGTGTTAAAGTTGTTAAAAACTAGAGAGAACAAAAAGCTAAACACTACAAGCTAACGGTTAGTCGCGTTAACCTGCTGCTTTCAGGCTCTGTCGGAAATCTGCGTGTTCATCGTAAACTGTCAACCGTAGTTTTAGAGGATAATCCGGGTTCAACTCGTGATATTTACAGCACGGAAGCTCAGTTAACAATTGTATAGTAAATCTGAGGCTGTAGATGCCACAACATGACAAAGCACTTTATAGTGGGGTTTGGTCTCGTTTGCTCCACACAAAATGGCCAATTTAACCTGCTAAAAACAAAAAACGTTGCACAACATGGAGAGAAAATCATGAAACGCATCGATCAGCAGCACAATAAGCATATTTCTGTCAATTATGAGACTTTTGATTGTAAAAAAAAAAAAAAAAGTGCTGCATGTTAGTCTCAGTGTTTTATTTAATGTTTTGAAATCTTATATGATGTGTGTTTTATGGGATGTAAACACATGACAGGTGCAGTCTTAGGTGCCACATGCGACCAAATTTATTTACGACTATGACAAATAAAAAATAGAAACTTGAACTAAAGATACTTTATCATTTAGAAGCGTAAACTGTGACTGCTTTCATGGCCTCAGATCTCAGATTAGAGATTCACAAGGAGCATGTGAATGCAGCAGCTCTAGGTAGTGTGTGTGTGTGTGTGTGTGTGTGTGTGTGTGTGTGTGTGTGTGTGTGTGTGATTGTCTCTCTGAAATGTTTGTTTTTGCTCACAGAGTCGCATCAAGAAGATCATGCAGAAGGATGCGGAGGTGGGGAGGATCGCCACAGCGGTCCCTGTGATCATCTGTATCCTTTCCAATTCAACATTATTTGATTTCTCCCAAAATCTCAAAGTATGCATTGTTTCTCCTCAGAATTACTGGATATTATTATAAAAAAAAACACATTGAGGCCAATATGGGACACAAAACTCCCTGAAACTCAATCTGAGTGATTTTTAATCGAGGCATTCATTTGCAAATATACAAGTAAATATTTAAAATGTTCCCAAAAGAAAACAAAACACCTGCAGGTGATGCAGGTGTTTTCTGTCTGTAATCCCAGAGGGATCCCTGAATACGGATATGGTGATTATAATTTCATGTGCTGGTTGTCTGTGAAGTCCTGAACCGCGGAGATCAGCTCGAGCGCTGGAGATTTTCCTGAAGTCTCTGCTGACCCAAATCTGCCTGGTAACTCAGTCCAAGCTCAGCGCCGTCGTGTCCGTCGCTCACATGTGAGTAAAACCTGATGTTCCACCTTCACAGTAAAGTCTGAATTCAAGAAATGAGAAGAAACGACGCCGATGGATATGGAATTTTGTGCAGGGAATGTTCCATCTTTAAAAATGTTTTAATGTGAAAATTGAGCGATGAATTCATGACGTGATGTTTCCGTGTAGGAAGCAGTGCATCGAGTCGGAGAAGCTCTTCCACTTCCTCAAAGAGTTGGTGGAGCGAGCCTCGTCTACGGCAGGCCAGAAGGACCACAAAGGGATCAGCATGTGGCCGCTGTACAGGTAGAGACCCACATGTTTACCATCAGTTACAATAAAATGTTTTTTATATATATATATATATATATATATATATGTATATGTAGATATATGTATGGGGTTTAAATGTTGAGAAATGATTATTTTCTTATTGCTTGTTTTGTCCGACCAACAGTCCCCGAGACCAAAGGATTAAACGAACAGAGAGCTGCAGGTATGATGGATTTTGAGTGTTAGAACAAAACATTTAAATCTCTTAAACTTGACTCACTTTGAACTCTTTAATCACGCGTGACAATGAAAGGCGACACATCTTCACATTTGAGAAGTTGGATTCAGAGATTTGTTTTTGCATTTTTAGCCCGAAATGTTGCAGAAACGGATACATTTTCCATCTCGGCTCTAATCTGTGTTTTTTTTTACATGATTTTCTTCCCAGGACTAAACGGCACGAAGCCTCGGTTAAAAAAGCAGCCGACGTGATGGAAATGAAGCCGCGGCGGAGTCTCGACTCCCTGGACAACGACTCCAGCTCCGGCGTACGTATTCTGTTACTGAAAACACTTTTTTATCACGTTTTATCTTTATATGAGGATCTGCTTTAAGATGCTGTGATTTTAACCAACAAGACTTAAACGTTATGAGCCACAACAGCGCCCCCACGAGGCTGTAATGTCCATTACACAGGGAAAAAATGAGGGGCAGTATTATGACGATGAGTTCACTGACCTGAGTTTGAAGTCGCTTTTTGTTTCTTTCAGGAGTCAGAGCTCTACGTCTGCTTATGAGTGAACATCATCGTTTTCATCATGTTCATTTATTTTTCTTCTTTATTTAAACTATGCTATCGAGGTCAACGCTGAAAACAGTTTTGGGGAGAGAGAAAAAATATTTATGTAATATTTTAGACCGTTGGCTGCTTATGCTTTTTGTTTTTGTTTTATTTTGAAAAAAATATGGATTTTGTAGTGAAGCCCCCGTTCCCTTTTTGTTTGTAGCAGATATTCGTTAAGGCGACAAGAAGAAGTCGAATGTTTAAGTTCACACTCGAACTTCAACAGCTTGAGACTTTTAAATTCTTTGTTGTTGTTCGGTCAATTTGCTTTAAAGCTTTACGAGTTGAATTGTTAAATTATGTTAAGATAATAAATAAGTTTTCGTACCATTTTATGCACCAGCCCTAAAAATAAGTGCTTATGTTGCCAAATGGCCTTAATGGTTTCTGTTTAGAGCGTTTAATTTTTAAAGCACTTGTAAATTAACGTTTTAAAAAAAACAGTAAACCTTTGCATATGAAATGTAATTGAAATGTCAATAAATGTTTATTTCAACTTCTGTGAAATTTAATGCGAAGTAAACAGATCACATAAATGAATCAAATCAAGAGCATACAGCAATTGGTTTATTCCATCATGAGGTGAAATAATCAATAAATAGATGCATTTTATTCTGAAAACCTTTTTTTTTTTACTTGAAATTTACATTTTGAAGCCAAATAAAGCAAAAAGTCTCTCTTTGAGTTGCTACGCTAGCTAGCTAGCTGCAAGGAGGTTAAATGGTTTTCGTTCTACAGCCGTGAAACATTTGGGCCACCGTTGCCGCTGCCGACCCGAGCTGATCTGACCCCCACCCCACCCCCCGAACAACGGCAGTCTCGTAACGGACCTGAACGTAACGTACCGCTCATCTCTATGTGACGGACGAGTCAAGTTCAGATCCAGTAGTCATGCATCTTCACTACAGTTACATTTGAAAAGAGTAAAAATAAGAAGGAAAAAAACACTGACTTTTTCAAAATAAAATAAAAACCAAACATTTATTCTAATTCTTGCGGTAATTACATATTTATAGAAATGGAGGCCAATTTCATTAGTGGTTGAATAGATTCTAGCGATCGATCCAGTGTCCCGAAGGCACTCGGTCCTTTTACACTCCTTTTTTTGAAAAATCGACCCAAATACTGACGGAGAGGGAGGATCTAGATTTAAATACGTTGACAAATTAAAAACATTTACACAGACAGAACGGCCTCACCTCGTCGTCTCTTCTTTGTCAACCCGTGCTGTGAGTTTACCGTGGCAGATCGGAGGACATGACGTTTTAAAAATTCCCAAAACAGAGAAAGAAAAAGCGTAAAACTACACGTGAACCGTCTTCAGTAGAGTCGCGCTCCGTAGCCAAAAGTCTGTTTAATCGCTTCAAAGTAGTATCTCTTCCAGCCCTCTTTCGTCCGCTCCTCCTCGCTCTCCGGCACGCCTCGACACTCCACCTTCAGCTCCGTCTCGCTGCTCCGGTCCAGGAAGGTCATGGTGACCGTCGAGTAATGCTCTGTGGAGCACAAACACAACTCTATTAGATAAACACGCTGTTTTTATTATTCCTATCCACCGCTGAGGTTTGTTCTCTCGCGTGTGAACGCACCATAACAGTACTTTGTCTTATTGACTGTTTATTAAATGTGTACATTTTCTAATAAATTATTAAATATAAGAAATAACAGAACATAAAGATGTTTTTAATTTGTATATTGTATATTAAAACAAGCATTTTTCAGGAGTATGAAATGAAGAAAAGTAAGAAAATATGTATAGGAGAAAATTTAATTTTTTACTCAATAAATTGTTTCCACAAAAAAGTAAAGCGTTGTGTGTTTGAAAAGATCGATTCACAATCAAAGATAAAATTATTATTTATGGCAGTCATCCAATAAAAATAAATGTATAGATCTAAATGAATAAAATCGTACCAGAGGGCCAGTTGTTATACCTCCACTTCATAACTATTTTCTCATCAGGTACCTGGTGGAGAAAAGATTCACCGTTAGAGCGTTTATTTCATCTGAAGGCAACAAAATGTACAAAAATAAAACTTTAATTCTACATGACTGATATACACATAAATATATGCACAATTATAAACTTTATTTATACAGCACTTTGCAAAACACAAGGTTAAAAAGTGCTTTACTAGTTATAAATGACAAACCACACAACAACGTGCAAAAGGAGCTGCTTATGAGAAAAAAGTAAAATAATATTATTTTAAAAAGTACAAAGAGAATGAAAGGTTGATGGTCAGCCTCACCAGCTCTCTGAATTCACCAAATACATTTCCTTCTAGCAGACGAAACTTCCCGCCCTTCTCGCCCTCCACCATCGCCGGAGCGTGTGTGAACGCCTGGACCATCTGCAGAGCGACCAAACACAACGCTTGAACTTTATTTTTATCGTCACATACAGGTACATGTGACCAAATGTGAATATTAATTCAATGCAAAGACATGCATACATGCAAATTTGCACACAGTGAAATATTTAGATCAAACTAAAAATGTGCATGAGTTGAAAGCCTATCAGTGTTGAGATTCTCCTCCCGTCATCACTGAATCAGAAATGGAGATAAAACATATTGTAGCAGTCTGTGGTCTCCCAGAGGTCTACATTAAAACCTCACATTAGTCCAGAGACCAGACCAGACCATGTGGAGAAACCAGAGACCGTCTGTGGTCTCCCAGAGCTCTACATTAAAACCTCACGAGTCCAGAGACCAGACCAGACTATGTGGAGGAACCATTTATGTCTCGATGATGTAATGTTAAGTATTTATGGAGCAGCTACAGTGGTAGCGTAGCCTAGCACCCATCAACAAGACTCCATTCAGAAAACCAGCGTTTTAAAGTTGTTTGCGTGTGGTCTTGTAGCTAGAGCTAACAAAGGATTACCTCAGACTTTCGTCAAGTTATTACTTCTGCATCATTTGTATCCGTTTATTTGATATACATCACGACTAAATTGTTTATTTTAAGTTCATACAGCCGTATTAAACTAACGGCCAATCTTGTGATTAAAAGGACGACCTGCTCTCGTCACTGAGCCACATTCATGCAAATTCATTCATCAAATATTTAAGTGCTTGCATGTTTTATGTGCTTATTCTTTCAGCCGTATCATCCATGAGAATAAAAGTCACCAAACAGTGAGGATGAAGAGGTGAAGCTCACCTCCTGGTTGAGGAAGACCCTGTAGAGATCCGCCGGTGAGGTGAGGAACTTTTCCCTCATGCTGAATTTACAGGTTGGGATCTTGACGCCGGTGTTGATTGGAGCAGCTGTGCTGCCCGAGGAGGAAATCTGTTCGACACAAGAACAAAAGTCTGGTGAGGGAAGATCGCTGCTGCACCGCCACGAGGAAAACGCCTCGAAAATTCTGTTACAGTAAATAATTTAGGGAAGAGTTCTGTGTAAAAATGTAAAAGCGGAGCTGATGGCTGGAGATCTGTGAAGGTGACGAACCCGAGTTTTATCCAGCTTGGCTTTGGACTGCGACGTGGACTTGGCCATGCCGTTGGCCGTCGGCAGGATCATTCCCTGTGTGAACTCTGCAAATAAACATATAAGAAAAAAACACTTTTTAAATAAAAGCTATGTAACAAAGAAATCTAGTTTAATTCTAAAACTTTTCATTGGATAAATATGACAGATCCTAGATATTCCTTTGAAATATTATTACACAATAATGAGTTTTTAATGTCAGTTTCTATGAGAAAACAAATTAACATTTTCACGTAAAACAACTTAAGCTTTTAACATTTATAATTGTTTAAATGTATATCCTGTAAACACCATGTGACTGATAACTGAACTCATGTTGAGTTTCGATGGTGAACAGACCCCGTTTGTTTGAATTAAGACTCGTAACGGCTCCTTTAAGATCAAGTATGGATTCACACTCACCCGTTTTTAAAAACCCAACGTAGCTTCCCAGGACTTCGCGGATTTTCTCGGCTCCTTTTGTCCTCATCAGGCTGGTCAGCGGCGTTTCAGGTTCGTCTTTATTCAGCGACACAGAAACCTGGACAAAAGATGACGGGCATGAAAACGCAGCTACAACAATACACGTCGCACACAAGGTCTCTGGCCAGACTCACATCAAGATCCTCCATGTCGTTCTCGTCAGAAAGGTTTGGAACTTCAATCGTTCCCGTATATTTGACTCCTGCTTTTGACTCTCCTGGAAAAACAAAGAATACAGAAGTCGACAGAGATTCAAAGAGATTTCTTTTCAGTTATAACAACAAAAGGGAGAGCTTGTTTTGATCAACTTTCATGTTACGGTCCTCTTCTATTTTAAGAACCATTTAACAGTCAAAATGAGGTAAGAAACAAGCAATGCAGTATGCAGGTTAACTAAGTTTCCTGTGTTTTCATATCTGGACGTGATGGCAGCAAACACACCACGCCTGTCAGCAGATGTATGAACAATTTTATGCATTAATATTTAACAGAATCTCCCCGTAAAACAACACCGACTGTCGTCTCAGTCTTCTACTAACCGGTCCACGTGGCCTTCAGGTTCCATTCATAAAAGAAAATAAGTTTTCCTTTGCGGTTGTTGATGGAGGCCTCTCCTTCCACCTTGCTGACTTCCGTCACCTCACAGCTCCCCTCTTGGTTCTCCACGCTCAGTCCGAGGAGCAGGGATTTTAATTTGTCCGACGACCAGTTTGTTGCGTCTCGTTCGGTCCTGCAAAGTGAGCAAATTACATCAACATCTGCATCTTCATTTTTTTTTTTTTTGATCACATGGTCCTCCTGCATAAATACATTATTAAAAAAATGGCAGCAATGTTTTTCCTTTCAATGTAATTGCTGTATTTTTTCACTTCTCTATCATAATAAGGAGCTAGACAGCTGATAATCACGGGAATGGAAATTGTCTAGGATCAACTTATTTTGATTTTCAAATCAGGCTGTACATTATCTTGGTTTCCAGCTGAAAGTTTAGTTTATTACAGGGAGGCTTGCGTTAATAAATATGACATCATTTTTGCAAGACACACATATAGACATGATGTCATTTGTGATTTATTAACCATCTCTAGTGGGCTTAAAAGTGACATTTTATACTAATCTGTAAACAAAAGCCAACAGGTGACCGTAAGCTAAAAACAACTCATAACAGTATGATGCATTGTGGATAACTGGAACAATGTGTACCCAGTAACTTAAAACTGGTTTCAAACATTTAAAAATCAGGATTATGGACATTATTATCTCAAAAGTGATCACTTTAGAGTCCAAGTTAGAGCAACAGTGAATTCCTATGATGGCACATTCAATTTATGGAGTAGCAGGTGGTGGCCAGGCGGGGTGGGTACAGACTTTCCATCCATCCCTCACATCAACACAGCCAACTGGCGCTTTGTGTTGTGAAGCCAAATAACCCAGTGACTGATCAGGTAAAATGTACTTCATAGGTATTTTAACATCACGAGACAATGCCACCTCAGAACAATTTGGTAGGTGAAACGTTTCTGAACTGGATGACGTTACCATGGAGATAAACATGGTTACCATGGAGAAAGAGCGCAGAAACAGTGTACGTATATGGAAAATGATATATATATATATATATATATATATATAATATCCCATAGCTTTGCAAAACATAACATAATAAAATATTTAATTAACTTTGAGATGAGGTGCAATAAAAAGAAGCTTTCTAGACACATGTATAAGTAACGGACTCATGATGTTAATTAATCACCTTCAGTGGCTAAAAAAAAAAAAGTGCCCCCCTTACCATACAGTACATGCATTAAAGCTACAGTAGCTAGCTGCAAGCGAAGCTAACTTAAAAAAAAAAAAAAAAGATGTTTAGCTTAGTGAAATCCCTCAACTGTAATTATTATTTGTTTTAAATCAACAACATTCTACATTTTACACTCCGTCTGTGAATAACTGAATAACACTAATGTATTTACACGAAGCGCCCCCCAAATACCAGTAGCTTGACACAAATACGAGCTCAATGTGAGGTGTTAGCATATTAGCATGCTAGCTGTCCTTTTCTTTTTAACTCACCAGTGCCAGTTGTTGACGTTAGTCGCGTCGGCTCTCTCCTCGACAATCCAACGAGGGTCCCCTTCTCCCCATTTAGCCATTTTTAAGCCAGAGGTTTTACTGTGAGTCGGTGTATTCAGAGAGGCAGGTTGGTTTGCCGGTGACTGTCCCGGTGCACGTTGTTTCTAGAAGTCTCTGGCTGCGGCTGCCGTCTCGCTTCTTCTTCGCGTGTAGGTTTTAATGGGGGTTGGTAAACCAGCTTAAAGGCGCATAACCGCCACCTACTGGATTGGAGGGTGTGGATCAGTAGCTCCTCCAAAATAAAATGAGGAAAAAAAAACAACAACAACAAAAAACAATCTATTTTCTCTATTATATCTGTTATTCTTAAGAAATTAATTATTTATTCATTAATGTATCATCTGCTCGTTCCCCTCGCGGTGCTTCTGCGTTTGTACGCCGTGCACAGACATCGCTGGAAACGGAACTACGTGACGTGCAAAAAAAAATAAAAAAATCTCCGAACCGGAAATGTCAATAGTTCCGCTTCATAAAGCAAAACTTCTGAAAAGAAACTTCGAGAAATATAAGACAGCGATAGAAGAAGTATTCACACAATTTGCTGACCTAAAATTTAAAAACAAATAACGGTAAAAATAATCTGCTACGAGTAAATGTCCTTATTTAAAAATGTATTAATATACATACAATTCTATTTTTTGTAAAGCCATTTCAAAGTAATATATAGTGATATTTTTTTTTTATCATAATAATTTAAGATGGTAAATATGGAGTGTTTCAATTATTCTCTCTCTCTCTCTCTCTCTCTCTCTCTCTCTCTCTCTCTCTCTCTCTCTCTCTCTCACTGAATATCATTGAGTTTTGTACTGTTAATCGGACAAAACAGGACTACTGAAGCCCTTCAGGATATTTTAATGAGCACTTTTCATGGAGAAAACTATTGTTTGGTAAATGCACCCTAGAGGACGTGGCTGGAGCATTTACAAATGCTCCTAAACAAATGCATTCTACAGAATTTACATATTAGACAGTAAGCAGGGAAATAAGTCACGACAGTGAGCCAGCAGCCACAATAACCCAAACCAGCTCAGCTCAATGGTGCGCAGCCACTTTTAATGTCATCAATCCCACCCTTGCTTTTAGGTCTATCAGTCAGGGTTATGGTGGTGGGACTTGTCGGGGGAGGTTCACGTATCAGTAAAGAAATATAATCAGCTGTTATATAATATACATGTATGTATTGTTAGGTTTCTAAAATACATAATTAATAGTAAGGCAGATTGAACTAATTACCAAAAGCCTTTATGTTAGAGCTGTGTTCGTCACCAACAACGATAATTACTGATAATTACACCAAAGAGTGTTACGTGGTGTCGTAGATGAAGATAAATACATCAGCGGCTAACGTATCAATGGGGAAGATTCACATTCTGTATTTTGACCTAATTCAACTAGCAATTCAGAAACTTTGACACCGACATCAGCATTGATATTGCGACTGCGTTCACACTCGGTATGCATTCTCCTTTCTTGTAGTTTTGTAATCAGCATATGTGAATTGCATTATTTTCCACTGCGGTGACATTATTCACCCTGTAATCAACACAAATCATTAACCTCAAAACTTGCTGTAAATATCTGTCAGTGTAAATAAGACATGAATAAGGTTGGATATAATGATAATATCCAAAAATGTACCAATTACTTGAGTCAAGTCAGTTATTTTATCAACCCTATTTACGACTAACGTTGTAAAGTGATTCAAAACAAAACAACAAGCACAACATTTAGTATTCAGCAATTCAATACAATAATCGAAAAATACTCCATTGCAACATGTCCCTCAAAGCAGTACCGGCAAAAATCTCTTCATGTATAAAATGACCCCTGTGACTGATATATGATAGCTTGTTTTAAGTTTAAGTTAGCTTCATAATGCAGTTAGCTAGTTTAGTCTCCCACCTAGGGGTCAGGGCCCCTCCAAAGGGTCACCAGATACATCTGAGATGTCACGAGGTTAATGACAGAAAACAAATTTCTTAACGTCTTTTTTTTTTTTAATGCGCAAAAGTATTTTTATGTTCTGGCCGTTCATTTTCACAACAACTGTGTTTTTGGGGAGACTTTTTAAACCAGGCTCCAGAATGAAATCTTTTGAACGTGCAAAACTAGAAGAACTGGTCCCCGTGGAAACGGTGACGTCACGGCCCCACTTCGCACACTGTATTACGTTACCCAAATAGTGGTGCACGAGTAAGAAGATGACATGTGTTTTAGTGCTATCTGATAAATTTATCAACGCTCCTCCAACAAAGTGTAGATTTGCTGCACCGTCACTGTAATCAGCGTGGACGGATTCTTTACAAACGCAAGAAGGGCTGTCTATTAGAAAGTTACACCGCCACCTAGTGGTGCACACTATAGCGTTTGAGATCATTTTACGGATCGTCTTCAAAACAATGTCGTCTTAGCGCTTTTTTTGAAAACGCAAAAAGGAAAAACCTTCCTGTTTTTTAGCGATACTCTTGTCATGTATACGTAGCCTCAGTCAGATAAACGAATTGTACGAATTGTACAAGTATACTCAAACTTTATTTATAAAGCACGTTTAAAGTGACCAACGGTCGACCAAAGTGCTGTACAGGGCAATCAATTTAATCGTAAACATAATAATAAAAGAACACATAGAAATACAGTACAAGGCTGTCTGGCTCAGGGCAAAAGATGTCTTCAATAAGGACTTAAACACCTCTAGGGTCTGGGCATAAAGCCAGGTCATAACGCTGCATTAACTTGGAACTTCAAACAACTCTTATAAAGTCACATAAAAATATAAAAATAAAGTGTACTTAAGTTAGTTTCCACCCCTGGCTACTGCTATTAATATCTAGAATGTGTGGATACTCTGACTAACCACTACTTATTTGTTTTTCAATGATTAAAAAAAAAAAAGTAAAATCAATCTTTAGCAGAACTTCAAACAACTCTTATAAAGTCACATTTTAAAAAAATACAAAAAAATGAATAAAACGTACTTAAGTTAGTTTCCACCACTGGTTACTGCTATTTATAGCTAGAATGTGTGGATATTCTGAATAACCAATTATTTGTTTCCTTCTTTAATATAAAATAAAGCCCCAAAAAAAGCGGAAGAAATATCCACCATTTAATTTTACGGTTTTAACATGTTTCTTTCTTCTCCAAACTAAACAGGCTTTCACTTGTTCGACAAATTAAAGCGTTCGCAGGAGAGACGCGGGGAGAAATCATTAGAGAGGAATCCCAGGCATATGGCTGGCTTTTGTCGGCTCCCCTCCCCCTCCCTTCCTTCCCTCCTGCCGTCCGCTCCGCAGCAGCAGCAGCAGCAGGACAGAGGTAGTTCAGTTTTTTGAAGCCGTGGCATGAATGATCTCATCTGAACCTGATCTCCGCTTTCCCTGCCGTCGATCCTATGACCGAGACGGGAATAAAATAACACAAAACACGAGGTGAGTACGCAACACAACCCGGGCGATATCTTCCTTTTTAACCGGCGACACCGACGGGTGACCGTTTTGTTGTTTTTTCTAAAAAAGGAACTTAAAACAAGCCCCGGCCGCGGCGGAAAAAAAACTCTTGTTTTTTGGCTAGGAAGGAGGAAGGACCGCGGAGGATGTGTGTGGGTGGGCACTTTTTGGGGGGAGCTAATTAGCTTGCTAGCATTCTCTCTTTTTTGTGTGTTGTTGTTGTGAGTAATGGCAAACGAAAAGGCCAAACTTGAGACGAATGCCAAGCGTTTTGTATATACCTCCGCGGAGGCATCGTTTCCCCCTCCTCCGTTTCAACTGAACATCTTAGCTCCAGCTAGCTTAGCGGCCCCGCTCCGTAAACCGTGAAATACCCGGAGCCAGTAGCTAGCCGGCTAGCTGTTAGCTACTAGCGCAAAATGGCCTCATTGTCGCTCGGTAGCTCTGATGCTGAAAAGACAAAGCATGCGGCAGTCACGGCCAACGGCTCCCCGGCCGCTCCAGCACGGCGGGCGGGATCCGAAACCGGCCAGCCGAGGCTGCGAATATGTGTTATTTATTATTTCTGTGGGGTGTGTGTGTTTAAAAAACAACAATAACGTGAGTTTCTTCGTGATTTGAGCACGTCGGGCTGTGGAAGTGGAGGGTTTTCGGTGTGCTGCGGTGGGGGATGGGGCAATGCTAGGAGCCATTGACGTAAAGCGAGGCTGCATTTTGTTTGGCTCCAGTCTCCTAGCATAATACAAGGGCACATTTTGTAGTCATGTGTTTCATGTATCAATACATATATAATATACAGTGTTTGCGTAATTTCAACTAGGTTTTTTTTTAACACTTGATCACTAATTTCCTGATTTCTCCTATACAAGTTGTCATGTGTGTGGCATTTTCTTGTTAAATCTTTACAACAGTGTCACTCAATTGTCTATAATATAACAGGGGGGATACTTAATTTGGATTGATTGATTTAAGTGGAGATTATTTAGATCTCAATCACTTACAGTCAGGCATCTATAGCAGACAAATGTGTCTGAAAATGTATATATATTCACATTTTTAAAAGGTGCACATACAGGATTGTCAACAACGGGTCAGGTTTATAAGCAAGGATGTGTTTTTTTTTACATGAACTTGCTTTGATTTGGTGTTTCGGTGCATAACAATAAACTATAAATAAATAAAATTGACAAATTTATGATATTTTAAGATCTGTACAGTTTGTGCAGGAATGTGCAAAAAGTACACCGTATGATATATATAGTCTGTGCAATGCACAGCGATAATCGTAGGATAGATGTGTTTATGCAACACAGAGACAAGATGATGTGAATCACAAAATTAAGTTATAATGGTTATAAACAGTCAGGTTTTTTCCACATTCAGGTTGTAGTTTGTTTAAGCATTTTGTTATTATGGTGGTATATCGTGTTATTTGGCCCAAGATGGTGTTCATGCAATAGTTGCAATCAGTGTCTGAGGTTTTGGTAATTAATATATCATTTTTTTGTCCTTTTACATTCTGCAGCTCTGCTGTTTTTGGGAATCAGTTTTTTGTCTGCTACAGGTGCAACATCAGAGCGAACTAGACATAAACCAGTCTTTTCTCACAATAAAATACATGTTTATAAAAACAAATATTACTCTGTTGATTTATTTTTACTTTTTTAATTAATGTCCAAGTTGAATTATTGAGATTTAACCCCCAAATGCCAAACTATAGGGTGTTAAAAAAACCACAGTGTAAAAAAAACCCCCCAACTGTTATCATGTTTTTCTTCACTATGCAGTGTGCTTTCTCTCAGATTGTAGGTCTTCCTGGTTGTATTTCATTTTCATATTTACACATTTGTTGTTGTTTTTCCTTCAGGGAGATAGTGCTCTCTAGTGTCTCTTGTTTAACAGGGGCCAGCCACAAATGCACTAACACAAGAAGACAACATATGTCCATAATTGCCTTTTCACCCTTTTGTATTTTAGATCTTCGGGCACTTTCATAAATGACCTTTTTTTCCTCCCCCTATTCTGTCCATTGTCAGGAATTGTTATTCCCAATGCAAGCGAGGACTCAAAGCAAGCGAAGGCTCCCAAGCTATTCAGTGTACATTAGCTCCACTTCTTTTTATCTATTTGGTATGGGTTATGAAATTCATGTGATCAATCAGGTGATGACAGTAGCTGTTATTTAATCTTTCTTTCTCATTTTATGTCAGGTTTTCACATGTGTAAAGCAGCGCAGTACCTCCCCCTATTGAAGGCCGAAGTAACGGACAATTTACAATCAGTCCCCCATTAGAAATCACTTGTTTTGATTATATGATGATTAAAAGCAAAGTCATGTTTTCCAGTTTTTTTGGCTGTAAAATCTTGCACCAAACTTCTGTGTTAATTTTACGATGGTATGTCATTTGCACACAGATTACGAGGACCGTAGGTTTGTTGGGGCATTTTAAGATGAACGTTTAAAGAAAAACTAATTCTGCTTTGTTGGAGATGTTTCGTGCATTTAGTTTAATTTTGGTTTCCACAGGAAAGTGGGCAGTTTCTTTTTTAATTGTTAACAACTCTTTGCTTTTTGCTTTCTACTCTGTAAACCCTAATGCTATGCTTTTACAGTCCAACATCTGTCAAATACCTGATGTGTCCCTGATTTTTTCTTTTTGTGGTTATTTTTAAAGGAAATGTATCACAAATAGAAATTTGAAGCAAGTGGAATAATTCCCCCCAACGCCCTGCCAACAGGTTTTTGTTTTTTCTTATACAGAGGAGACACAGCCGGACTCACTATTTTTTCTGTCTGGAAAATTAAATACAACAGTCTTCAGTTGGGAGCTCAGTCTCCTATTTACTTGCATCCCATTTGTTTCGGGGAGTCATAGAGCCTTTAATGTTGGCAGGAGTGTCGTTTTGTTCCTGTAAGACATCTGTGTGCCAAACGGTGTGCAATAAGGAAGTTGACTCTACTTTTCTTCCCCTCCCTCAGTGAAGAGAAAGTGAAAATCTTGTTCTACTAGTTTTAAAGCGTGGTGTGTGTTTGTAGAGCCGGAAACCTGATATCCCTTGTATATATTAGTGGTTCATGGTGGTACATTGTATTGTGATATTGTAAATGCTGTTATATTCTCATATTGTTACCACTTCTACCCCTCAAAAAAGCACCTTATTGATTAGGATATTTTCTTGATCACAGGTGGCAGTGGGAAAGAATGAGTGCACTGATCATTGTAACTTGAGTGCTGTGTTTGTTTTCTGACAAAGGTCTCTCTAGTCTGTGCTTACTTTGATGCAGCGTTTGCATTTAGTTGGTAACCATGCTATTTTCGGTGGCTCAGTGGTCTGTTAAAAGTGTGGTTGTTCCGCCCAGCAGGAGTCTTGCCTCAGACTGGCCTAAAATGGGCAGAAATGGTGCTGAACAAAAGCTGCTTGTCGCTCGTACAAAAGTACTTGAAGCGTTGCAGCCGGGACCAAGCTGCATTTCTATTGCCTGTGCCTCTCAACAGGAAAGGTATAGCAAACTTTAAGAAAAAAACTACAACAAACAATTTACTGTTTACTGTAGTCCATAAAGAGTTAAACCTGTAGAGTTTATTTTTAAAGTCACAGCTGCTGTGGAGCAGATTGTAGCCCTAGCTCCCTCATGTCCATACACAAGTACTACACCACATAGCCTCATTACATCACACTTTTACATAATTAATTACATGGCACTTATTTTTTTCACTATGATCTCAGCTAGTGAAATTCAGAACAGCATTGTGTGTGTGTTTTTTTGTCAGTGTGATAAATTGGTTGATCAGATAAGTGTCGGGTGTCTGACTGTGTTTTCTTTCTCCTCGCCGCCATCACAGACAGACAACATGTTCCCGAAGGGCACCAAGCGCAAGTTCTCAGACTCCGGGGAGGAGCCGGTCTCCAGCGGCGAGCACGTCCCAGCGGCTCCACCCGTGGTGCCTCGGGCTCTGACGTCGTCCTACAGCTTGCAGCGGCAGTCGCTGCTTGACATGTCGCTCATCAAGCTGCAGCTCTGCCACATGCTGGTGGAGCCGAACCTGTGCCGTTCGGTGCTCATCGCCAACACGGTGCGGCAGATCCAGGAGGAGATGACCCAGGACGGCACCTGGCAGATAATGACCCAGGCTCTGGCGGCCGCCCAGTGTCCCACAGACCGCCTGGTGGCCACCGAGGTGCTGTGCCGGCAGACGGACCCGGCAGCTCAGGCCGGGCAGAGCCCGAAGCCCTTCTCGGTGGTCGGCCTGGAGGAAGGCTACCACGCCGAGGAGGTGGTGATGGAGGGAGACGTGGAGACCGAGGTCACCATGTCAACTTTGTCGCCCGTCTCCCCCCAGCTGTCCTCGGCGTCGTACCTGGCGGGTCCCTTTGGCATGGGACCCTGCTGGGAGGAGGAGGAGGAAGATGGCGAGTGTGAGGAGGACGAAGAGGAGGACAGCGAGGAGTGTGTGTCGGAAGGAGAGGAGGGGGACCGGGACCAGCTGAACGCAGAATCCAGGACAGGGGAGCAGGTTTTTGGGACTTTTGAGATCAAGCACCCGGCGCCGCCCCCTGACCCTGCGCTCGAGGAACTTTTTTCAGACGTGGACCCGTCCTACTACGACCTCGACACAGTTCTAACAGGCATGCAGAGCGCCCCAAAGATGGGGCCGTACGATCTGCTGGAGAGCCTTTCCTCTCACGGGCCAACGACCCTCAGCTCCAGCTCGAGCTGCAGGTCAGACCTGAACGAACTGGACCACATCATGGAGATCATAGTGGGATCCTGAAACTCAGAACATTCCTCTGGCCTGTGCTGATCCCTCAGACTCTTTCCAGACTATGCACAGTACACATGTGCATGTTCTGTATGTGGTATTGTTACACGTGGAGATTGTTGGAGGTTTTGGGACAAGGTGGGAAATTAACAGCAAGCCAAGTAGATTTTGGGATAGGCTGTTAGCGGCGTAGTTAGTCAACCCTAACGGCCACTTAGGCAAGTCGGCAGCTGCTGTTTGGGACCTTCATCTTTTATTCAAAAAGTGTAATTTGCCGTAAAAGTAGTGACGGTGAAATTAATGAATTTTGGAATTCACAAGCCACCCGTGGCCTGTGGGCGAAGCAGTTAGTTTCCTACTTTGTTGATGAAATCCAAAACGTAACAGTTTCTGTGGGAGGGCAAAGATAATTACCTATACCATAATGCATTCTTATTTACGTACTTTCCATGTTTACGTCTGTCATACATTCTGTCATACTAGCTCCTTCTGGTCGTATTCTCTGCCATTTTGTCCATTTCTATTTATTGTAACATGGACCGAGTAACAATTCATCACACTACATGCATCAGAAAACCAGAACAAATTGTAAATCCAAATCTATGAATCAATGCATATTTTCCTAAAGATTTGAGCAATTATGAATGGAATATATGTATATGTACGTATGTGTATATAGAAATATATTTTTTGCATTATACAGCTGGGGGGATTTTGCAAGTATCATTTGATATTATTATTTTTTTTCCCCCTCCCAAGCGGTTTTTAAGATTTTAATGTAGCCAGACTCAAGACAGTGTCTTCCCATCGTTTGGTATAAGAAGTCGACTGTAACAGGTGTCAGGACTGGCATCGTCACACTTTTAAAGGCGCTGTTCTTTCATTTTCTCAAAAGCTTTATGCAGGGCAGGGAAATTACCGCCGGCCACCCACCTGGCTAAGATTTGACTGTTCCTGGTAAGTTTACAGTAGCCGGTGGGGAAACGTCGGTAAGTTCCCGGCTCTGTTCTACATACAGATCTAATAACAATAATAACAGCTCTTTTTTTTCCTCAAGCATTTGGAGAAACCCTGGGGTGATAACTGCATCAAGAAGCCATATTTCTTTCTCTCGTTTTGTTCGAACAACAAATGGAGAGTTCTGTGTGTTAACCCAATCTAATTTATTGTTTTTATTTATTGTATTTATTATATCTAGGTACAGACATGCCATATTGACGTATCAAATCAACCACGAGGCCTGATGAAATTATATTTATCCAAATTTTGCCCTCTGTTTTGAATGCAGTACCTATTTATTCCTCAAATTTTTTTTTTTTATTATTATTAGTAGTAATAATAATAACCGGGTTACTATTCAAATCACTATGCAGCTCTGTCATACGTGTTTTCAAAATGATTGTATACGACTCAAATGTCCTTTAATTCCTTTATGCAAACAGTTGCCTTTCTCCTAAAGATGTGGAAAAATCAAATGCATTTTTCAAATTGTTCCTTATCGTGATGAAGAGATTTAACTCAGGCAAACAAGATGTATTGACAAAAATACAGTATTACGACACGCTTAATACCTTACCACAACACTCCTGAAGGATGTCACTCTGGTCTGAATGGGAGCTAGAACTTCAAAGACTAATTACCGTTGTAAAATGTATGCATTTTTTTATATTAAGGAAAAAAACATTGTAGCATCTTTGTAAATATTTTTTATAATAAAAGGTGCAACTATTAATAGTGTGGTGTCCAGTTGGATGACTTGTTTCTGTGTGAGACATTGTGTACTTTTCAACAAGACGTTTATTGTTTCCTTCGCCGCTGCTCAAACCGGAGTAAAACGGTGCGTTAGTCGGGAACTATTTTCAGCCGGATTTACTACAGTTCCTTTGTTGATCATAGTCAAGGAACATATCATCCATTAGTGTGGCTCGTTGAGGTGTTTTAATTGTTTTTTTTTATTAGAATCAAGTCATTTTTTGGTCTTTTCATGGAATTTTCATGGAATTTGTCATTTCAAATGTAGAAATGATCAACCTTAAATGTCACTTCTCTTACTTTAAATGAAGACTGCTGGACTCATGTGCTGGAAATACACCAGAAATACCTCGGATACAGTTGAATCAGGGGGATCGGCAAATATGCAAATCTATGCAGCGAACCGATGTGGTGTTTACCTGCACAGGAACAACGGTACGTGTGGTTTTCCACCCGATCCGTAGCGCCCGGTGGGTTGGGAGCAACGTGAGCCAGAGATGGCAAAAAGTGAGAAAGTTCTGTGTATTTAACGGTTGAGCAATCGATATCGAAGCGTCTCTAAACGGATCACTTACCAAGGCAACTATCTGGAAATGAATTGGAGTAAATGGGTAGTTGTATGGCTAAAAACTCTTGAACCAACTCACACCAAGTGTCCGTACCGTACCAAGACACCAAATGAGCCTGCAGTAGCATTTAGAGTTGAATAATTTAAAACGGGAAATATCTGATCAAATAAATACGGAAGTAAACGTTCAGTGTTTAAACTGAGACAAAATCTTGTAGGATTTCTCTCGGGATGCATTTCTGCAGCTGGCTAGATCATGTCGATCCTGAAGGTGTATCGTGCCTTGCTCAAAGGCACTGCTACACTGTGTATTTTACTAGATTTCTCTTTGTAATGTTGTCAATTTAAAAGTGATAATGTCCCTTGGCCGTCCACTTGTGCTCTTGCATAAATCAGAGATTTTCATAGTCTTTAAACCCGTGTGTGGAACTGCCAAAAGGTGCTTGTTCATAAAAATTCTAGCTTACTGCATGCTGGCCCGCCGCCGAGTCTTCGTTTGCCCATAGTTAAAGATTAATGGCCTCTCGGTGACTCAGCAAAAAAGCAGCCTGAGGGAGAAACAAGTCATTAGAGAAAGAAACTATTGTGTCTTAAAAAAAGCAGCAAGAGGGAGAAGGGTAAATGTGAAACAAGACATGCAGTATTTTTCAGAGATATCTGCTACTCTAATCTTCAATCTAATACGTGTTGCTGTCCGGCGAGCCTTTCAAGTCGAGCTGACGGGGGAAATGCCCTTTTAACGCACTTAGACAACTTTGTGTTTTTATATCAAAATTCAATATATTTTTCTTCAGTTGTGTAACACGTGATGAGTTCAGGTGCTTGGCATAAACCTGGAAGTCAAGGCCGTATTTTGGTTGGACATGAAATCAGAATGAACACTAGTTTATCTTCTTTGAATGACCGTTTAAAACAACTTGCAACCAAAAAAGAAAAAAAAAGTGTTATTTTGAAACTCCTGCGAGCACAAAGGTTAGAATTTACTGACAAGATCTTTTGGCACTGATAATTTAAAGAGGTCAAAGGAACGTCAGCATTTTTTTGGGGGGGGGGGGTTTAGGGTGGATTTTAATGTGCAGGACAGTTGTCCCCCCCCCCCCCCAGAAAACACTACAAAATTTAAAATCAGCAACAATTTGTCAACGTTGAATACTTAGTTTCTGTTTAGAGGAAAGGAGAAGTAGATGTGAGCTGCGAGAGCTTCAGGAGGAAGAGACTGAAACAACGTGAATCAAGAGTTTCCTTATTTGGTGCTCTGCCTCCCGCTCTTTCCGGTCACGTCCTTCCTCCCTCCTCTTCTGAGTCATGTCTCTTTAAAACGATGCATTCAGATGCTCACTGCTACTCCCAACACCCGTTTAGATGATTCCAACTCTGACACATTGATTATGTTTGTTGATGATACACGAATACTTTTGAATAAACAGTGATATATATATGTATATGTATACAGTATATTTGGGGCCCTGTTATGAGATATTTGGTATCTAAAAACAGGTTGTTGTCATATTATTTAAACAAGCGAAGAGAATTAAATAGAGATAACACAGAGTTATAAATAACGATGGAACAAAATACAACGTATTCAGTCAACGGCACCTCTTTCAATGTTCTTGGATATCACTAGCCTCATCACTGGTTCTCAAAATGTGATCAAGAATATTTAGGAGTTGACTCCTTTTTATATATATATTTATTCAACAGCTATTTACTTTATAGATCAAGATTTTACGTGGTAAAAAATATGATTATTTTCTTGAATATGCTGTATTACTGTTCATTAAACTACCCAGCTGCAATAAGAAAATTACTCTTACAACACTGACGTAACATGTAATGAATGACACTTTGACTACATTTTGCTAATCATTCCGGTATTTTAGTAATATATTTATTAGTTTTATTTTTACTTGAGTAAAGATTATAAATGATCATTCCACCACGGTCAACCATGTTATCGTAGTGATGCAGGTTACGCCTATGAATTTCAGGTTTAGTGTATTTATTTATGTGTATTTAATACTACAACCAGGATCTGTATTCATACTCCATCACTCGTTGAACAAAATAAACCTCGGTCATACTTTAAAAAACAAAAATCACGATTATATGGACCACTTTCGCGGCTCACGTGTTCTCTGTGGTTGTGTCTGATTTTTAAGAGTCGCCCCTGAACGCAGCAGCAGCTCACGGTCGGAACAAATGGCCGCACATTCGCTGCCCCGTGAGAGGCGGAGGCGGACGCTTCGTCAGCTGGGGGGAACGGACCAATCAGAGGCGCCCAGTGACTCCGGCGCCCTCCCCCCTCCTGTGTGGCTGCTCCGCCGATCGGCCTCCTCCCCCCCTGCTGCTGCTGCTGCGGAGGGACGGAGCATTCCTCGTCTTCCTGGGCTCGACAGCGGAGGAACGCGTCGACGAAACGGAAGAAAACGAACGAAAACGACGGATTCACACGTCTCATGACAATATCCAAGACCACGTAAGGTAGTTTTTATTTTTTATAACCTCTTTTACAACTTAAAAAAAAAAAACATCCGCGTTTTTTCTCTTTAAACTTGGTTTAAACGGAGCTGGCGTTTCCCCCCATTCAAGTCAGCGAAGGGGTCGCGGGGTGTTCAGGGGTCAATATAAGTAGGAGGGAGTGACATTATTCTCGTTTTTTTCACTTCTGTAAAGAGAAGAAACTGTTAAAATACGTTGTTAAATCATATAATTCAAATTGGGTCAGTTGTTTAACTGTTAAATATAATCAATATGCCTCATTAAATAGGGCTTCATGTGGTATTTTGGGGGGGAAATCGAGAAACAGCGACCTGTAACTACCCGACTGACTAACAGACTCGTTTGAGTTTGAATGGATGAGTAAAGTCTGTCAGCCTGCAGTGAGTCACAGCAGTTGTAATGTTCACCCTTCAAATGTCTTTAAGTGGAAATACCTTGTAAAATTAGCAGTTGTGTGTGTTAAGGCTGGTTTCTGGTGTTTATTTAGGAAGCTGCTCGGAGGAGAATGGACAACTTAGCTATGTGTGCTAGGGGGGGGTTGGTGCTGTTACATAAACAAGAGGTTATTACATGGCAATGGGTGGGATGCTCAATGTGTCCCAAAATCAAACTACCTGGTCCACGCCAGTGTCATCCAAGTTAGCTTTTATTCCTATTTGCTGTCAGTCAAATCCGACAGGAAGTGTCCACAGATGACTTTATGACTCACAGTTGCCTAAGAACCAACCTGTAACAATTTCCATCAATCGGTTAATAATTTCCCCCCCAAAAATGGTCAAATTCTCTGGTTTTCTTGAGCCTTAAATGTGTTAATTTATGTTTTTTATCTTGTGACAAGCCTCGCATCAGATACCAATAAAAATAATACTCAGAAATATGAAATGGCACTCGTACATACACTTTGTGTAGTTATAACACACTTCATACACGCACATATACAAATTTATCAATAATTGTATCCATAGTGAAAATAATCCTATCGTTTCTCATCATTTTATTAAGTCTACTTGATGAATAAAACCAGTAAAATGTCTGGATTCCTTCAATATCGTAGTTGAAATGTCTTAAAGGGTTCATAATGCTACTTTAGGGAGTTTTCTACTCCAGTGGATACACGTGGTGTTTTAACACAAATATGGAAAGGTATTAATGGGAGCTGCACTCTGACAGAAACATGAATGTTGGTCCTCAAACATCAGGCGTAACCGCTCATCTGTCTTGTCATGTAGGTCGATGTTGGGTCGCGGCGTGAAGCGGAAGTGGAGCTGCCTGGAGGAGCTGGAGGCCGAGACCCTCCCTCCCTCCGCAGAGAGGGGGAAGAATGAGGAGGACGGCGGGGGAGACGAGGGCGGGTTCCTCGCGGCGGGTCCGTCCAGATCCGACATGAGCCACCTGCAGCAGCGGCAGCTGGTGCTCGGCCTCTGCATGGAGAAGCTGCAGAGCTACCAGGCGGGGATGGAGCTCAGCCTGCGCCGCTCCGTGCTGCTCATCAACACGCTCCGGCAGATCCAGGAGGACATGCAGAGCGACGGGGCGGGGGCCTGCACGTCGGAGGTGCTCCTCAGCGGCGTCCACCGGGACTCCTGCCTCCTCCGGGACGACATGTCGATGACATGCCCCGGGTGTGCGGAGGGCGATGACGGGGACGACCTGCCTCTGTCTCCGCCCCTCTCCCCAGAATTCCCCCCTCAGGAGGCAAACGGCACGTCGGAGCAGCAGAAATCGCTACCCACCTCCGCCGCGATCAATACGTTCAGCGACGCGGTGAACGCCATGGGCTACCTCGGCGACCTCGCCCTAGACGACATCTTCGAGGACATTGACACGTCGATGTACGAGTCGTCCGATCTGCCGTCGGCGTGGGCGGCGGGCTCCCTGTGGCCCGTCAGCGTGTCGCTCTGGGCGGACGAGGACGTGAAAATGCGTCCTCCCGGACACGGCTCGGCCGGGAGCCTCCAGTCCTGTCTGATGGACCTGAACGAGCTGGATCACATCATGGAGATCCTGGTCAAGTCCTGATCGCCAAGACGAACTCCTGAACATTTTTAGTCAAGTCAAGGTGTCCGATCGCAGCCGAGGAGGCGGGAAACAAAGACTTTTTTAAGGCTCCGTCTTGATATTTGCCATGAAAATGGCAGCTTCAGCTGGTTTTATTTGATTAATTTATAACGAACCATCCGACGTCTCGAGTTACGTACACAAACTCGCTCCTCAAATTAAACACAGAATATTTATTATAACACATGAAGCAAACGTCCACTCTGAAACACTTTTTATACCGTTATTTCAAACAGACAATGTAAGTGATGTGAAGTCACATATGGATATTTCGAGCTGACATTATTGCTGACGAGAGAGAAATTTCTGCAGCCACAGTAGCAGAAAACCTCTAAAGGTGGATTTTCCTTATTTCAGGAAATGCAGATGGCTTTAAGTTTTCATTTTCAGTGGTTATGCCACTTTTCTCTCCTGTTTTATTACGTTTTCTTCAGACTTTCTCCGAGTGAAGGAACCTGAGCTGCCACGGTTCAGTCAGATCAGACTTTTCGGTTGATTATTAATTAAAATCCCTTCAAGTACACAAGAGAGTGCGTGCCTCGGTGAGCCGGGAGGGCAAAGGCCAGAGGTTTTTTTTACTTTCAGTATTGCGACTGAATGGCTTTTTATCACTCCGTGTTTTTAATTAAGACACCGGCCACCGGGTGGCTCGTGAAACTCCACCGGATTTGTGGATTTACCAGCCAAAGAAGCAAAAGTGTCTGATCCCACGTTTATTTTTTATTTGTCTAATATTCTTATTTATGAATGAAAACACAAACTGCAGCAGATATGATTTGTGTGTGGAGTCTAGTGTTTGGGTGCAGGTGTAACTTATAATTCAGATTTCTTTTTACGAGCTTGTGTGAGAGAAACAAAGAGTTTAATGAGTTTTTTTAACCTCCTCGGCAGCTTGTATTTGCGGTAAAACGTGTATTTTTTTAATTCCCGCTCCGATCGCCTCAGAGTCGACAATCAGGACGGCTGTTGCCACGTTTTTTCCCCCCCCAGAATTGTAAACGACAAAAGAAGCCGATTTTGACGTCGTGGTTTTTTTCGTTATCACGATGTTTTAAAAAACGGTTTTCTATGTGAATCTCCAAACCGCCTGTCTGTGGTTTTACTCCCGTTCTACCTCCTGCTGTCTGTGTGTTGCCGGTTGACACTCCTGTCTGTCTGATAGAAACCTCTTGCTAACTCAGTCCTGTCAGACCAAAGCCATCCGTCCTCCGTCTCAACCATGTGCCTTACTACTGAACATGATTTTCTTTATTTTATTTCCGGTTTTAGAGCTCAACGTCATCGATTAAACAACCTGAGATTGTGGTGAAGAACCGCCATCGTTTCTTCCCTCTCCTAAGCTTTTTTTTCTCTCTCCTGTTCTTGGTGAACACTAGTGGCATATGAGCTTAATGTTTCCTGACAGGATGACAGTAAACTAGCTGAGGGAGGAGGTGGCAGCGAGGGCCAGGAGGGAAAAATAAGAGGAGGAGGAGGAGGGGGAAGGAAGCAGCTTGCGTCACTGGCTCAGGAGGAGGGGTTTCCTGCTTGTTTTGCCCGGACTCAGACCGCCGACCAATCACACGAGACGTACGAGGAGCACACTGTCGCTCCGACAACAACTTGTTTTTTGTTGCTCTGTACACAAATGCGGTGTGAATCT